>NW_024412388.1:85903892-85993742 GCF_014898765.1 Herpailurus yagouaroundi | reverse complement strand
GGGGGGGGGGGGGGGCAAGGGAGGGAGGGAGAGACAAGAACATTATAGGAGAAAAACACAGGGATTCCTATCAGTTCAAACACTTCCCCACTTTTCTGCTTCAGTCGGCATTCACTTATTCTACTATACATTTTTTAGGGCATTAAGGATGCTGGTGGCACAAGTTTTCTTTTTAGGTGTTAGCAAATACACTAATATCAGGAGGTCTTTTTCTTCAAAGACTGCTTTCTATTCAAACGTGTTTCTTTACATTCTCTGAAAGAAGCACACAGGGTTGTTTCTGTACTTTTTTCCTTTTCACCAACAAGCATATTCCTTACATAAAAATAAAAAAGTAAAAAGTAAATAAATGCTCTGTGGGAGGAATTTTCATGCCTTTTCTGGAACTTGTTCTTAGTAAATTAGGTGTTGTGCAGGATTGCCCCCACTGGACTTGATTTTATAATTACTAATTAATATCTGGTTTATTCTAAAGAGATCTTGAAGTGGCTTATAAAAGCACAAAATAAGATAAAATATATATAAACTCTTAAAATCTAGTGTCTGAGGTTCATCTGCAAGAGTAACCATATGAGCAATACCTATCAAAATAATACCAGCATTTTTCACAAAGCTAGAACAAACAATCGTAAAATGTGTATGGAATCAGAAAAGACCCCAAATAGCCAAAGCAATCTTGAAAAAGGAAACCAACACAGGAGGCATTATAATTCTGGACTTAAAGCTGTATTACAAAGCTGTATCATCAAGTATGTTACTGGCACAAAAACAGACACTCAGATCAATGGAACAGAATAAAGAACCCAGAAATGGACCCACAAACATATGGCCAACTAATCTTTGACAAAGCAGGGAAGAATATCCATCCGATGGAATAAAGACAGTCTCTTCAGCAAGTGGTGCTGGGAAAACTGGACAGCAACATGCAGGTAAATGAACCTGGACCACTTTCTTATACTATACACAAAAATAAACTCAAAATGAATGAAAGACCTAAATGTAAGACAGGAAGCCATCAAAATCCTCGAGGAGAAAGCAGGCAAAAACCTCTCTGACCTTGGCCACTGCAATTTCTTACTCAACATGTCTCCAGAGGCAAGGGAAACAAAAGCAAAAATTAACTACCAGGATCTCCTCAAAATAAAAAGTTTCTGCACAGGGAAGGAAATAATCAGCAAAACTAAAAGGCAACTGATGGAATGGGAGAAGATATTTGCAAATGACATATCAGATAAAGTGTTAATGTCCAAAATCTATAAAGAACTTATCAAACTCAACACCCAAAAAACAAATAATCCAGTGAAGAAATGGGCAAAAGACATGAATAGACACTTCTCCAAAGAAGACATTCAGATGGCCAACCGACACATGAAAAAATGCTCAACATCACTCATCATCAGGGAAATACAAATCAAAACCACCATGAGAAACCACCTCGCACCTGGCAGAATGGCTAATATTAACAACTCAGACAACAACAGATGTTGGCAAGGATGTGGAGAAAGAGGATCTCTTTTGCGCTGCTGGTGGAAATGCAAACTGGTGCAGCCACTCTGGAAAACAGTATGGAGGTTCCTCAAAAAACTAAAAATAGAACTACCCTATGACCCAGCAATTGCACTACTAGGTATTTATCCAAGGGATACAGGTATGCTGTTTTGAAGGGGCACATGCACCCCAATGTTTATAGCAGCACCATCAACAACAGCCAAAGTATGGAAAGAACCCAAATGTCCATCGATAGATGAATGGATAAAGAAGATGTGGTATACATATACAATGGAGTATTACTTGGCAATCAAAAAGAATGGAATCTTGCCATTTGCAACTACGTGGATGGAACTAAAGGATATTATGCTAAGCAAAATTAGTCAGAGAAAGACAAATACCATATGACTTCACTCATATGAGGACTTTAAGACACAGAACAGATGAACACAAGGGAAGGGAAGCAAAAATAATATAAAAACAGGGAAGGGGACAAAACATAAGAGACTCTTAAATATGGAGAACAAACAGGGTTATTGGAGGGGTTTGGGGAGGGGATGGGCTAAATGGGTAAGGGGCATTAAGGAATCTACTCCCAAAATCATTGTTGCACTATATACAAATTAAAATTAAATTAAATTAAATTAAATTAAATTAAAAAAGAGTAACCATATGAAAACTGCCAAGAAGTGTTTGAAAAAAAAGAAAAAGCTACACAATCAGTGTAAATGATAAAACAGTCTTCAATACTGATAGAGTGAATAAAAGATCACTGTAATAGTATAGATAACAAACCCATATATATTTCGCATATGACTATACTATGAAGGATTTATGGTGATACTACAAATCAGTAAAAAAGGATGGATTATAAATTCAATATCATTTTCTGAATAAAAATAAATACCTTATATAATATACAAAAATAAATTACAGGTGTATTGAACATTTAAATGTAAAATATAAATAAGATTATTAGAAGAAAACAATGTTGGTGGAAGGATTTTTCTCAGCATGATGTGAAATCAGAAGCCATAAAAGACAAGACTGACAAATTTGACTATACTGAAAAAAATACCTCCATAAATCAAGAGTTAAAGGATCAACAGCATACTAGGAGGGCATATGTGAGGCCAGTATAATAAGGAATCACCAATAATAATAAGTCAATGTGAAAATGTCAAATAACCCCAACCTAACAGAAAAATAGGGAAAGAACATTCATATACAATTAATGGAAAAATGGTAAAGTAACACGTGAAAAGATACTTCACTAATGAGCAAAAAGCTGCAAATTAAAATAAGGAATGTTTTGTCCAATTGACAAAGATTATAAAGATTAATGGTATCTTGTTGGTGAGGGTATATTTAGTGATGATGTAATAGTGATGATGTAGTAGTGATTTCTTTGACCCAGAAATTCTGTGTCTAACAATTTATTCTGCAGATTTATTCACATAAGTAAAAACACATACAAGGATATATTTTCTACAATACTGCTTATTAGGATATAAGTTCTACTAAAGTAAGGGCTTGCTGTGTTCACCACTGAATCCTCATGCCGGGAAGAGTACCTAGTATGTAGTAGGTGGTTCAAAAGATAAGTATTAAATGAATGAAAGAATGATGAAAAAACTGGAAACAATTTATTGAAAAGGCTAAAGAAGTTCACTGTTTAAACAGTCTGTAAGCTGTAGTCTTCTGTGTGTGTATAAGAGATATAAAACATATATTTAATTTATACATACACAATTATAAAAAATGTATATAAAATTTTAATTCCTTTCAAAAAAGAGTCTGAAAAGAAACACAAAAACTATTAATTGGTACATAGTTCCCTCTAAGAATTGAGTTCTGAGGGAGAAGAAGTCACACATTTTTTTAATTGTATTTTTGTACTGTTTGTTTTTTCTTTACTATGAGTACACACTATTGCATTTAAATAATACAGCTTATAAATATCAGAGGGAAGAGAAGATAGAGGCCTTTTAGTAAAATGAAACATGAAGAAAAGTTAATATAAAAATTTCATGTATCAAGATGTTACACAATTGGGAAAGCTGAAGTGTGAATCTGACCTTAAGTTTCTAGACCTCAAGTAATACAGACTTTTCCTTTTTTGGTGTTAAGAGGAAATGGATTTTGTTTTTATTTTATTTTATTTTATTTTATTTTATTTTATTTTATTTTATTTTATTTATTTTATTTTATTTTATTTTATTTTATTTTATTTTATTTTATTCTATTCTATTCTACTCTATTCTATTTTATTTGAGAGAGAAAGAGAGTGTGAGCTGGAAAGAGAGGCAGAGGTACAGAGAGAGAATCCCACGCAGGCTCCACTCTCAGCACAGAGTCTGACACAGGGCTCGATTCCATGACCCTGGGATCATGACCTGAGCTAAAATCAAGAGTCAGTCGCTCAACTGAGCCTCCCAGGTGCCCCCTGACTTCTCCTTTGAAAGTAGTATTTCTGGGTATTATTCTAGCTCTAGATTCAAGATGAGGAAGAGAATTTCTTATTTTAAGAGCCAGCAATATCCTTGCTGTTAGGCTGTCCTATACTAATTGTAGATACATCTTTATGATATTTCTCTCTAATTTGCCTCCTCAAAACACTTTGAGCCTGACTTTTACTCTCCTCCTTTGTCAGGGACACAGTGATTCACTTCTTTAGTTTAGTTATGTCCTGAACTGAAGATCTGCTCCTTACTATTATCTGGGTCAGTCTTACTAGTGGGTAGGTAGCCTTAATGGTGGGCCCCATCAGCTGGAAGCCCTTCTACCTCAGTTAAGATTTCTACTTTAGCCAACAGAACACTACATTTCTCTGTTTCAAAGCCTGTTTTGAGCTTTTGGCAGCTGAAATAATCTGCTCTACTCCCCTTCCATTCACGTATTTAACAAACATATACTGAGCTCTATTATATTCTGAGCACTGTGCTAAGGAACCAATAGTAAGAAACAGTCCCCAAGAGAAATTATTATGTTATGTATTATTATGACATACTCTTTAGATGTCTCTGCTAACTCTCAGCTTCCACAATCAGTTTATAGTAACACAAATATCATATAATGATAACAGATTTAATAATGTCTTAACCTTAGAAAAGAAGAGCTATCCCTTTAAGAGTAATAATTTTTTTAAATTGCTAGGAACATTCTATGTATATCACTTACCTTGTGTAAGAAGTCCTCTAAATTGCTCAACTGCTTTGTGAACGTCCACTTGGAAAAATTCCCAGAGTTGAATCCTTGGAAAAATATCCTCCCAAATTATCTTTCGAATGCACTGAAAAATTTCAATAGTTGAAAAAAATATATTCAAAATCTTTTCACAAAACATATTTACCATAATAAAGATAGACTCTAAGTAATTTTCAACCATATATTTAATTTGTACTTTAGAAATTCTGTTATTCTGAGAGAGGAAGGGAGGCAAACCACATGAGACTCTTAAATACAGAGAACAAACTGAGGGTGGAAGGGGGGGGCGGGGAGTGGTGGGGAAGAGGGAAAATGGGTGATGGGCACTGAGGAGGGCCCTTGTTGGGATGAGCACTGGGTGTTGTATGTAAGCCAATTTGACAAATCATATTTAAAAAAAAGAAATTCTGTTATTCTGTTTTAGTGTGGTACTCCTCTATACATACTGACATTCATTTGATGATCATTTTCAATCAAAGCAGGTACTCCTTTTTCTTTGTATTTCCCTTCTGCAACGTCACAGGATAAATGCCACAGTGCTCTGTCTAAGACCCAGGCAGGTTTTAAGTGTGGAGAATTTACAAGGTTATATGCACTTTCTGGATGTTCGTGGATCCATTTACTATTAGCAGCTTAAAGAAAAAGGAAACATAAAAGAATATCTTGTAATTAAACTCAAGATGGTATCTATGTTAAGTTTTAAAATGAAATAAAATATCAATATCCACCACTCGTTTCCTTCCTTCCTTCCTTTCCTTCCTCCCGCCCTCCTTTCTTCCTTCCTCCCTCCCCTCTTTCTCTTCCTTCCTCTCCCTCTCCCTTTCTTTTCTTTGCTTGCCCTTTCTTTCTTTCTTTCTTTCTTTTTCTTTTCTTTCTTTCTTTCTCTCTCTCTCTCTCTCTCTCTCTCTCTCTCTTTCTCTTTCTCTTTCCAAGTAGGCTTCACGCCTAGCGTGGAGCTCAATGTGGGGCTTGAACTCACAACCCTGAGATCAAGACCTGAGCTGTGATCAAGATTGGACGTTTAACTGATTGAGTCACCCAAGTGCCCCCACCACTGATTTTCTTATATATTAGAAACAATATTTAAATATATTATAGCAATTATATATTACATATTATGTTTTATATTAAATATTTGATATTAACTTAAAATATTTATAGTAATTTATGATACTGCAATTTGAAAAACATTTTTTTTTTTGGTTGTGGTATCCTGTCATCCACTTCACCATACCTTTTTTTTTTCTGTTGTAAGAATTTTTAATTGTAAGATGCAACATTAACTTATTAACACCCTTCTAATAACATGTTTACTATTGTGGGAGTTAAGAAGGGTCTTGTCCTCAGCCCATTTTGATGGTCCTTGAGTCAACTATTTTTTGGAATGTTCCTTATAAGCCTGAAAACAATATTTTCCTGCAAGACAGACAGGGCTTCCACCCAATTTCAAGTTCACTGTCCTTGTTAAAGCAGAAAGTTACCTGAATCTTCACTCTGGTTTAGGCTGCTCAGTGACAGGTTCTAGAATATCCATCTCGCTTTTCCCCAGACGCCTCTCTTCTTTAGTCTCCTGAATGAGAGGGCCCTTCTTTGGCCTCACCTAAGCTCTAGTTCTATATACTACCAATCTTTAGAATTCAAAATGTCATTTACACCTTTTTTTCCTATACAATCACTTCTTGCATTTTTGGGGAGGAGGGAGGTGTGGTTTCTTCCTCTGGGTCTTTAAATATGATTGTATCTCCCTAAGGCTAAGAATACAAGTACACATTCTATCCAAACTCAGTTATTTCTCTGACTTCTGCAGTCTGTTAATATCAAGATCAAATGTCTAGGAAATCCAATCTGTATCTGCTTCCACTGTCTCCCCACAGTCTTGTTCCTTTTCCCACTTTAATCTGCTTCTGCATCCATCACTCAACTGAGATTACTCTAAGCCTCCTAATCATGAAATTCAGTGCTACTTTCTCAACTTCATCAGTTTAACCTCTATAACATCTGCCATTATTGATTAGTCCTTCAGTGATTTATAAAATACCTCTTCCCTGATTTACAAAAGGTATTATCTTGGTGTTTTTTTATTTTTCCTCCTCTCTTTTGGCCCTTCTCTTCATTTTTTTTTCTTAAATTTTTATTTTTCAGAGAGAGAAAGAGAGAGAGTGAGAGAGAGCACAATTGGTGGAGGGGCAGAGAGACAAGGAGACACAGAATCTGAACCAGGCTCTGAGCTGTCAGCACAGAGACCGACATGGGGCTTGAACCCACGAACCATGAGATCATGACCTGAGCTGCAGTCAGATGCTTAACTGACTGAGTCACCCAGGTGCCCCTCTTCTCATGCTTATTAAACTTCGTGGGAGGTTTATTACATCTTAGTCCTTCTCTTTCTCTAAACATGCCCTTCCGCATCACAGCCACTCTTCTTAATACCCACATCTCAAACCTGTCCAGCTCCGGCCAAGGCCCAGGCACATCTACCCAGGCACTTGATGGGTAGCACTGCCAGAGGACAGCATAGTAACTCAAAATCCATTCATATCTCTGCATATATCTACACTTAAAATGTGATATATCTTAGGCACTGTTTTGGGAGATGGATATTATGCGGCAAAAGTGAGCAAGGCTCCTGTCCTCATGGAGCTTTTTCATTCTAGAGAGGTGGGTTTTTTTGTTTATTTGTTTGTTTGATTTTATTGTGCTGAGACAATTCTGACAGAATAAAATTCAGTTCTCTCACAGGCAACCTCTTTGGATAGCTAATCTTGAATGGTTGATAAGATTTGTCGTTTTGGTAAGACTGATAAAAGCCAGGCTCAGAAATTGCTAAAAAGAAACACACTGAGAGTACAAGGATGGAGCTTACATTTTATCATTCACTTGTATCAGTAAGTTTAGGATCAGAACCAGAGGAGTTCTGCAAGGTATTCCAAGTATTTGCAACATTAAAGAATATGTGTTTTAATTTTTAAATAAACAAATAAAAGTTATACATATTTTGTTTCATCTTTGAAATAGAGTAATGACCCCGAATTCACAGAGAAGCATGAGTGGTTAATGTACATGAAACAAACAGTAGTAACAACTACTGAATACCTACCATATGCCAGGAACTGTTCTAAGCAGCTATATGCACTAATTTATTAATCCTCATGTCCTATAGCATAATGTAGGGCATACAGTTATGTTCCTTTACCAGGGGAAGAACTGAGGCACAGAGAGATAAGTAACTCAGTCAAAGTCATACAGCCAGGAAAGTACTTGGGCAAGATTCTTCAGACCCTGCAGTCTTAACCACTGTTCTTCTGCTGAGATGAATGTGTTCATACCTCATTCACTCAGCTGAGCACTATTACAATCCTTGCAGAGTTTAAAAATCATTATTTTTAGTTTCAGTCATTTATTTAGTAAATAATGTGGTACATAATTTACTTACTTATTATTTATTCATATCCATAATAAACACTTGGATGGAGACAGGATATATAAGAAACAGAGATGTCGCAGTAAGTTAAATTAATAGTTATTTAATTATGAATCAAGCTGCATTTCCCTAGATTCATCATCATATTATTAGAATTCAAGATGTAGGAGAAAAATGTAATGATGATTATATCTAGTTAGGATTTTCATTTATTAAGAATACTAAGGCTACCCTAATTTTTTAAATGGCAAAATCCTGAAACTTTGTTACTTATCTCAATTTTTTGAAACAAAATCAACTGTAAAATGAAGGAATTCTAAACATTAATTCCACCTGAAAGAGAGGTCAAACCAAACTACATCTTAATATATATCAAAATAAAAAATGAAACATGGATTTCTAGAGTGGTGCAGTGAGGAACTTAGCAGATATTCTCTGGAGCAAAACCACAATTTAAATAGCAAAAATTAGGGGCGCCTGGGTGGCACAGTCGGTTAAGCGTCCGACTTCAGCCAGGTCACGATCTCGCGGTCCGTGAGTTCGAGCCCCGCGTCGGGCTCTGGGCTGATGGCTCAGAGCCTGGAGCCTGTTTCCGATTCTGTGTCTCCCTCTCTCTCTGCCCCTCCCCCGTTCATGCTCTGTCTCTCTCTGTCCCAAAAATAAATAAACGTTAAAAAAAAAATAAATAGCAAAAATTATAAAATATAATCATTTACAGTCTCTGGAAATTGTCCTAAGGGTTTTCAGCATATGGAGAAACATTTATTTAAGAAAATCTACCAAATCTTGGCAAGAATAGCAACAGTCTGTGGCATGTGAACTACAACCTTCTCCCTTAACTCTCCCAACCAGCCACGTGTTATGGAAGCTGTATGCCAGGTGCTCTACTCCGGGAAGGCATGGCCAACATGGAGACTCCCCCTTTCCACAACTCCCAGTCTGGGGTTACAGTTTCACGCTGGGGGAGGCAGGCTGCCTGTGTTTCTCACTCCCTCCAACCCTATTTTGTAGAAGCTCCATTCCAAGTAGGCAGGCAGAGAAAATCTTGGCTCCCTTCCTCCACCTAGTCCCCACCTGTAGGGTGGATGTTATACCCAGCTGCGGGAGGCCAAGAATATTGGGACATCAACTGCCTCCTGGGAGCTGGAGCTCACTTGGAGGGTGAAGATTCCATATGGGGAGGGCAACTGAGAAGACCAGGGACTGCTATCTCCTGCCTCAAGTGTCCCCAGAATGAGATGGCACTTGGGGAAAAGTGGTCTCATCCCCAGCTCTGGAGCAGTAGCGCAAGTGTTTTGCTTGGGGAGAAAGACAGTTCACGAGGATGAAAGGCTCTGCCTGAAAGGACTGACTTTATTTGGAACAGTGAGTGAAGAACTTCATGCCTAAGGTGTTGTTGAAAATAACGAAGACCTTGGTAGAGAGTAGTTAAGAGAATACTGGTAGCTCCATGATATTAAAAAAAAAAAATCATAGCAAACAAAACAGAAATTTAATAGAGAGAACCAAGGAAAGAGAAAGCAGAGGACAGCCCTCCTGGGATCACAGGAAACACTGTTGAGAAGGCTGGGTGTGTGCACTAGGCTGCACCCACTCAGAAGCAATTCTAACAGGACATGGGAAAGACCTGAAAACATTCTATAATCCCATACAGACCCATCAACACAGGACAAATCACTGGCAAAAGGGACTTAAACACAACCTCTAACCAAAAATGGAGTGAACACTAAACTACTGTGACCCAGGGTAAATACTGGGAAGCCAGGCTTAAAAATAAAATCACATTCACCTCTGGCAATCTGGAAGACCATATGTATGTCCAAGGCTGTGCTATCTCTGGAACAAGCAGAAAGAGAACCTCCAAGCTCCCAGCCCTTGATAAGTCTTTATTTATCTTTTTACTGTCAACCTATTTGTATCTTTGAATCTAAAGTGTGAAAAAATGTAATGTTTGCATTTTGTATAAAGAATGAAATATTTATTGACACATAAACCATGTGTCAATTTTATCATCGGATCTGCTAACAATGGAGATATAACAATAATAAATAAATAATTCAAAAGATAAAAAAGAAAGTGTGTTGCCTGTAGGCAGCATATGGTTGGGTCTTGTTTTTTCAAATAACTTTGACAACCTCTGTCTTTCAAGATACAGGCACACCTCAGAGATACTGTGGATTTGGATCCAGAGCATTGCAATATAGTGAAAATCACAATAAAGCAAGTCAAACAACTCTTTTGTTGTTTCCTAATGCACATAAAAGTTATTTATTTTTTTTAAAGAGGGAGGGAGGGGGAAAGGAAGAGAGAGAGAGAGAGAAAGAGAGAGAGAGAAAAAAAGCAGGGGAGAAGGGTAGAGGGAGATCCACGCTCAGCCTTGAGCCTGACATGGGGCTTGATCCCATGACCCTGGGATCATGACCTGAGCCAAAATTAAGAGTCAGATGATCAATTGACTGAGCCACCCAGGTGCCCCCAAATGTTATGTTTATACCATACTGTAGTCTATTAAGTGTGCAATAGCAGTATATCTTTAAACAACAATGTACATCCCTTAAATAAAAAATACCTTGATACTAAAAAGTGCTATTATCTGAGCTTTCAGTAAGTCATAATCACGAATCACAGATCATCATAACAAATATAATAAGGAAAAGTTTGAAATATTGTGAAAATTACCAAAATGTGACACAGAGACATGAGAAGTGAGCAAATGCTGTTGGAAAAATGGTATCAATAGACTTGCAGCAAAGTAAAGCACAATAAAACAAGGTATGCATTACTTTCAAAATTCCCTGGATCTTTGGCTTTAAAATGTTTTTTTACTAAGATGTGATTGAGTGTGGCTACTTTTGTGTCTATGTTACTTAAAGTTCACTGAGCTTTGGGATGTGTAGATTCATGTTTGTTTGCTTGTTTTTAATGAAATTTTAAAGGTGGGGAAGTTTTCAGCCATTACTTGAGGTGTTTTTTCTATTCCTTTCTTTCTTTTCCTTCCGGCATTTCATTTCTATGATGTGGTGTGCTTCAACATGGCCCACATTTTACTGAAACTCTGTTCAGTTTTATTTTTCTTCA
The DNA here is from genome assembly GCF_014898765.1 of Herpailurus yagouaroundi. Classification (NCBI taxonomy): domain Eukaryota; kingdom Metazoa; phylum Chordata; class Mammalia; order Carnivora; family Felidae; genus Herpailurus; species Herpailurus yagouaroundi. Next base: position 85,982,548 of record NW_024412388.1, on the reverse strand, counting down.
GTTCTTCAAAATGTATAAACTCTGTTCACTGATCCTTTACTCTGTCACCTCAAATATACTGCTGAACACCTCTAGTGAATTTTTAATTTACTTTTCAACTCCAGAATTCCCATTTGCTATTTAAAAAAATTTTCCATTTACTTGTATTTTCCATTTGATACTATCATATACTCTCCTTTACAGCTATAAGCTGGTTTCCTTTAATTCTTTAAATACATTTATAATAATTGCTTTGAACTCTATGCTGACTAAGCATGACATCTAGGACTTTGCAAAGGCGATTTCTGTCGCTTGCTTTTTTCTTGCGTATGGGTCACATTTGCTGTTTCTGTGCATGTCTCAATTTTTTGTTGCAAATTGGGCAATTTAGATAATGTATTGCAGCAACTCTGGATATTGAGCCCATTCCTTCTAGGTCTCGTTGGTTGCTTGTTTGTAACTTGGCCGTACTATTTCAGTGAAGTCTATTTCCCGCACGGTGAGCAGCCGCGGATGTTGCCGCTTAGAGGGCGCAGCCTTGGCCATCTGCATTCAGTCTGGGATGTTGGTGGTTTTTAGCAGGGCTCTCTCAACTGTCTCCTTCACTGAACTCTGTTAAGCTGCTTGCATCCACTGGAATCACACTTAGCTGTTACTCTTCTGTGCTATTATTTTTGATAATATGCTGAAGCATAAATCGCTCCACAATATGATCCAATTAAATTTGGGCCCCTCGGCAGGGGTAGTCTCTGAGGCCAGTCTTTGAGACTTGTAGGACTCTTGGAGGGCTGTTCTTAGCTGCCTCTTTCTCTGGTTCTTTCGGTTAGACCACTTAGCTGGCCTATGGTTTAGTATGTTGCTCTCAAGTTGATACCAGCCTTCTCTTGATTACCACCAAAGTCTCCATTGTTTTCAACAGTGTCCCATGCTATGTACTAATAAAGTCAATTTCGTTCTTACTCTGTTCTTACTGCACATCTCTTCCCCTGGGCAGAATACCTGTGTCACTGCTCCACAGCTGGTTTTTTTGGCTTACCTCTCTAGGTGTGGAAGCTCCACTGTACAAGCAAACTGGGACAAGGGCAACTAGGGCCCAGTATTCTTGCTCTGCCATGCACGGGGTAGAGCTTTCCCTCCATGAGTAGGGGTTGGATGAAGGAAGGGAGCCCCAGACATCTCAGGTGCTCTTGCTCACAACAGAATTTCTACAACAGAGTGCTACAGTTGGGAGGGACATAAGAAATGTTGGAAGCCTGCACATTTAACTGGGAGCTGGAGAGAAAAGGAACCTTGTGTTCCCACCTGCACATGCCAGGAGTAGATCTATCATCATTCTGAACTGGGGCAGGGAGAAGCAGGTCCTGGTTCAAATGTCACAGATTATCACTGCTTTTATTGAGATTTAGGAGATTTTCTTGCATAAATGCTTTTCCATATGCTGAATTCCCTTAGAACAATTTTCAAAGACTTTAAACAGTTCTTTTAAAAAATAATTTTTACCAGTTGTTTTGCTGGGTACAGAACTCTAAAGCCCTTACACTGCCAATCTCTGGAAGTCGACTCCCCTGGACAGTAATTTTTTAATGAAAACCAATTTCACAAAAAGCACATTATAATTTGCAACACTTTCCAATTTAAGGCTGAAGCAAAGTTTACTTCTTTATGTTGCAAAGAATCTCTCAAATGCTTCAGAAATAGTCTCTAATAGAGACTGTTACTATACTCCAATTTTTTTCTCCCTTTGTTCCTTTAGTAACAGAATTCCCAAGGTTCAGCTGAACACATGGCTAACAGACTACATTGCAAGGTGTGACAAGAGACAGAATCCTGTCTGATAAAATATGAGAAAAAAATATATATATACACATATATATCACATATATTTATTGTGGAATTATAGATATATATCTTATATCACATACACACACACACACCAGACCATGCCCTTAAAAGTCATGACTTCCCTTCCTCATTTCCACTAGGTAGAGGTGATACTGGGAACTGGAGCAGCCATATTTGATTAAGAGTTGGAAGCAAACTATTGGAGAGAGAGCAGCATGAGAGAAAGAACCTAGTTCCCCAACACCACTGAGCTACCACAGCAGTCTTGGGATGTCTATCTAATCTTTTATAGGAAATAAATACAGTTTCAGAGTTAAGTCACTATATTTTTGTCTCTGTTACAGCTGCATATGCCATATCCTAAACTCATATAATGTCATTATGTACTTTGATAAACTTGATGTGAATAATATTATAGATGTTAAAGCAATTATCAATGTCAAATTTTCAAGTGAAGAATACTGATTTCTAAGCTATTAGGAAGTTTTCACTGTGGCACACAGAGAAGATAATGTTTGCAAGGTACAGTGCGTTAAATTGAAAGCTGATCATGGTCAGTGGCTTCTCCAGGCCCAGCTGTCTGACAGGTGACAGGAGGAATCATCTCCCTGAGGATCGCCAGTTGGGAAGTTCTGATACATTTTATGGAATTGTATACTGGTAAAGAATCTTGAGATCCAAACAGATTAACTTTAATAAGCCCTTTTAACATGTAAAAGGTATAATTTTTAGATTTAACTTCTAAGAGTTTACCAATAATTTTCTCCTTAAATAGTCATTCAGCTTTTCAAATATATACTATAGTACCAGAGTTGCTGCTGTATGGGATTCACAAGTTGGTCTGCAAAGTATTAATAATGAAAGTTGAAATATGTGATCAAATGTCCCTTCTATGATCACTCTCCTGTTTTTATAATCATCACATGCAAAATAACTATGTATTGATATACCTTCAACTAACACTTACTTTCTCTGAAAGAAAAAAAGTGGTACTATATAAAGTGATTTTTAAATTGAAGGACACCTATATATCATTGTTTTCAAATTTTATGTTACATAAAACAGCAAGAAGTAAAATAATCAGAATAGAATATTCTCATCAAAATTAATGCAGGTAGTTAATTAAGCTCATACCAGTATGGTTGTAGACAACGTCAGTAATACAAAGAATGTTCCATTCCTTTTTCAATTTTTCCACTAGCTGTCCAACATCATTCCAGGTATACTTTTTATTAGGTCTTGAAAAGTCAGGACTGAATTCTAACTGGTTAGCTAGGGAGTAGCATGACCTAGATAGTCCAAGAGTCTGTAAAGGGGTAAAATGAATCATGTTGTAACCTGCAATGCAAGAAAATAAACAAAGACCACTGTAAGAAAACAAACAAACAAACAAACTAAAACTAAGCAAAATAGAAGTTTAGACTTCCCTTAAGTAGTTTCAAATAGCAAGGCAACCATGTAACTTAGAAAAGGAATCAAAGACTAGGGTTCAAATCTTAGCTATACCATAAGTGACTTCAAGCAAGTCTACTTAAATCTTTCAGGATATCAGGGTCCTCATATATAAGACAGAGATAGTGAAATAATGCACTTGAAAAAATCGTACACAGTGCCTAGTTACTATTAAGGGTTCAATTTATATTTGTTGGATGGATATATTTACATGTAGAGAAATACAAGTATATCAGTATGTCTTGCTCCTACTTTTAATGTTCCACTGTCTGGTGTTCTGTTTCAGTTATGTCAATAAGTTTCTCATCTCTTTCTTCATATTATATTCAGTTTGAAAGTAAAAAATATTACCCTTCAGTATATATGGCAGCACACACCTTCCACATGGAAGACAGTTAATCAATGTTGAATTAAAATTATATACAATGATAATACATGTTCTAAAACATTTTAATAGTTTACTACTAATTTTTCTATGTCAAAGTAAAGTCTTAGATACAATAATGATCTCATTTTATTATTAGAGTTCCTTAATTTTCTAAGTTGAACCATATAATTTGCTATTTTTGCAGGTTAAAAATGGTTAAGTCTTAACAACTTTATATGATTCTATCTATTTCTATTACTAAATATACTAAGAAACAAAATTAAAAGGAGAATCAAAGCTCTTGAAATCTATATCACAGAGGATAACTACATTTATTTTAAGAAAGAAAGGAAAGATAGCTGACATTACCTGATTCTTTTGCAACCCTAAGTCTGCTTTCCCATTCATCAAAGGGTCCCATACACTTAGCTAAAAATGTCTGAAGAGTAACACAGTCCAAGGGTAACACGTGATTGTCAGCACCAACATGTAAAATAGGATCCACAACTATGTAACCCCCACCACTTTTTTCATTTCTAAGGAAAAAACAAAACAAGAACTTCTCAATTAATGATAGGAAAAAAAATCCTCATCTAATATAGTCTGACTCTCTAATGGGAAGGTGAATTGTCCCATTTTAATATGTGTTTCTAGAGGCACCTGGGTGGCTCAGTTGGTTAAGCGGCCAACTTCGGCTCAGGTCATGATCTCACAGTTCGTGAGTTTGAGCCCCGCGTTGGCTCTGTGCTGACAGCTCAGAGCCTGGAGCCTGCTTCAGATTCTGTGTCTCCCTCTTTGCCCCATCCCCACTCATACTCTGTCTCTCTCTATCTTAAAAATAAATAAAACATTAAAAAAATTTTTTAAAATATATTTCTAAGCACATAAAATCATTTAAAAAGTTGCAATGAAACTCAATGGAAAAGCCTTATTTTATCCTTTTTCCAATCTCTACATAATGACATAGTATGTATAATATCTAGTAATGTTGCATTAAGGAAAAATAAGCATACCTATCAGTAATAACAAGGGCACTCAAGCAAACAGCATCTTATAATGAAGTTATATGAAAAGACTATTCAAGTGGTTACTTAAAAAAAAAAAAATTGAATCTGCAATGAGTCTTACAATTGCTTCCTAGGAACTGAAGAACCATATTCTATTTGCATCTCAAAAAATCCTGTAAAAAATTGCAGTCCATGGTTTATATAGTAACTTTTTTTTATAAGCTAGATAATTTAACTAGATAGAATGAATTAACTTTTTCTCCCCCCAACATATAGGACACCTGACTTACCCTTGAAGGAAGTAATACTGAAATGATCCAGCTTGCTGAAGATTAAGTTTACAGTATTTATCAGAATCATCTTCTCTTTCTGTTGGATTTTCCCATTCCAGGGAACGGAATTTTTCTCGATTAAACGGTTCTCCAGGAGATGGGTAATTTGTAAATACAGTAACTGCTTTTCCCTGTAAAGTGGGGCCTAGTCGGAACTGTAGTTCAAACCCTAAACAAAAAGCACATTTCAATAAACTCATTGTAAGAACTTAAATTACCACATTAATAAATAAATGATTTATTTAAGGTTTTACAAAAACTATGGTTTCTCAACTATGTTTTAAATATATATATTATATATATATGTATTGTATATATAATATACATATATTATATAATATATATATAATATATATATGCTAATATACAACACTGCTGGTTTTGGAACTATTCTGCAATCTAATTTAGCTGAATTGTATATTTTAACATACAGTATACAACACAGAACTGTCTGCTCTGTATTGTCCCTCTCCTCTCCTCCTGGAAATTGATTCCTATTTGCATGGCTACTTTGGGATATGCAAGTTCTTTTTTTTTTTTCCTTTTTAATAACATGTCTTCAAGTTTATTCAGAGTATGTTTAGAAAATTAGGATAGCTTTAAAGTGAAAAACAAAATGAAATTTTATTGAACTTGAAATCTTTCTAATTCCAGAATAGTTAACATACGGTGTTACATTATTTTCACAGGTACAATATAGTGATTCAACAATTCTATATATTACTCATTGCTCATCATGATAAGTGCATTTTTTAAAAATATATATATATATATTTAAAAAAATTTTTTTTAACGTTTATTTTTGAGACAGAGAGAGACAGAGCATGAACGGGGGAGGGACAGAGAGAGGGAGACACAGAATCTGAAACAGGCTCCAGGCTCTGAGCCATCAGCCCAGAGCCTGACGTGGGGCTCGAACTCACGGATCACAAGATCGTGACCTGAGCTGAAGTCGGACGCTTAACCGACTGAGCCACCCAGGCGCCCCTAAAATATATTTTTTAAAGTTTATTTATTTTGAGAGAGAGGCAGAGAGTGAGAGAGCAAGTGGGGGAAGGGCAGAGAGAGATAGGGAGAGAGAGATTCAAGCAAGCTCCACGCTCAACATGGAGCCTGATGCAGAGCTCGATCCCATGATTGCGAGATTATGACCTGAGCCAGAACCAAGAGTCGGATGCTCAACCAACTGAACCATCCAGGTGCCCCATGTATTCTTAATCCCCTTCACCTATTTCACCCATCCCCTTACCCACCTTCACTCTAATAACCATCAATTTGTTCTCTGTACTTAAGAATCTGTTTTTAATTTGTCTCTTTTTTTCTTTGTGCTTCTTAAATACCACATAGAGTGAAATCACATGGTATTTGTCTTTCTCTGACTGACTTATTTCACTTAGGATTATATTCTCTAGATCCATCCATGTTGTTGCAAATGGCAAAATTTTGTTACTTTTAATGGTTGAGTAATATTTCATTATATACCGTATCTTCCTTATCAATCTATTGATGGACACTTGGGCTGCTTCCATAATTTGGCTACTGTAAATAGTGCTACAATAAATATACAGGTGCATGAATCTTTTCAAATTAGTGTTTTAATATAATTTGGGTAAATAGTCAGTAGAGGAATTCTGGATCATATGGTAGTTCTATTTTTCATTTTTTGAGGAATCTCCATACTGTTTTCCACCATGTCTACACTAGTTTGCATCCTCATGTTTTAGTATTTAAGTCTTTTTTGGAATTCTGAGGGCCAAAACATTTCCAGTTTTGCCTAAGTTAGGCTATTTCTATTAAAATGTATCTGAGACATCTATAATGTATTGCAAGTATTTTGCCATGGGAGGCAAAAAAAAAAAATTAACACATTATTTTTTTTTTACTATATATATATTTTTACTATATTTACTATATATATATTTTACTATATATATACTTATATATATAGTATATATATATTTACTATATATATATTTTACTATAAAATAAAATTACGGTTGATTCTGGGAAGATTTTATATCTTGATACCAGAATGTGAAAATTCTGACTACAGTAAAGTCTGTTAGAAATATAAAGCAAATAACAGTATACTTATGATGAGCACAGAGTAATGTACAGAATTGTTGAATCACTATTGTACACCTGAAACTACTATAACATTGTATATTAACTATATGGAATTAAAATTAAAAAGCCTAATAAAAAAAGAAATATAAGGCTTAGAAATTTTAATCATGAAGATAACAACTCAATTAATGATGGGCAATAATAACCAATGAAGGCAGGAAAATTTAGTTCTGCTGATTATAATCTTTAAGCTTAAGGAAATTAAAAAAATATTTTATTTTACTTTTTATTTATTTTCGAAGCACAATTGACATACAGTGTTGTATTACTTTCAGGTGTACAACATAGTGATTCAACAGTTCTACACGTTACCCAATGCTTACCACAGTAAGTGTGGTCACCATACAATGTTATTACAGTATTATTGACTATATTCCCCACACTGTACTCTTCATCTCTGTGGTTTATTAATTTTAAAACTGGAATTTTTTACCTCTTGAGAAACTTTTTGAGAAGAAGCATACTGATATCTATATTTTTAATGCTCAATTTATGAAACATCTAACAAAGTATAAAAAATTATGTCATGAGTGCATACTATGTATAGGAAACAAAATAGACAATGATCTCTGCCCTTGTGGAGCTTGAGTTCTAAAGGGGGAAGGCAGCCATTAAACAATGAACATGATAAATAAGTAAGAAACAACTGTATATCAGGGAAGGATAAATGCTAAGAGAAGAAAGAAAAATCAGAGCAGTGTAAGGAAAATGGGGATAAAGGAGAGATGGTGGGGAGGCGGTAGCAATTTTTAATATTAAAAAGTTGACGAGCTGGAGAAAAGTCAGGGAGTTATTAGCCACATGGCTATTCATGGTTGTCCATGGAAAGAATTGACCAAGCAGAGGAAACCAAGAGGACTTGGGGTGGAAGCAAGCTTGGTGATTCCAGAAATAACAAGAAACTCAGTATGTGTCGACTGGAATAAGCTCGGGGAGAAGTAGTAGAATACGAGGAAAGAAAGGTAACAGGGGGGCCGGATCATGGTCTTGTAGGCCACAGTAAGAATTTGGTTTCTTCTCTGAATGAAATGAGGAGCCAATGAACAGTTTTGATCAGAGGAGTCACATGACCTAACTTGTGTATTAAATCACTTTGTATATTATATCACTCTGATTATATCATTCTGATTATGTCTGCTTCTGGCCATAATGGAGTAAGTGGTATTAGATTTGTCCTCCGCTGAGAAACTAGAAGAAATAAATGAGACAACTGTTTTCAGAAATAAGGAGTGAAGGACTGTGATGCCCAAGAGAATGGTGATTCCTATGAATTCTCTAGCTTTAAAGTAGGAGAACTTTCTGTGCTGTGACACAGGAAGCAGGAATAGTAGTCTGAATTGAGGAGACAGAGATTAGAATTTGAGGAGGGTGAAGAAACTATAATTTTCAGGGCAGAGTATGGTGCAGAAGAAACCATGCAAAGAAAAAGCTCTAGAAAATTACCAAGGGTCATCTTGAGTCTGCCTGAATACCAGGCTCACACGAGTAGTGTTTGAATCCATGAGGCTGGGCAAAGAACAACTACTAGGAGCTATCAATTGACCAATTCCCAGAACTCACTCAGGCCTGGGAGACATTTTAATTTTCAGAGTGAAGAGACTTTGTTGAACACCTGTTGTATTCAAAAGAGTCATGTCTTATGTAGCAAGGCTAATATAGTCCTAGAGTAAAAACTACTATACCTATCCTGTCAAAGCTTAAAACAGCCGCAAAAGGGGGGTGTTTGGGTGGCTCAGTTGGTTGGGCATCAGACTCTTGATTTTGGCTCAGGTCATGATCTCACAATTCATGGGATTGAGCCCCATGTTAAGAGGCTCTCTTAATCCTCAAAAGGATTAAGCTGATCCACAGATAACGTAAATGCCAAAATAAAAGACATCACTTCTATTTTTTGGGGGGGGGGGTACAAAAAAAGTGGTTTTATTAAAACACAGGGATAGGACCTATGGGCAGAAAGAGCTGTCAGGGCATCACTCCTTTGAAGGAAGACAAAAAAATCCAGAGATATGGCAACAGAACATTTATAATGTCCAGCATCCAATACAAAACTGCTAAACAGAAAGAGGAAGTGACAGCATTGATGACACAGATATCTACGGTAGGGCATTCCACATAGAGGAACAGAAGATGTAAAGGACCTGAGACTTCTGCTTCTGGCAAAGATGGAATGAATAACAGGGATTGGATTTATGCTGTTCCTTGAAACTTGAAAGAAGAAACCAAGAAAAACCAGAAAACATATTTGAGTTTTCAAGCCTACACATCAGGCCACAAAGTATAGTGATGCCTAAGAGACAGAAAATAAACAATGTGAAGCCTATAACTGCCCCTTCTTACTACCTTGAAAGAATGTCCAGGTTGAGGCACAAGGAAGAGAAACCCAGGCAGAGCTCAGCTAACTTCCTAAGCTGAGAAGATAGAGTTAAGAATCTGTTGAGACCAAAGCAGCTAGTTTATAGATAAGAGTAGTTAGTGAGGAGGAGAAAAGTGCCCAAAGACAGAACTCCAGAGATTTGCAGCAGGTCTCCCTTCTGCACTTTGCAGAGTACTGATGAGTGCATGTCTGTGACCAGGAATAGTGCTTGGTTAGAAAAATCAAGTGCCAGATTGGAAAAACTCATAATTCATGAGGCATTGGGTAGAAAATTCAGGGGATATTGCTTTAGGAGTAGAGAACAAAGAGCCCTAGACAGGGCATAAACTAGCTTAACAAATCATAAAAGTATAACTCAAAAGTATTAAGATATTTCCAAATAACTTAACTTCATTCCAAAACAAAGACAAAAAAATTTATAAGAATCCAAAAACACCCAGCATTTTTGGTAAAACTCAATAAGGTAAAACTCATAATGACTGGCATCCAAACAAAGATTATAAGACACACAAAGAAGCAAGAAAACTGAACCCATAACAAAGAAAATAATCAATTAATGAAAACTGACCAAGGAATGACATAGATGTTGAACTAGCAGATAAGGAACAACATCAGTTATCATAACTGTATGCCATATGCTCAAAAAGTTATGTCAATACATGGAAAATATTAAAAAACAAAACAAAAGATCCAAATCAAATTTAAAAATGAAAACTACGAGGTCTGAGATGAAAAATGGAATAGATGGTGAGACATGGCAGAAAAAAAGATTAGTAAATTTCAAGACACAGGAATAGAAATATGGAAAATGAGGGGCACCTGGGTGGCTCAGTTGGGTAAGCCTTCAACTTTGGCTCAGGTCATGATCTCATGGTTTATAAGTTTGAGCCCCGCATCGGGCTCTGTGCTGGAAGCTCCAGAGCCGGGAGTCTACTTCAGATTCTGTCTCTCCCTCTCTCTGCAACCTCCCCTGCTCATGGTCTGTCTCTCTCTCAAAAATAAACAAACATTAAAAAACCCCCACAAATATGCAAAATGAAACCAACAGAGAAAAAAGAATCTAAAAAATTGAAAAAGCATCACTGATCTGTGGAACAATTCAAGTGGCCTAATATATAGGTAATTTGAGTCCTCAAAGAAGAAGAAAGGGGAGATATCAAGTATTCAAAGAAATAATGGGTAAAAAAAAACCCCAAATGTGATAAAAACAACAGATTTATAGATACAAAGAAGTTCAATAAGTCCCCAATCAAGAAACATCACACTATGAAACATCAAAGTCAAATTGCTCAAAACCAGTGACAAAGAGACTATCTTAAAAGTAGCCAGAGGGGAGGAAAATGTCACAGTAAGTTCAGAGGAACAATGATAAAGATGATAGCAGATTTCTCATGGGAAACAACAAAAGCAAGACAGTGGAACAGTATCTTTAAAGGTATAGTTGATCCTTAGACAATATGGGATTGAACTGCACAGGTCTAATTACACTTTTTTTTTGTTTTTACAGTACAGTCCTATAAATGTAAAATTTCTCTTATCATTTTTAAAAAAAGTTTATTTTTTTGAGAGAGAGAGAGCATGAGCAGGGGAGAGGCAGAGAGAGGGGGACAGAGGATCCAAGTGGGCTCTGTGCTGACAGCAGCGAGCCAATGCGGGGCTTAAACTCACAAACCATGAGATCATGGCCTGAGCTGAAGTCAGATGCTTAACTAGTTGAGCCACCCAGGTGCCCCTCCTTATGATTTTCTTAATAACATTCTCTTTTCACTAGCTTACTTACTGTAAGATTACAACATATAATACATATACACACTATGTTTCATCTGTAAGGCTTCTGGTCAACAGTAGGCTATTAATAGTTAAGTTTTAGGGGAGTCTAAAGTTATACTTGGATTTTTGGCTGCATGAGGGGTCAGTGCCTCTACTCTCTGCATTATAAGGTCAACGGTAACTTAAAGAAGAAAACTATCAGCCTAGAATTCTATACCCGGTGAAAATATCTTTCAAAAATAAAAGTGATGAAAGCCAGGTTTTTCTTTTCTTTTCTTATTTTTTTTTTAAGTTTTATTTATTTAAGTAATCTCTACACTCACTGTGGAGCTTGAAGTCACACTCCTGGGACCAAGAGTCATGCATGTGCTCCTCCAACTGAGCCAGTCAGGTGCCCCAGACTTCACAGTGTTAGAGAAAGAAACAGGCAAGAAGAAACAGGCAAGAAGAAACAGGCAAGGGGAAAGCTACAACAAACCCTGTTGTGGTGGATATGAAGCATAGACATCATCATGAACTGCTATTTATATATACATAATGAATGCCAGTTTGATTCCAAGCAAATCCTGAAATGCAGAACATGCAGATATGTCATGTCACATCATTTCTAAAATTGCTCTTGTAGAAGTAAATCCTCACAATGATGTTCAACAGATGGTAAATTCTACACCACAATATTAAATACTGGATAGGCTAGTCTTTATGAGCAAAATATCTCAACAAAAGACATTGGGAGAATGATGGACTCTTTCAACTTACTGTAATCCAATCAAACACCTCTACCTTTGCCTAGATAAATACGAATACTCTGGCATACTGCAGTATGGATAATGTGAGAGATGGAAGTTCTAGGAATTCCTGCAAAAAATTATAATTTAGTGATAAGTCCTGCTAACCATATTTTTGGATTGTACTAAATAATGAATATAAATTTTTCATAGCAAATGGTTTTAGCAAGTAAGAAACAAATTATCCAAATGGTATTATTAAGTAACTGCAAAAATCCAGGGACTCACTTCTATTTCTCACATTGTACAGCGAAACTTATACTTTCTTTTCCAAGTAGCTATATATACAAATTTTTCTATAATTGGCATAAATATTCTATGAATATAATAAGGCTTATGTTTGACTTAATAATTTCATATAGACATGTATTTTCTTAAGAATCAGTGATGTAAACATAGGCTATATTCATAACAGCTTCATTTATTATAATTAAATAAACTGGCAACAAATTAAATATCTAATGATTGGAAATGATTAGGTAAGTTGTGGTACAAAAATGGTATTATGTAAGCTAGAATATTACAAAGTCATTATAAGTCATGTTATCAAAATATATTTAATAACATAGCTACTTTTATTCTGTTTTGTCAATTTTATGCATCTATATAGATCTATTGAAATCTTTTCTAGATGGATTCCCAGGGGACAGTTAAAGAAGATTTAATATCTATTCTTCTCAAACTGTTCCAAAAATAGAAATAGAAGGAAAACTTCCAAACTCATTCTACAAAGCCAGCATTACCTTGCTTCCAAAACCAGAAAAAGACCTCACTAAAAAGGAGAATTACAGGCCAATATCCCTGATAAACATGGATGCAAAAATTGTCAACAAGATATTAGCAAATCATTCCTAAGTATTTTATTGTTTTTGGTGTAATTGCAAATGGGACAGATTCCTTGATTTCTTTTTCTGCTTCATTATTGGTGTATAGAAATGCAAAGGATTTCTGCATGTTGACTTTATATCCTGTACTTTTCTGAATTCATGTATTAGTTCACAGTACATTAAAAGAATTATTTACCAGGGCTGGTTCAATATTTGCAACTCAATCACCATGATACACCACATTAATAAAAGAAAGGATAAGAACTGTACAATCCTGTCAATAGATGCAGAAAAAGCATTTGACAAAATACAGCATCCATTCTCAATAAAAACCCTCAACAAAGTAGGGATAGAGCAAACATACCTCAACATTATGAAGGTCATATAAGAAAGACCCACAGCTAATATCATCCTCAATGGGGAAAAACTGAGAGCCTTTCCTCTGTGGTCAGGAACAAGACCAGGATGTCCACTCTCACCATTACTACTTAACATAGTATTGGAAGTCCTAGCCTCAGCAATCAGACAACAAAAAGAAATAAAACGCATTCATCTTAGCAAGGAAAAAGTCAAACTCACTATTTGCAGATGACATGATACTCTGTAGAAAACCCAAAAAACTCCACCAAATAATTGCTAGAACTAATACATGAATTCAGAAAAGTACAGGATATAAAGTCAACATGCAGAAATCCTTTGCATTTCTATACACCAATAATGAAGCGGCAGAAAAAGAAATCAAGGAATCTATCCCATTTGCAACTGCACCAAAACCAATCAGATACCTAGGAATAAACCTAACTAAAGAGGTAAAAGATCTGTACTTCGAAAACTATAGAATACTTATGAAAGAAATTGAAGAGGACACAAAGAAATGGAAAAGCATTCCATGCTCATGGACTAGAACACTGTTAACATGTCTATACTATCCAAAGTAATCTAGTGCTCGCTTCGGCAGCACATATACCAAAGTAATCTACACATTTAATGCAATACCTACCAAAATACCACCAGCATTTTTCACAAAGCTAGAACAATCCTAAAATTTGTACAGAACCACAAAAGACCCCTAATAGCCAAAGCAATTCTGAAAAAGCAAAACAAAACTGGATGCATCAGGATTCTGGATTTCAAGCTATATTACCAAGCTGTAGTCATCAAGACAGTATAGTATTGGCACAAAATCAGACATATAGATTAATGGAACAGAATAGAAAATCCAGAAATGGAACCACAAGAATATGGTAAACTTATCTTTGACAAAGCAGGAAAGACTATCCAATGGAATACAGTCTCTTCAACAAATAGTGCTGGGAAAACTGGATGGTGATATGCACAAGAATGAAACATGTACCTCAGTGTTTATAGCAGCATTGTCAACAATAGCCAAACTATGGAGAGAGCCCAAATGTCCATCGACTGATGAACGGATAAAGAAGATATGGTATAAAAAACACACTGCTCTACTGACTGAGTCAGCCAGGTGCCCCTACACACTTGTGTAATTTTATAATTGGGTGAACATCATTTTATTTTATTTTAATTAATTAATTTATTTATTTATTAAAATTTACATCCAAATTAGTTAGCATATAGTGCAACAATGATTTCAGGAGTGGATTCCTTAGTTCCCCTTACCCATTTAGCCCATCTCCCCTCCCATAACCCCTCCAGCAACCCTCAGTTTGTTCTCCATATTTATGAGTCTCTTCTGTTTTGTCCCCCTCCCTGTTTTTATATTATTTTTGTTTCCCTTCCCTTATGTTCATCTGTTTTGTCTCTTAAAGTCCTCATATGAGTGAAGTCATATGATTTTTGTCTTTCTCTGACTAATTTCACTTAGCATAATAACCTCCAGTTCCATCCACATAGTTGCAAATGGCAAGATTTCATTCTTTTTGATTGCCGAGTAATACTCCATTGTATATATATACCACATCTTCTTTATGCATTCATCTATCGATGGACATTTGGGCTCTTTCCATACTTTGGCTATCGTTGACACTGTTGCTATAAACATTGGGGTGCATGTGTCCCTTTGAAACAGCACACCTGTATCCTGTGGATGAATGCCTAGTAGTGCAATTGCTGTGTCATAAGGCAGTTCTAATTTTTAGTTTTTTTGAGGAACCTCCATACTGTTTTCCAGAGTGGCTGCACCAGCTTGCATTCCCAGGGTAAACATCATTTTAAAGTTAGAGGTACAATTATGAAGAAATAGATGGAGAAATAATTGCTCAAAGAATTGAAACATGAAATTTTAATACTCAGTGATTGTGAGAATCATAAATATCTACATCTCTAAAATAATGATTAAACTTACTATAGAAGATGTAGTATCATTTTGAACAGGTAAAAACATCAGAGATTAGCTGTCTGAGCATATTTAAACAACCTGCCCCCTGTTCAGTTTATGCAAATATTTTTTTTATCATTACACAAGGATTCAGAGAACATGTAGTACAAAGGTTAAAACTCATCCAAAATCCCAAAACAGTATTTGGATCAGTGGTATACCCTCAGAAAAAAAATTGACAAGCATTCTCTAAACATAAATATTTATTTATTTACAGAATATACATGTATGATGATTTAATAGATTATATAAATCACAAAACACAAAAATGGGATAAGATGTAAATAAATAATATTTTAAATAACTAATTTTACCTATTAGTGGATGGAAAATATCTTTTAGTTCTCACTAAAAATTAATATTGATAATATATGTCAGTGAAAGCAATGTGATTAAAGAAATTTCATTAATTTTAAGTCTTGGTTTAATATTTTATGATAAAGTAATTCAAATATTCCAAGTTCTGTTTATTGATATTTGGTTTAATTGCATCAGGCTTGAAAAAATAAAACACAAAGATATCCAAATTCAAATGGAAAAAGTTCTTAGTGACTATGTTTACTAATCCATGACATTAACTTTTCAACCCCACTCACAAATTATGTAAAGATTTTTGTTGAATGTGCTAGTAAATATATATTTTCCTTGTTATAAGCAATGGTTTTTATAAGCTAATAAGATATTCTATATTTATATATCAAATAGATGATTTGAAAAACAACCAAAATCCTTTATTGGAAAGATTTTAAACAGATTGGAAAATTTTGTTATCAGTTTTTTAAAAAGGGTAAGTATTTATTTTTATGGCTAAAATCATATGATGGAAGTGTTACTAAAATAACATACTCAAAATGCTCTTGCTATACAGTAAGGGTCAGCAAACCATATCCAGCCTGTTTCTATAAATAAAGTTTTATTGGAACACATTCATTTATGTGTTGTTTATGTTTGCTTTCATGATATAATGGCAGAGCAAAACTGCCATTTCTTTTGCAGTTACTGCAAAAGAAATGGCCTGCAAAGCTGAAATATTTGCTATCTGAACTTTTAGAGGAAAAAATGTGCTCAACTCTGCTCTATGGTATCAATTTTCACCAAAAAGTAGTTAACTTTCTCACTCATGTTTACCTCACAGTTAAATTGTGTTTCCTTTTTCAGAAAATATTTTCTAAGTATCATACTATTGAAAGCTACATGTCATTCCTGAAAAGGACAAATCTCAAACAGCAAATTTCAAACACTTTCTAACTCATCTTTCAGTTTGACAATATCCTGAGGTAAAAGAGGCATTTATGATGATTGTACCTTTTGTTATGAAATATTGTAAAGACTCTACTATTTAAGGAATTATAACTTATATATCTACTTAACCTGGATTAGGCAAAATTGTAACCCACGGCAACATACCACAAACAAACCAGTGATGGTGTGACTATGAACCCCTTCAAGACCTACAACCTCTACTATTTTCTCAGAATATGTCTTTTTTGTTTATAACTTATTTGATACATAAACTGAAAGCATCAATGTCAATTTATACGTTAGCAAAATTTAATTGCTTTAAAAAAATCTTTTTTTATTACAGTTATTTATTTTTTAGTAATCTCTACACTCAATGTGGGGCTCGAACTCACAACCCTGAGACCAAGAGTTGCATGCTTTTCTGAATGAGCCAGACAGGTGCCCCCAAATGTAATTAATTTTTGAAAACAAAAACAGATGAAAGAAAAAAAAAGAGAAAAGAAAAATCCTGTTCTTTCTATGTTCTACTAGATAGATCAGGGCATAGTCCCAAGAGTATACAGCTACTCTGTAGATGTCCAGTACAAGTCTCTGAAACTAAAATTTTTATATACAGTAAATGAAACATTAGAATACCTAGACTATGTCAGATTCCATAATGACTCACTCGGTTTGCTAAAATTAGCTTAGGTCACAGCAGTACATAGTGTGGCTATCTTATTCCTCATAGAACAGTAGGAATACCTTACTCAGATTAGCCATTTCCCTCTTGCAGGCAACTAGTAAAGAGAGTGATTAAACTATTACTATGAAGTAAATTTTTCCATCTTGCTCTGTCTACTAAGTTTATATAAGCTCAAGCTCCTAATCGAGAAACTTTTATAAGTATTTTCTTAAAAAAAGGGTAAAAGTTGAAATTTAACCAACCTATATAAAAATGGAACTCCAGGTTCAGCAAAAACTGACTTCGTTCACTATTCTGCCACTGAATGAAACAGGAAATACAGGGAAAGGCTATGATTTGGCCAGAAAAAAATTTTTTTGGTCTTGCTGAGTTAGAAGAGTCTATAGAGATATTAGCCTCGAAAATGAGGAGGAATCCTTTCTTAGGGAAAAGTGAAAAGAAAAATGAAGAGAGACTTGGTGATCACTTAAATATGAAAGAACCAAAAACTGCCAGAGTTTTTCTTCACATCTAATTGTTCACTAAGTCCTATGAATTTTAAAATGTCTCATACTCTGGGGCGCCTGGGTGGCTCAGTTGGTTAAGCGTCCATCCCACTCTTGCCTTCTGTTCAGGTCATGATTTTGGGGTTTGCCAGACTGAGCTATGTGCTGGCAGCATAGAGCCTGCTTGGGATTCTCTCTCTCTCTCTGTGTCTCTCTCCCCCTCCCCCCCCCCCCCCATAAATAAATAAACATTTAAAAAAATATTGTAAAAGGGGTGCCTGGGTGGCTCAGTTGAGTGTCTGACTTCAGCTCAGGTCATGATCTCGCAGTCCATGAGTTTGAGCCCCACATCAGGCTCTTGTGCTGACAGCTCAGAGCTTGGAGCCTGCTTTGGATTCTGTGCCTCCTCCTCTCTCTGCTCCTCCCCCATTCATGCTGTTTCTCTCTCTCTCTCTCTCTCTCCCTCTCTCTCAAAAATAAACATTAAAATAATAATAATAAATAAATAAAATAAAAGTAAAATAAAATGTCTTGAACTCTGCTACCTTTTTTGACTCTAATGTAGTTCGACCCTTATTTTTAACCAGATGTGTTTTCAAAATAGCCTTCTTAATGATTTATCTCCAATGTCCCTTCATCTTTCACATTTTAATTATCTTCTATAGTAATATGATCACCTCATTACTGCACACAAAAAAATTGACGTGTTCCCATTTATATCATTTGGTTGAATTTACTGGTTTTAACTAGATTTACAGACTCAGTCACATCATTCTTATTTTATAAACCCTTCATAGCTCCTTCTTCAAATAGTTTGGCTGAATTTAACACTTTTTGCTAGCTTTAACTAGTGTTTTAGTAATGAATCAGCAAGGATTTAATGGCTGTTATACATTGTACTAGGTTTATAATACTTTCCCTATTCTCACAGATCTTAAACTGATGCTATAAGATCAATAAACTGAGACACTGCTCCATCATTCAGTACTTAATTGTTCTGTGCCTATTGTGTGATTGGAAATCAAAGAAAGAAAATAACAAAAAAATTAAGAAAAGACCTCATGGGGGGGGGAGGTAGAATTTTAGCTGAAGGTAGGCAATACACAGAATGATAGTAAAGGGAGTTAGTTAATGGATATAGAGGAATCTGATGGGGGTAAAGGTGTCAGGAGAGCTATGAGAAAATCCAGGGGAGAGGGAATTGACAGGGGAATTGTAAAGATGTAGGACACTAATAATGGGGAACAATGAGATGCAACCTTGGCTAGTGAAGGTGGATTCTATTAGAGAATGTCTTGGAAGCCCCGCAGAGGCATTTAAATTTGACTTTATATATAGACACCAATTAATAAAAAGAAAGAGATGGCATAAAAGATTATTCTAGCATCCATGTTTAGGCATATGGAAGAGATAGGCAAACAGAGACATTTGGAAAGAAATTACAGGGCTTAAAGAGAGATTGCAGGTAAAGAGAAGAAACTGTCAGAGGTGAGTACAAAGTTTCTGGCCTTGGAAACTATAAAAATGGAGACATCACAAAAATAAACAGGATGTTTGTTCTCAAACAAAGAAGGTTTGAGAATGGGGAGTAGGAGACGGTTTGGGACATGTTAGATAGATGTAAGCATATCAAGTGGAGCTATCCCAAGGCTATTCTATAGCGTAATACTGGACGAAGCCAAGAATCCAGTGCAAAAATAGATAGGTATAGTGATCTATCAATGCCTTGCACCTGTTTAGGATTTCAAAGCCATATAGTATTAATTTTGAGCTTCAACATCCAGGAAGGTAGAAGAACAGAAATTAACACCTTCATTTCGCAAATAAATTAATGTTTAGAATTCATGTGACTTGCCCAAAGTCAAAGAAGTTGTTAGCAGGAGAGCCAAGAAAATTCTAGTTCCTTACTCATGCCATTATACTCCTGGCTTTTAAGAAGCAAGCAAAATTCAAGGCTCTTCTTCCAAAAAGAGCCATCAGCATGGAGGCAACAAGTGAGGCCATGAGAATGTATAATTCTTTGAGGGCAGAAGAAGAGAAGAAGAAAAGATCTCTTGCAGATAGATACAATTAATTAAAATAAGGAAGGAAGACAGCTCAGCAACAGACACCACCAAGTAGACAGGAGCACTCAAGAGGGTAGGAAAAAAATCAAAACCAGGAAAGTGCCGAGTCAGGAAAGCCAAAAATGGAGTAAGTACTCAGTGATCCTAAATGCCAAAGTTGGAAGAAGGTGATTTGGCACGGAGGTAACACATTTGACGGTCGATTTGTTTTTCTTCAAAAATGTAACTCTTGAGATATTGAGGGGGAAAATCCCTCAATGTTTACTATCAACATCTATCTGCTGCACTATTAAAGGGGGCTGCATTTTATTTTTCATACATTAAAACTTCCACTTCACAAGTTACAGTAACACAAAAAAGTGTGAAAGTTTTCAATGTTGAAAAATTATAAAGTCTAAAGAATAAGCTCAAATATATTTCAACATAACCTGATCAGTTTTTTAAATTTTTATTTGAGAGTCTTTTGATATATATAAATAACAGTTTGCTTTTTTCTGTGATCTGTTTTACTACATCAAAGTTTCAATAAAGGAAAAAAATGAGGTCTATGAAAAAGCAAAACTATAGATATCCTCCAAATAAAATTACATATGAAATAATTTACCAAGTTTTATAATAATTAATAGAAATAATATGGTAAATTTCTTGATCATATATGCAACTTCTGTCTTAAGTGGAAGCATGGAAAGAAAAGTGAACTATTTTATCCTCCTTAACATGACAAATATAACATTTTCAACTTTATAACTAAAATCAACTTTCGTTAGTGATATTTTTAAAATATGGCACTGTCTTTGCACTAATTGAGTTTAGAAAGGTCTTTGGAAATTTTACCTGTCTTAAAGTTTTAAAAAATTAGCATGACAATAGATTAAAAATTTAAAAGACACAGCTAATCAAACAACTTGCTACTGACCTTGTTCAAGTCTGAAGAGGGTCTTTTCCAGCTTTTCCATTTCGTTCAGAAGTAAAATTCTAATTTGTTTACTGTGTCCCATTTTGGCTTTTAGAAGATTTGAAATCTTTCAGAAGAATTAAAAGAACTCCAAAATCGAATGAGTTACCCCTATGAAACAAAAAGGAATTAAGATCAAGAAAATAACTATTACCTTTAATTCCTCAAGGCTGACAGCCGCACTTACATGTTCTAAATGTGTTTTAACCTTAGCAAAGCAAAAAGAAAGAATGAATCCTATAAAGAAGACCTGAGAAGGTAAATAGTTGTTTCCTCCCTTAGAGCACAATAGGACCAAAGCAAAACTATTGTATTATAGATTCTTACAATTAAAAAAAAAAAAAACTGAATTATTCTCAGAGAAAAGCAATACGTTTTGGAAAGCCTGGATTTGGGTGGGGGGGAAAATTCCCGGTCCCAAGCCAAAGGGCTCTGAAGACTACAAACGGCACTTCTGCTTACAAGAGATTAGTCTGCTCAAAGATAACAGGTGGGAGAGCTCCCCATTCCCAAATTCGGGTTGGAAGCCACCAATGGGGAGATGAGAACAGAGGGAAGCAGTTGTTGCCCCTGGAATAGCTGCTGCAGACATAGGATGTACAGACGGAGCTATAGATAGAAAGAACCCATTTCCCTGAGAGACCAGCGGCATTCCTAGCACTTACGCGGAGCAAGTTATACGTGCAGCTTCTGGGACACTGCAGGACCCGCGACTCTGGTGTTGGAGTCGGGGGAGGAGACGGGAAGGAAAGCAAACGGGGAAAGGCAGGCTGCCCAGGCGCAAAAAGCAGCCCCAGACAAGGAGGGCCGGGCGCCGTGAAGGGCAAAGGGCGGGGCGGCGGCAGCCGGGCCAGGGATAAAGCCGCTGTGTGAATGGCAGAGTACTTCTCCGTGACTCCGCCTCGCGCTGGTCCCGGAGAAGACCCTCGACCCACCGGGCCTCAAGTTCCCCACACGCCCGGGTGGGAGCTGACAGGTCCCCTCGCCCACTTCCGGGAGGTTCCGCACCCTGCTCGCCGCGACCGCTAGTCTCGCGAGACTGCGGTCAGCGGGGCCGGGGTCCGGGAGGCGGCTGGGGCCCAGGCAGCGAGCTGCTTTTGGTTTTCGGCGCTAGAGAGGTGCGAGGTCCGGAGTGCGCACTTCCTTTACCAGCCTGCGACCTCGTGGTTGAACATTAAAATGCTACGATAGAAGGCTGCCAGCTAGATTGAGCTGCGTATGTCACAGGGTCGTTTTGTGGACCGGCTGAATGGTGGGAGGCGAGAGACCTGGCTTCCTGTGCTTTTTCTACCACGATGTGTTTTGTGTCTTTGTTTTGATTTTTTTTTTTTTTAATTTTGACGTGGCCCAAGTTTACTTGGCCTAAACTCTCTGAATCTTGATTTCCCCGTATCTAAAGTAAGGGGCCGTCTACAATCTCAGACATTCCATCCTTCGTGTGTCTACCATCTCTAGTGCTAACACAGGGCACATCTTGAATGCAGACACGGAACTACTAGGTAGGTGAAATGTGGCCAGTTTGCAAACAATTGAGGGTGCAAATACCGCTTGTACAACGTCTGGTTGTATCTGATGTACACTGCATAGACCTGAAGAGCATATGCGATTAAGGATCTATATTGGCTGCACATATTTCAGGCCAGAAATTTAGGATCTGGTACAGATGTCTAAGGAGATTTTATGCCTGAGGAAAAGAAACCCCTTCTAGAGTTTTTTGAGGACACCTAGGGATCATGAGAAAAAAGACATGAGTGCAGAGAAAGATCTTGGTTTCTTTATTGTGGAAATAATGTAGATCCAAAAACAATGGTTAAAAACTAAGGATACTGAAATGTTTGTTTCAGTAGATTTCTGAGAATGGCTAGTTGCAAGTGGTCCAAAACTGAGTTTGAGTATCTGTAGTTCATTTATTCATTCAACTAGTATTTATTGAGCACCTAGGATTTGCCAGGCATGGAAGTGAATCAAAGTCACTGCCCTCATGGAACTCTTACATTTTGTTGGTGGGAGGCAGATAAATAAAAAGATAAATAAATTATATAAGATAACAAAAGGTTGTAGGAAGTGGGAAGCATAGAAGAGTCAGGAAAAGGAAGTTTGCAATTGTAAATACAATAATCAGTAAAGGACTTGCTGGTGAGTTGACATCTGATCTCAATCAGAGAAAGAGCAAAGAGGATATCCAGGGTAGAGGGTTACATACGGAGGTATAGAAAGTTCAAAGGCCATGAGGTAGGAGCACCCTTGTGGATTTAAGGAGGCCACCATAGCTGAATGAAGAGAGTGGTAAGAGATTAGGACAGATAAAGGCGGGGGGGGGGGGGGGGGGCTGACAGCCAGATCTTGTAAGGCTTTGTAGGCCATTGCAAGGATTTGGGCTTTTAATATGGGCAAAAGAGACGTTGGAGCATTTTGAAAAGAGGAGTGACCTCATCTGATAGACCTTTTAAAGAATTACCCTGCAACTTTATGGAAAATAGCTAAATAAACTGGAGGGTGTGGTGAGGAAGGAAGCGAGACCAGTTAAGCAGTTATTTCAATTAACCAAGATACAATGATGTTGGGGGTGTGTGTGTGTGTGTGTGTGTGTGTGTGTGTGTGTGTGTGTGTGTAAAGAAGGTATAGCAATGAAGGTGGTGAGAAGTTGTTGAATTATGGATCTATTTTGAAAGTAGAGCTTATACTGATGATGAGAAAGTAGTGTTCTTCAATTTGTAAGTCACATTGAGGATTATCATACCCATTGAGGGTTATAAAAGTAATTTAGTTGCAACCAACAATTTTTTTAATGTTTATTTTTTTTGAGGGTGGGGAGAGAGAGAGAAAGAGAGAGAGAATGCGAGCAGGGGAGGGGCAGCAAGAAAGGGAGACACAGAATCCAAAGAAGGCTGGGCCTCAGCACAGAGCCCGACCGACACTTGGCTCTAATCCAGGAACTGTGAGATCACGACCTGAGCTCAAGTCGGATGCTTAACCAACTGAGCCACCCAGGCGCCCTGCAACCAACAATTTTTAAAGTAAAATAGGAATGATTTGAGTGCATTGCATCTGGTAAGACTATTATTTCAAGAAACTTCTGTTTCTGTTACTTATGTTTTGTTGTAGTGAGTCCTGTATTCCTACTGGGAGTCATGGTCAAAAACATGTCTGAGAGCCACCAATCTCAAAAATTATGCTGTGTAAAAGCATAACCATTCATGATTATGAAATGTGCCTGTGTTTTAATCCCAGCTCTGCCACTAACTGGCTGTTCAGCTTTCTAAGGTACTTAACCTTGGCCGCCTGGATGGTTAAAGTCAGTTAAGCATCTGACTTTGGCTCAGGTCATGATCTTGAAGTTCGTGAGTTTGAGCCCCACATCCGACTCTTTGCTGTCAGTGCAGAGCCCCCACTTCAGATTCTCTGTCCTTCTCTCTGCCCCCCGCTTGCGTGCTTTCTCTCCCCCCGCCTCAAAAAATAAATAAACATTAAAAACAAATGGAATGAATGAAATATGGCCCTTTGTAGCAACATGGATGGAACTGGAGAATGTTATGCTAAGTGAAATAAGCCATACAGAGAAAGACAGATACCATATGTTTTCAATCTTATGTGGATCCTGAGAAACTTAACAGAAACCCATGGGGGAGGGGAAGGAAAAAAAAAAAAAAAGGAGGTTAGAGTGGGAGAGAGCCAAAGCATAAGAGACTCTTAAAGACTGAGAACAAACTGAGGGTTGATGGGGGGTGGGAGGGAGGGGAGGGTGGGTGATGGGTATTGAGGAGGGCACCTTTTGGGATGAGCACTGGGTGTTGTATGGAAACCAATTTGACAATAAACTTCATATATTGAAAAAAAAAACAAATGGAATATACTCAACCTTTTTGTGCTTTGGTTTTTACAACTGTAAAACAGGGATAAAAATAGTGCCTACTATTAATTAAATGAGGACTTAGAACTGTGCCTGAGACATGTGTAAGTACAAATACTAGGATGGGACCCTGACTGATGTGGAATACAGTTCATGTTTATGTTTGTCTTCAGGGTCTCCTTTCCGTACCCCCTTTGAGTCTCTCCTATGACCATCTCATCACACTGCTCTCCTGTTGATCACTCTTCTCCAGGGCTCCAAAATTAGCTTTCCCTGTTCTCCCTCCACCAGCAAAACTGTCACTTTAGGGCCCAATATTCCAGCTAAAATAAGGAGTAAAATAGACTGACAAAATGAATTCCTTTAGTGGTGAGTTATTCTTACACAAATGCTTGCATTTTAAAAGATTTGTCAATCCAAATGATTTTAATTTTGGAGATTTCATACTGTGAAAGAAAGTGAAGAAGGTCAAGTAATGGAAAAATTATGATTCAGTGTGATGTGTCTCAGAGATTACGTTTACAAGCCACACAGCGTCCTTTTTAAAAAAGAAGAGTCACGCTAAGTGTGCTATTTGTGAAGTTCTTGGAATGCCAGTGAATCTGCAGTCTAGAGCTACAGTGGTACCATGTGCTGCCTTCATTTTGGCAAACATTTGTCATGTGCCTGTCGTGTGCATAACAGAGATCTATATATACACAATAGTCTCATGCTAGAGTTGTCAGGAGAAGAATCTCCTTGAGGAACATCTGATGGATAATCTCAGCTATTTGGCAGTGACTCTACTGTTTTCTAAAACATTGATATGAATGTATCTGGGGAGTGGGAGAAGGGCTGTGGTCAGAAGGGTCAGAAAACACTAGAGTGTTTCTTAAGGTAGGTCTGTGTATGGGAGTGTCTGTTTTGGGAAAGGAAAGGAGTTATTTAGGGTATTATGTATAGTCTGGTCCCAGTCCTGTAAGATTCTGGGTCTGAAGTGGAGGGATCTGCCTTATTTGGCTTTTATATTCATCAGCATTTTTTGTGTATCTTAATTTTGTAGTGATTATATACTGACATTATGAATAATTTTATTTTGTAAAATTTGGAATTGTGTTTTCAAAATCTCTTCTAAGTAGAACAGTTTATTCTGCATTTTTGGGAAATATCCAGACTTAGCCAGGGAAGAGAAGGAAAGATAGGAAGGAAATAGAGCTGAAGTCAGACAAGAAGAAGGACCTAATATAATGGTGATAGAGATACAGAAACCAGAGAGAGATTTTTCAAAAAAGGATAGTACAACACAAAGAAAACGCATTTTGGAAACAAACTCGGGATTAGTTTTAATCTCTCTGAATTACAGTTGATTCATCTGTAAATTGGAGAGAATAACGCTTCATTTGGAGGGTGGTTTTGAAGATTAAATGAAATAATGAAAGCATTCAAGGCATCTATTATATAGCCCTTGGTAAAAATCAGGCTTTTAGTAAATGATAGCCTAAAAAGAGAAGGGCTGATGGCCAGTTGTCTTTGCTGGGTTCTGATGGCAGTTAGACAAAGCAGATGAAGAGGAAGTCTCCCAGAGCCTGGCCAACAAAAAGAATCTAAAGGTCTGTTATCTTACTCTGTGAAGAGGGAGTATAAAGGTGAACTCAGTAAAGGAAGTCAGAGCCCAAGGTTTTAGCCTAAATCATAGAGAACAGAGGAAGGACGTAAGAAAGAAGTAAGGTTTTGTTGCTGTACAATTAATATTTATTAGAACAATTATTGATATGTACATGTAATGGAGGTAAAGATAGTTGTATTTTATTTAAAAAAAAACAAAAAAACAAAAACAAAAGCCAAAACTTGCGTGGGAAAAGTCATTAAAAAAGTCCTAAGCATTGATATAACAAATTGACCAAAAAGAGCATATGGAATGCTTTGAAACCATGATAAGAGGAAACTCGAGAGGGTTTTTTAAAATGTTTAAAAAGATAGGTATTTTAAAATGTTCTTTGGCCCTAAATTTAGAGCTAAATCATTTTTACCCTTGCAAATAAATTTAAATTCCTGTTGAAATCCTGCCTCCAGAATTTCCCTGTGGAAGGATGGAGTTGGCAGCCTGGTTGGGGAACAAGGATGAGGGAAGGAAGACTTGAACTGATTTTCTATATTTGTCAGGACCACTTCAGCTGCATATGACAGAAAACAACAACAACAACAACAACAACAACAAGGCAACAGTGGCTTAAACAAGAGATAAATTTGTTTCTTTCTTGCATAAAAGTTTAGAGGTGAGCAATTCAAAGCTGGTGTGGCAGGTCTGTAAAGGCAGTCGGAAGCCAGGATCTCTCTAGCTCACAGCTTCCTCCCTCTTATTATGTGGATCTTATCATAGTACCACAAGGCTGCCAGAACTCCAGCTATCATATCCAAGTTCAGGCAATATAATGGAAGAAGAGGAAAAGAAGGGTATACCTCTTCCCTTTAAGCTTTCCTGGAAATACCAGACAGCATTTCCGCTTCTATGTCATTAGCCAAAACTTGGTCACAAGGTACACACAAATGGAACTTGTGTCTGGGCAACAATGAGACTAGCCAAAACACAGGTTTTGTTATTAAGGAAAGAGAATGAATAACTAGTAGTGTCTGCCACAGTTTGCGTGGCACTTTATTTTCCATTTTAATTGTTATCAAAGCAATGCGGTTTGGAGCAGGGGGATGGAAGGCCCAGGAGGAGTGTCTCCAAGGCAAAAAATGGAACTGATTGTTTAATGTGCTTGACCACATGGAGAGATGTTTCACAAACACCTTAGTTTTCTGTCAGAAAGCTTGGGGGTGATTAAGCAAACTTCCCCCAAACTTTAAAAAGTCCAGTTGGAGATTGCAGCTATAGACCTATTAGCCAAATGAGCTTGCTACAACTGAACTCCAGAACCAGCCAGTTTACCTAACCCATTATGGACAGACTGGAGAAATCATGCTCATTGCATGTTTATTCTCAGAAAAGGACAGAGGTGGGGCGCCTGGGGGGCTCAGTCGGTTGAGCGTTTGACTTCAGCTCAGGTTATGATGTAACGGTTCCGAGTTTGAGCCCCATGTGGGACCCTCTGCTATCAACAGAGAGCCTGCTTCGGATCCTCTGTCCTTCTCTCTCTCTGCCCCTCCCCCGCTCACTCTCCCGCCCCAAAATAAATAAGCTTAAAAACAAAAAAAGGACAGAGGTAAGCCAAGCTCACTGGTTATTTTTCCACAAATTTACCAACCAGGTAAATCACTCTCCACTCCCCAGGAGTGGAGTAAATTAACTAGTGCAAAGAGAAGCCAGAGGTTTATTTAGGGAAGCTCTTTCTTTAAAAAAAAAAAAAAAAAAAGAATTAGGGGAAAGCATTCTTCTTCAGGCATTACATAAGCCCCTTAACTTCTTTTGTGGTCTAATTCCTAAGCTGTAATTTATCTTTCAAGGATATATAAAAATAAAATGTCTGAAATGTTTCAAAAATTAATATATACCCTATAAATAGTTAATAACAATGAATGTTTAATGAGCATCTAGGAGGTGCCAGGCACTGTTCTAAGCCCATTACATGAAATAACTCAATTCCCAGGACACTATTGTTACCCCCAATTTAAAGGTATGTAAACTGAGTGCCCAAGGTTAAGTAGTTTGTTTAAGGTCGTGTAGGAATCAAGTGGAAGAGTGGGATTTCAATTGTATTCTCAGCGACTCTGTTCAGTCAACTCTAAATCTGAGGGCATTGATGTTATCCCCATGGCCTGGAAATCAATAAAGGTTTTCTAAATTGAATTTGGATATTGCTGACTTTATATATGGCTATGACAACAGTGAGTTTGTTTTCTTCTAGGAATATTCTGGCTAATCTAATACTCAGTCATCTCAGGACAGCTGCTTCAGGAAATCTTTCCCTGCCTTGCCCTCTTTCCCGTGGGTCTGGGTTAGGTGTTCCTCTTTCATGTCCTCTGTTGTATGATGTATGATATCATGTTGTATAATAACTGCCTTTTCTCT
This sequence comes from Herpailurus yagouaroundi, assembly GCF_014898765.1. NCBI lineage: Eukaryota > Metazoa > Chordata > Mammalia > Carnivora > Felidae > Herpailurus > Herpailurus yagouaroundi. Next base: position 85,954,053 of record NW_024412388.1, on the reverse strand, counting down.
TTCTCACTAGAGTTTTTGAGGCAGGGATTGTGTTTCCTGTGTCTGGATGGCACAGCTGTAAATTGTTTACATTTCTTAGATGTATTAAGAAAACTATACTTTCTTCTTTTTAAAAAAATTTAAATAAGACTTTTATTTTAGAATAGTTTGAGTTAAGAAAATAGTTGCAAAGAGAATACAGAGAGATCCCAGTTTCCCCTGTTGTTAAGATCTTACAATAGTATTATTCATGTGTTACAATTAGTGAACCAATATTGATACATTATTACAGTCCATAGTTTATTAGATTTCCTCACTTTTTACCTCCTATCCTTTTTCTGTTCTGGGAGCCCTTCAGGATACCACATAACGTTTAGTTGTCATGTCTCCTTAAACTCCTTTTGGCTGTGACAGTTTCTCAGACTTTCCTTAAAAAAAATTTTTTTATTGATATATAATGGACATATACCATTGTGTAAATTCAAGGTGTGCAATGTGTTGATTTGATATATATTGCAAATATGATTACCACTATAGAGTTAACTAACATTCCACCACATCACATAATCATTTCTTTTTGGGGATGCAAACCTGTAAGACCTAGTCTTCTAGTAAGACCTGGCCTCTTTGAAGTTCATAATACTGTATTATTGTCTATAACCACTATGCTATACATTAGATATCCAGGACTTATTTATCTACTGGTTGCAAGTTTGTAACCTTACAATATCTCCCCATTTCTCCCACCCTCAGCCCCCATACATACTATAACTTCTTTAGCCATTCGTCCATTGATAGATACTTAGGCTGTTTCCTTTCTTTTTCTTTCCTCTCCTCTCCTCTCCTCTCCTCTCCTCTCCTCTCCTCTCCTCTCCTCTCCTCTCCTTTCCTTTCCCTTCCTTCCTTTCCTTCCTTTCCTTCCTCTCTGTCTCTCCCTCTCCTTCTTTCTTGCTTTCTTTCATGATTTCAGGAGTAGAATTTAGTGATTCATCACTTATATATAACACCCAGTGCTCATTCCAACAACTGCCCTCCTTAATGCCCATCATCCTAGGTTGTTTCCATCTATATTTTTAAAAACTGCTCTGATCCCCTTTACTGTTCTCCAACTGCTGGACATGGGAAAGCAAAAATAATTTTTGTCTGTTTTGAAACTAATCCTGATCCAATTATTTAAATAATTTCTTTGGGGCACGTGGGTGGCTCAGTAGGTTCAGTGTCTCACTCTTGATTTCAGCTCAGGTCATGATTTTGTGGTTCATGGGATCAAGCCCCACATTGGGCTCTGCACTTTCAGCACAGATTCTCTCTCTCCCTCTCTCTCTGCCCCTCCCCTGCTTGTGTTCTCTCTCTTTTTCAAATATATAAAAATAATAATAATCTCTTTAAACTTGCCTCTATGAAATAATTGTTTTATTGTTTCCATCCCCCTTCTCCGTACTTCTAAGCTGATGTCTGCCATACAGAGCAGGGTCTCACATGGAATCATTGCTATGGAGGAGTTGAACTCTGTGGCCTTGAACTGGGCATTGTGTAGGGGCTGGTGTTACCTAAAGTACATCTGTATAGTCCTGTTCCTGGTTATCCTGTTGACATAAGCTACTAATGTGTATAGCTGATAAATTCCTGGTCATTCTTTCTTGGCTTGGTCAGAGCCTAGAAGCCTTCTCTGCTGTTTAGGCTTCCTTGAGGTCCTCCTTCCACTGCAGAATCCCTCCAAGAGTCTGAAGGGTTCTTAACCTGGCCCAAGGGCCAAGGCATCCATTTCATAAGCCTTTGCTGGAATCACCTCACTCTGCCATGGTGGATCCATGTAATATGGGCTGGGGATGGAAACTAGGTCCTGCCTGTAACTGATGTCCTTGCTTTACCCTCCTAACCATGATGGGGCTCCCCTTTTTGGACCTTCCCCACCTTTTTTTTTTTTTTTTTTTTTTTTTACCTAGCATAACACTCTTCAACCAGAGTTCAAAATAGGGAGCAGAACAAAAAGTCCTCTATGCATTTGACAAATACTGTACCTGCTGTGTGGTAAGCACCATTCAGGAACTGTAGGAACAGTAATGAACAAAGCAGACATAAATCCTTGCCTATCTGGAGTTTCTATTCTTTAAAAAAATTTTTTTTAATGTTTATTTATTTTTGAGACAGAGAGAGAGAGAGAGAGAGAGCGAGCACATGAGCCGGGGAGGGGCAGAGAGAGAGGGAGACACAGAATCTGAAGCAGGCTCCAGGCTCTGAGCTGTCAGCACAGAGCCAGATGCAGGGCTCAAATTCATGAACTGCGAGATCAGGACCTGAGCTGAAGTCAGATGCTTAACCAACTGAGTTACCCAGGTGCCCCTGGAGTTTATATTCTCATAATGCCCTGAACCTGTCTGACTTGTTCCCACCAGGACACATCACACTATTTCTCTCACGTCCCTCTCTCTTTAGATGGTCACATTTTCACAATTACTCAAGCCCAGAAGGAATGGATTTCCCTTCCTTCCTACCAGGAACTAGTTCATTAGTCCCTGTCTCTAATGTTAAATGAGAGATAAAAGAATTTACAAAGTTCTGTATCAAACATGCCTATAGTCTTGCTGCAAAATCATATTTTCAGTGAAAAGTGTTTAATATTAACACTTTCTCTTTACACTAATTCTTTAGCAACCCAGGACTCTTACTGAGGCAGTTGGGTATCCTAGGCCAAATGGGAGAAAGTCTGGTATGTTGCAAAGGCAAATGGTAAAGGTACATTTATATCTTTAAAATAGTATCCTGTATTACATCAGGATCTCCATTGCCTGGTGTAGTACCTGACACTGAAAGCCATTCAATAATGGCTATAAGAATGAGTGAAAGATGGAAGGAATGGGTAACTTAATGGATTATATTATATTTATTCTTTTGTTTCTGGATCAACGAATAATTTACTTTAAGCTAACATTTTTGACATTTACTTTAGGCTAACATTTCTGGCTTATTTCACTTACCATCACCTCCTTAGGGTTCACTCATGTTGTCATGTGTCAGAATTTCCTTCCTTTTTAAGGCTGGATAATATTCCATTGTATGCATTTACCCCATTTTGTTTATCTATGCATGTGTCACTGGACATTTGGGTTGTTTATGTCTTACCTACTGTGAATAATGCTGCTGTGAACATAGGTGTACAAATATCTCTTTGAGACTCTGCTTTAAGTTCTTTTGGAAATACACTCAGAAGTGGAATTGCTAGATCATATGGTAATTCAATTTTTAATCTTTTGAGGGTCTGTCATACTTTTTTTCATAGCAGCTGTACCATTTTACATTCCCATCAACAGTGCACAGGGTTTCAATTTCTCCACATCATTGCCAGCACTTGTTCTTTTCTTTTTTTAAAAGTATTCTATTTTTTTTAATGTTTGTTTATTTTTGAGAGAGAGAGAGCCAGCAGAGGAGGGGCAGAGAGAGAGGGAGACACAGAACCTGAAGCAGGGTCCAGGCTCTGAGTTGTCAGCACAGAGCCCGATGCGGGGCTCAAACTTGTGAACCACGAGATCATGACCTGAGTCAAAGTCAGACGCTTAGCTAATTGAGCCACCCAGGCGCCCCTCCTTTTCTTTTCTTTTCTTTTCTTTTCTTTTCTTTTCTTTTCTTTTCTTTTCTTTTCTTTTCTTTTTTCTTTCTTTCCTTCCTTTTCTTTCTTTCTTTCTTTCTTTCTTTCTTTCTTTCTTTCTTTCTTTCTTTCTCTCCCTTCCCTCCTTCTTTTCTCCTTTTCTGTCCTTATACAGAGCATCACATAGTACATTGTATAAAAATAAAATTACATGAAATATAATCTATGAGTGATACATGCTATATAGATTCTCAGTTTGATGACCAACACAGCCTAATTTACCAGGACACTTGGCTGAAGTATTTCACTGCCAATCCAGTAAACTCAGAGGAAAGGTCAACAGTATAAGACAGAGGCTAATCTGTTTTAACTGCCTAAGGTTTAAAAAAAGCCCTCTTCTCAATTTACAGTGACCGTGGGAGTCATTTTCCTGCTTACACAGTGATTAAAGGGATTGTATATCATGAATGTAGCATAGTGGATAATCAGCAAAACGTTAAGGTTAAATTAAATTAATCAGCACTTTGGAAAGTTTATTGCATGAACATAGGTTACATGTCCTGTCAAGGCAAGTAATTGCTTCTTTTTTTTTTTTTTTAACTTTTTTTTCAACATTTATTTATTTTTGGGACAGAGAGAGACAGAGCATGAATGGGGGAGGGGCAGAGAGAGAGGGAGACACAGAATCGGAAACAGGCTCCAGGCTCTGAGCCATCAGCCCAGAGCCTGACGCGGGGCTCGAACTCACCGACCGCGAGATTGTGACCTGGCTGAAGTCGGACGCTTAACCGACTGCGCCACCCAGGCGCCCCTTCTTTATTTTCATAGAAAAATAGTAATAAGCTTTCATTTTCTTTCTTTTTGAAAGTATTTTATTGGAAATTATTTAGAGATTCAAACATAGTGAAGTTACATTTGAAAAATATATGTGGCTTATGGGGCACCTGGGTGGCTCACTCAGTTAAGCATATGACTTTGGCTCAGATTATGATCTCACATTCATGGGTTCAAGCCCTGCGTTTGGCTCTGTGCTGACAGCTCAGAGCCTGGAGCCTGCTTCGGATTCTGTGTCTCCTTCTCTCTCTGCCCCTCCCCTGCTCACGCTGTTTCTCTCAAAAGTAAACATTAAAAGATTAAATATATATGTAATAGTGTTATTGAAATACAAATATATGTAATGTACACTAAATTTAGAACAGATTCAGTATTTTAGTCTGAACCGATTTTGTGAATCATACTATATTCATTTAATATATCTCTAGGATCCATCTTGACTTTTCTTTCTCTCCTTCCTAGGGCTTATTGATTCTTTGATATTTTCATATAAGTTTTTAAAAAGTTATGAAAATTCGAGGTGATTTCTAATTCCTTTGTGTTATATCTTAATAGTAACATTAAAATGTCAGACAACATTCTTGTGTTTATAGTTCTGGAAGGCTTAGGAGGCATGGTGACACAAAAGGTGATTAGTAAGCATATTCAGGTTTGAGAAGCACCATGATGCCTTTGTGCTTCAAGTTTAGGCCTTCCTAACCTCCATTTTTAGGGACCCTCTATCCTGTAGCTTTCTGAAATCTGAAGGCCATCAGCCAATTCAGCTGGATGAGCTTGAACAAAAATGGAATTTCTCAGCAATACTGAGAAATGTTTAATGAAATAGTGTGATGTTTTTATATGAATACTGTGGAATCAATGTATCCTTCTTTTTGTATGTTAAAAATTGCCTATATTGGAAAATGAATATAGACTATATGAATAGTTTACAGTCAGTTTTACCACAGGTCACATCATCTCTGGGCTGAAAAAGTTCTTTGGCACCTTATTTAGTATATGTGTTGTGTACCTACACAGCATTGTCTTGCAATATAATGATCAAATTGGTTTATAATATCAAATATAGAAAAAAAAAATCAAACTTACACAAGTAATGAGTTTTCCTCCAAAGAACAAATGGACCACACAACGTTGTGACAAGCTCAGTAGCCGTGTTTTGTCAGCTCATACCTAGAGGAGTACTTAAACCCATGTTAGTTGTATTTTACCTGGTAGCATAATCACAGATAAGGTTGTCTGCTTAATCCCTGGGATTAGTTGAAGAGGCAGAATGTGGTGTTATCTGTCATAATCAGGACCAGGGTAGCTGCTCAGTCTGAAAGACTGGAGAAACACAGTAAGAATCGGGCAAGGAGTTTGGGGAGAAGGCTGCTGCTATTTAACAGGCTGGGAATGTCACCCCAGAAGTGACACAGGGAAAGCAGGCTAATTCTAGACCCTTTGACATATTCCATGCGTGGTTCTCACTGGCAATGCTCCATCTGCTGATCAGATGTCCTGAGTCTTCCCTACCGGGCAGAGTGCAAGTGGGCAGGGGCAAGAAGCTCCGCTTTTTTGGCGCTTGAGCTCACGGTTCACCTTCTAGGGCAAATGCTCTTCCTGAGACTTCCATGAGGTGCTCTGCTCGTTGAAGTCCACAGATTTACAACTTTGAAGATTCTATATATCTCTTACGGAAAATGGGTGCCACTGCAATTTTGTAGTATTCCCCATGTGTATTTTCATGAACTGTTGCCAGGTGAGCGTATACTGCTTTATCAATGTTTCTAGGACTATCTGAAAAATAGCAAAGGTATTTTTATGATAGGGTTGTGTTCATAACCTATGTTTTATTAGCATAAAGCAAAAATTAATTCAGTGACTTATAGGCAAAGGTAATAAACTCTATTTCCCCACGCCACCAATTTCCTACTTTTGTGAAGGTGGGAACATTTCTATCTATGGCTGAGTGAATATGTGGAGAATTTCTGTTTTGGTTTCTTGGATGCTGTGCTCAAGTTGGGAGTCACTAGTGCTTTTGCTGTTCAGAGTGTGAGCCAAGGGCCAGCAGTATCCCACATCACCTGGGAGCTTGTTAGAAACATGGAATCCCGGGGGCGCCTGGGTGGCGCAGTCGGTTAAGCGTCCGACTTCAGCCAGGTCACGATCTCGCAGTCTGTGAGTTCGAGCCCCGCGTCAGGCTCTGGGCTGATGGCTCAGAGCCTGGAGCCTGTTTCCGATTCTGTGTCTCCCTCTCTCTCTGCCCCTCCCCCGTTCATGCTCTGTCTCTCTCTGTCCCAAAAATAAATAAAAACGTTGAAAAAAAAATTAAAAAAAAAAAAAGAAACACGGAATCCCAGGCTGAACACCGCATCAACTAAATCAGAGTGCATTTTAACAATATATCTAGGTGATTTGTAAGCACATTCAGGTTTGAGAAGCACCAGTCATGCCTTTGTGCCTCAAGTTCATACCTTCCCAAACCCCCATTTTTATGGACTCCTTAACTTTTCTGAAATGTGCAAGCCATTAGGTAGCCAATTCAGTTGGATGCTTTTTAAATCCTAAAATCTACAACGTTGTGTGCCCTAAGTTGTCCTTCCTTATTTGTCAGAAAAGGGGGACTTTTTTCTTTTGTGTTCTTTATATATTTTACTTCTTTCTTCTTGATGATTTTTGCTTTTGTAGGCAAAGCATCACCTTTGGCTTTCAGACAACATATTTTCTCTCTGATCAACTTGAGGACTTTTTTTCTATGACATCTCCCTCAACAACATTGAGCTACTGGGTTTCTGTTTACTGTTGAATTATCAGAAAGGTGGGCTGCCATTAATTTCAATATTGTGTGTGTGTGCGTATATATATATATATATGTATATATATATACACGCACACACACACACACACATATATATATATATATACATATATATGTATATATATTTTTTTTTTTGAGAGAGAGAGAGAGGGGGAGGGTGCAAGTGAGCAAGGGGCAGAGAGAGAGAGAGAGAGAGAATGCCAGGAGGGACAGAAGAGAGAGAGAGGGAAGGAGAGAAAGAGAGAGAAGTGGAGCTCACCCAAAGCGAGGCTCATACTCGTCCAATGTGGGACTTGAACTCACAAACTGAGATCATTACCTGAGTTGAAGTCAGATGCTTAATGACTGAGGTACCCAGGTGCCCTCAATATTGTGTGTTTTCAAGTAGTTTTACAGTACCTCTAAAAATAAAACCACCAGGGTGCCTGGGTGGTTGTTGGTTAAGGGTCTGACTTTGGCTCATGATCATGATACCATGGTTCATGGGTTTGAGCACTGTGTTGGGCTTTGTGCTGACAGCTCGGAGCCTGGAGTCTGCTTCAGATTCTGTCTCCATCTCTCTCTGTCTTTCCCCCACTTGCACTCTTTCTCTCTCAAAAAAATAAACTGAAAAAAAAAAACACCACCAAAAAGACTGCTTGGTAGCTTTTTATGCCACGTCGAACTTTTTTGTCTTGTTTGACTTTTCTCCACATTGTAGAAATCTTTCATGATCCAGTAATTGCACCGTTGGGTATTTACCCAGGAGAAGTGAAGACTCTAACTCAAAAAGATATATATACCCCTATGTTTATTGCAACATTATTTACAATAGCCAAGACATGGAAGCAACCTAAGTGTCCATCAATAGACAGATGGATAAGGAAAGTGGTGTGTGTGTGTGTGTGTGTGTGTGTGTGTGTGTGTGTGTGATGGAATATTACACAGCCATAAAAAGAATGAGATCTTGCCATTTGAAACAACATGGATAGACCTAGAGGGTATTCTGCTAAGTGAAATAAGTCAGACTGAGAAAGACAAATGCCATATAATTCCACTCATAAATGGAATATAAAAAATGAATAAGCAAGCAAAAAGCAGAATCAGAACCATAAATACAGAGAACAAATTGATAGTTGCCAGTGAGGAGTTGGGCAAAATCGGTGAAAGAGAGAGGGAGATCCAGGCCTTCAGTTATGGAATGAATAAGTCATGGGAGTAAAAATCAGAGCACAAGGAATACAGTCAATGGTATTGTAATAGTGATGCAATGGGACAGATGGTAGCTATACTTGCGAACATAGCATAGTGCATAAACTTGTCAAATCACTACGTTGTACTTGTACATCTGAAACTAATGTAACTTTGTGTGTTAACTATACTCAAATAATAGTTAAAAAAAGAATATTAGCCATAAGTCTCCTGTTATTTTATTCTAGAACTTTGAACCAATTAAGGGAAAAATACTTATTGCACATTTTCTCATCTCTGTTCCTTTAGTTTTGTTTTCTTTATTCCCCCCCACCCCCTTCTTTGTTATAAAAGGAAAAAAATCTTCATGGGACATGTCGCCATTTTGAAATTTAGGTATGTGTGTATATACTATTTTTGCGTGTGTATCAGAAGTCACATTTTGAAATATTCTCTGTAAGTCACACTTAAACCTTTTTAGTTGGTAAAGGCCAACAACATTATGGTTTGTTTCATAAGACCTCTCTTTACTTTGAAACCATATCCTCTGTTTCGTTGTTTTCTCTAAAAACCACACAGGATGATGAAGAAATAAAGTGAGAGAAGTCTGCTGAATTAGACATACAACATGCTATGCTAAGTATCATTTATTAAATTATATCTAGAATTTCATGGCACAAGGAGTAGGATCGTCTGAAAGTGACCCCGAGAGCTCACTCTTAGTTACCTGAACCACTGGGCCATTTGGAACTTGGAATACCCTTCCATCACTGGGAGAAACCACACTTGAACCCAGTGTCCTATAAGACTTATGGCATTATTTTACCCTCTCGTGGGAACCACAACTTTGTGTGGTCTCTGCTGTCCTTGGGTGCTGAGAAGCTGGCTTTCACAGTTACTTCCTCTAAATAGGTAATATGCAATCCAGACCACCTAACATTTAAGTTATCTGCTTATGTCTTCTGAGAAGGTTGCTTTCATGCTTGCCCTCTAGTGTGGAGGGGTCTTTTTCCTGAAATACTGGGCTGACTGTCCTTTAGCTGGCCTGGGTCCCTGCATACTTCTTCATGGGGAAAATGGTAGAATCAAAGGACCTGTGACTTTTCTTGCTGCTGACTTTTTGAGTATTCTCAATAAAACCTATCTTTTTAACCCTTACAATATGATATTATAAAATTTACCCTGAGCTCTGGTGGCCACCACAAAAGGACCCATCTTGCACAACACATTTATTGGTGATCATCAAAGCTTTGTTCTGCATGCCTCACTTTGGGCAGTTTGTATCTCAGTTCGAATAATTGTAACATGGATTGGAGTCACTGGTCGTGTTCATATTTTGCTTTGGAGAAAATGTCTTCCTATTTAAGTCTGTTAACTCATGCATCTTCTTCTCAGCCATCTACCTCCCTTATTCACATCTCTTCTTGCCCAGCTAAGATTCCGTGATGTATTGTTCAATAATACTGTTGCTAGTTCCCTAAACCCCCTTCCCCTCTGTCTTCTTTGTGGCATCTGCCAAAACTGCAACCGTGGAAAAACCAACCCCTTTGTCTCCATCTGCACCTGACCAACCACTACTGGAGAGAGTTACACAATAGGGCATGTTGATTTCACAGAAGATTAGTTAAAATGACTTCAAACTGTATAGTCACCCTGAAATGATTCTCAGTCTCTCTCCCATTTTCCATAATGATTGTTGCAAACCTCTTCTTCCTCTCATCTGCTAGGATTCTCAGAAGGGGGTCTTGACTTTCATTTTCTAGAGAAAATAGAAGCCATTAAATGGAACTCCATTGCCTGTCCTATTCCCAGCACACGCAACCCTAACTGCATCTCTATCCATAATATTCTATTTCCCTTCACAATATGGGTATAATTTATTTTCCTAAGGCTAAATCATCCTCTAGTGCTTTTATTTTACCCCCTCCACCTTTTAACGTACCTGAAGTTGTGGATTATCTTTTCTCTGAGTATTCAAACTTTCTTTCATCTCAGTGGAAGCTTTTAAAAAGGCTCAAGTTTTTCCCCATTAAGAGAAAGAGAGAGGGGCGCTTGGGTTGCTCAGTCGGTTAAGTGCCCGACGTGGGCTCAGGTCATGATCTCATGGTTTGTGAGTTCGAGCCCAGCATTGGGCTCTGTGCTGTCAGCTCAGAGCCTGGAGCCTGCTTTGGATTCTGTATCTCCCTCTCTCTGCCCCTCCCCTGCTCATGCTCTGTCTCTTTCTCTCTCAAAAATGAATAAATAATCAAAGACATTTTTAAAAAAAGGAGAAAGAGAGAAAGACAGAGAGAAAGAAGAAAAAAATCTTCACTTGATTCCTTTATTCCCTTCTAGGTATTGCCCTAGTTTCTCTTTACAGACATATTTTTGAAAAATTGTTTCTATGTAGTATTTCTGTTTCTCTCCTGCTAGCAATTTCTAAATGCTCTCCAAGCTAATTTCGGGTTGTATTACTCTATCTCAGGATTTCTTAACCTTGGTGCTATTGGCATTTTAGGCTGAATCATTCTTTTATGTGTGCAGTGCCGTCCTGTACAGTTTTGGATGTTTAACAGCATCTGTGGTCTTTATTCACTAGATGCAGGCAGCAGCCCTCTCCCTCCAGCTGGGACAACCAAAAATGTCTTTAGACATTGCCAAATGACCCTCATGGGGCAAAATTGTCTCTGGTTAAGAATCATTCCTCTATGACTTTGATGATGCTAAATTTCATTTTTTTATGTGACTTGAAATCACAGTGGCATTTGACATTGTTAACTTCTCCCTTCTTAAGACAACATTTTTCTCTCACTTCCAATGACCTAATATTCTCTTGATTTTCCTTTTTCCTCTCAAACTGTTTCCTTTCTTCCCTTCCTTCCCTCTTTCCTTTCCTTCCCTCTTTCCTTTCCTTTCCTTTCCTTTCCTTTCTTTTCCTTTCCCCCCTCTCCCCCTCCTCCTTTCTCTGTCTCTTTCTTTAAATCTCCTTTGCAGGTTCATCCTTTGCCAATGGATAATTAAGTGTTGGCATTCTCTTCTTACTCAACTCTCTTTCTGGGGAATCTTGTCCCAGTTCAAAGCTTTAATTTCCATATTTATGCTTCTGCTTCCAGCTACAAGGAACTAGCTTCAGTATGGTGAACAGGCCAACCTTCCTACCATCAGCAACAAAAAAAAGCTGGATACAATAGTTTACCCATACTTTGTGAGTCTTATCTCTATGTGATAGCCTTATCCTTTAGAGAGAAAAAAAAAAAAACCTCTCCTAGTTCTATCTTTTGAAAGGTAAGAAAATTAGTTCTTAATCAGAATAATACAGATAAAGATGGAAATGATGGGGCACCTGGGTGGCTCAGTCTGTTGAGTGTCCAACACTTGATTTCAGCTCAGGTCATGACCCCAGGCTCTGTGCTGAGTGTGGAGCCTGCTTAAGATTTTCTCTCCCTCCCTCTGCCACTTTCCGCTGCTTGCACTCTCACTCTCTCTCTCTTAAAAAAAAAAAAGGAAATTATATTCCTTACATTGGCCTGGAAGGGCCTACATAATCAGCTTTTAACCCTGCCTCTCACCTCTGTACCCTTCCTAACCTCATTCTCCATCACCATCTCTCTTCCTACTTGGCCATGGTTCAGTCCTTTGCTCATGCTCCATCACAGGGCACTTTTTTCCTAGAATGCTTCTCTCACCCACATCTGCCTATTTAACTCATCTTTCAGGTCTTACTTCAAGCAGACTTCCTCAAGCAGCACCCCCTGACCTTCCTGACCAGTGTCAGTCTCCCATTATGGAGCCCTTTAGTGGTCCCTGAACATCTCCTTATGGCAGCTTTACACTTTACAGTAGCAGCTTTACACTTACTTGTGCGGTTAATGAGGTAGCAGAATACAGTTGAGTGGTGAAGAGCAGGGATTTTGGAACCAAGAGTTTCCTCATCTTTAAAATGGGTACAGTAATAGAACCTAACTTTAAGGTTTTTTGTGAGTCTTGAATGACTTAGTGTTATGTACAATGCTTAGAATGGTGCCTGGAGCATGGTAAGCATATGTAAATGTCTGCTATAATTAAAAAAAATTAATTATCACCTGTCCTTCCCACTATTTTTGCTCATCACTTTTTTCTCAGTGCCAACACAGTTTATGACACATAGCAGGCTTATGGTAACTGCCAGGGTAATGCATAAATTAAAATATTTGGAAAAAGAAATGCTATATAAATGCGAAACACAGTTGTATAGATGAAAAAATAGAGATTTTGCCTTGTATTTTTAAAATGATTCTACTACTGGAATGCCTGGGTGGCTCAGTTGGTTGAGCATCCGACTCTTGATCTCAGCTCAGATCTTGATCTCAGGGTCATGAGTTCAAGCCCCACATTGGGCTCTGTATTGGGTGTGAAGCCTACTGAAATACACACACACACACACACACACACACACACACACAAGAACATAAAATAAAAATGAAATGGTTTTACTATATTCATTCACTATTTTCATTTGCACAGTCTAAGCTGAGAGAAAATAGGTGATTTCTTAATTTTAGGAAAATTTAAATAATATTTTATGCCAGTTGAGTTCATTATAACAAAATCAGTGTAGTCAGAATCTTCGAGTTAAAATAGTGTAAATTTGAAATTTATATCCAAATTCAAATTTCTGTATTAAATACATTAGAAGTAGATATAACTTTCCTTAACAGACAATGAAAACAAACATCTTAGACTTAGAGGTTAAGGCTTACAAAACAATGAGCCATTTTAGCTTTTAAATGATCATGCAAGATTTTTTAAGCAAACTTTCAAAGACTCAGTTTTTTGATGACAAAGTATTAAATAAATATGAATTGGACAAGAAAACTGGGCTCTGTAAGCATGCATCTGAGATTATGTATCTGGCCCAGAGATCACTGGATTCTTTGAGTCATTATGAATTATTAGATATTAATAATTTGAGAAATAATCATGCCGCATGAGCAACGATAATTCAATGCAAAAAATCTAAAGCCACGAAGAGATATTGATAAAGTAGTATCTTGTCATTTGTATTAGTCAGCTCAGGCTGCCATAACAAAATACTACAGATTGGGTGGCATAAACAACAGAAATATACTTCTCACAGTTCTGGAGGCTGAGAAGTCCAAGATAAAGGTGCTGACTGATTTTATTCCTGGTGAGAGCTTTTTTCCTGGTTTGTTGATAGCCGCCTTCTCACTGTCATCACATGATAGTGAGAGCAAGCTCAGGGCTCTCTTCTTCTTAAAAGGGTATCAGTCCCATCAGATTAAGACCCTATCCTTATGACCTCATTTAACTTTTATCACCTCCTCATAGGCCTTATCCCTAAATACAGTCACACTGGGGGTTAGGGTTCAGCATATGGATTTCTAGGAGACACAAACATTTAGTCCATAACACCATTCAAAAGAAGGAAGGAATAGGGGCGCCTGGGTGGCTCAGTTGGTTAAGCGTCCGACTTCAGCTCAGGTCATGATCTTGGGTTCATGAGTTCAAGCCCCATGTCAGGCTCTGTGCTGATAGCTCAGAGCCTGGAGCCTGCTTCAGATTCTGTGTCTCCCTCTCTCTCTGCCCTTCCCCTGCTTGCACTCTGTCACCGTATCAAAAATAAATAAATGTTAAAAAAAAAAAAAGAGAATATTATTCAGGTGAATATGCCAAAAACTTTCAGAGGAAGAGGATTTTGGGATTAACTTCAAAGGATTTGGACTTACAGAGTTGGAAATTATAACATGATCTGATTATTATATGTGGAAAGAAGAAGGCATATAGGATCTTTGTGCAGCCAGTGAGAATTTTGGGTTGATTGGTCTCCTAGTATATGAGAGGGAAATGAGCGGAAAGTATGTGAATTCCAAGGCATGAGAAATTTGAATGATGAGCTGTGGAGTTTGTATTTTATTTCATGAGCAATAGGGAGCCACATTTTTAAAAAGGAATGATATCAGGGGTACCTGGGTGGCTCAGTTGGTTAAGCTTCCAATTCTTGGTTTCAGCTCAGGTCATGATTTCGCGGTTTATGGCATTGAGCCCTGTATTGGGCTCTCCCTCTGCCCCTCCTCTGCTCTCTCTCTCTCTCAAAATAAATAAATAAACTTAAAAAAAAAAGGAAAATTTAAAAAAATTAAAAAGAAATATCAGAGCTGTTCTCACGGAATATTAATCTGAGAGAGATTTTAAGGGGCTGAAACTGGTAGCTTACTACTGGTCTGGTTAGGAGGTTGTTATTACTAGTCAGGAAAGAGGTAATGAGAGCCTGATCTGTAATAGTGGTATCAGGTACTCACCCATGAGTCCAACATTGATCCTTCCTTAATAAGCCAGCTTTCTAGTGGTGAATCATACAAATAAACTAATAATTACAATATAATGGGATAAGTGCTAGGATAAGATTCAATTCACTAGTACTATCTAATAATTTTAAACTTGAATATACCTAATTAAAATGCTCAATATTTACAAGGCAAAAATGGATAGAACTACAGGGAGAAATTGACAAATCTGCAATCACAGTGGAATATTTTGATTCATATCTCGAAATTAATGATAGAGTAGACAAAATATTAATAATGATATAGAAGCTTTGAATAATGCCAGTAACTGTATTGACGTTGGCTTAAATCAGAGAATAGCACAGGCCCAGAGAATAATGTATCCAACAACTAGAGAATATACCTTGATACTGTTTTTCCTTTCCCCAAATTCTCTTTCACAGTCTCCATTTTCCCACTTTTCAAAAAAAAAGGAATACCTCTTATCCATCCCAAATTTTCCATGATGCATCATCTTGGGGAATACAAACTTTAGATGTATAATATTGGCATTGGAGAATTCTCCCTCTCTCTCTTTTTATTTTAGAGAGAGAGAGAGAGCATGTGTAGAAGAGGGGCAGAGGGAGAGAGGGAACATTTATGTATGTATGTATGTATGTATGTATGTATGTATGTATTATTTGCAGAGAGAGAGAATCCTAAGCAGGCCCCACGCTGCCGGCACGGAGCCCGACAGGGAGCTCTATTTCACGACCCTGGGATCATGACCTGAGTGGAAATCAAGAGTCAGATGCTCAACCAACTGAGCCACTCAGGTGTCCTGGAGAATTCCCTTTTAATCTTAAACCTTCCATAGGCCATTGTCTTTTCCTGTCTTATATGAATATCCGTTTAGGGTGAGTCACGACATGAGAGAAGTAGTAATTTGACCTGTGTTGGGATATTCCAAAGTCAGTAGTAAGGTGCAGTTGGAGGACAGTTTTTGTTTGACAGTTTATTTGACCTCTTTCATATTCATATTTTGTCAAACAGTGAGTTACCCCTGAGGGAGTCACGTCAGAGCAGCACACTCAGGTGGGTCAGAAAGGCAGGTGGCAAGGATGCGGCCCCCATGCTGTAGCCGTAGCCTTTCCAGTCAAAGAGCTGGAGTCTTCAAGGGCTTACCCTGGCAAGAAGCACTTCCTGAATAAGAAACTGGGAGAAAATGATAGATGTGGCTTAACCAATAATTACCGATAATTATGAAACATGAAGTTTTTCTTAACTATTAATAATAAAAAGAAAATGTATTAATTATGTTGAAGAAGTCTTGATTATCTTTCTCTTTTTCCCATAGAAAATGATATAAAAAGCCATCATCATTTGAAGGGGTGATTGAAAGTGTCAGCTCAGAGTCACCTGGATTACTCAGTCGGTTAAGGGCTGGCCCTTGATTTCAGTTCAGGTCATGATCTCACGGTGGTGGGATTGAGCCCCATGTTGGGCTCTGTGCTGACAGCTTAGAGCCTGCTTGGGACTCTCTCTCTCTGTCTCTCTCTCTCTCTCTTTCATTTCTGCCCTTCCCCCACTCTCTCTTTCAAAATAAATAAATAAACTTAAAAAAGAAATATCAGCCCAAAAATGTAGAACAAGTGAGATATGTTCATGATATTTTCTGTTTTTCTAGGTTATATGATGTTTGTGGAGTTTATCATCCTTCAAATTTATAATTTGTTATGATTTTATTCCTGCATTACATAAATACTTACTTTTATACCATTTTTTGTTAATAATATATTCTTTTTTATTTTTTAAATTTTTAATATTTTTTTGGTATTCTTTTTTTTAAAGAGGTCTGCAACTCAAGTTATATTTGAACAAAGCCTGAATCCATCCTTAGACCTGATCTTTTTCTGTCTATTTCTCTCATCATTGCTTTTCATGTTCTTAAAAGCAGGACCGGGGCGCCTGGGTGGCTCGGTAGGTTAAGCGGCCGACTTCAGCTCAGGTCATGATCTCGCGGTCCATGAGTTTGAGCCCCGCGTCGGGCCTGTGCTGACAGCTCAGAGCCTGGAGCCTGTTTCAGATTCTGTGTCTCCCTCTCTCTGACCCTCCCCCATTCATGCTCTGTCTCTCTCTGTCTCAAAAGTAAATAAACGTTAAAAAAAAATTAAAAAAAAAAAAGCAGGACCTACACTAACACTAATATATATGGGATGCAGAACAAATATTCCAAAAATACCACCTATGACTTAGTGCCCTAAATTTTAGAAAAACAGCTTTATTAAATTAATTTCTCCCTCTCCAATATTAATATGTTGTTCCAATTATTAGATGCAAAATAAAAACTTAATATATTTTAAGTTTCACTAACAGAACTTCTATTCTCACTACTTATGTATAAAAATGAGATTTTTAAAAGTACTGTAGGTGTAAATAAAAAATAAGAATAGCTAAATCCTGACTTATTCTCGCAATAAAGTATTATTAACCCATGGATAAATAAACTTTTTAAACACATTTAAAAATATTAGTCAACTTAAAAATTTGTGAAGGATACACGGCTTTCACATTTCTTTAAGGGCATGCAAGCAAAAACATTTGGAGACAACTGATCTAGGCAAATAACTATGAAAGGCTATATAAATCAATCATGCAACTCCTTTAAGGGAGCCACCATCTATTTTTAACTGTCCTGTTGGCAGATTTCAGTAGACAGCTGTATCAGATGGGTGGAGGCTGCCTGATGGTGTGGAAGAACACAGTGTTGGCCCACTTATTTTCAGTTGTGAAACCTTCCCTTCAAATCCTAAAACTTAAATAATGCAATTGAGGTGAACATTTTTATAGTTTGGGGTGGAAATAACTCCCATTCGTGCTGTATAACAGAGAGCATGGGGGTCCACAGGCCTTGATGGGCAACAGCTCTGATCCATTTTCTTCACAGCCTTCCAGTCTTTTATCTGTCCAGGAATCCTAGGTACTTATTATTATCAGTAATTAGGTGCTCCAGATCTCCCTGATGTGGTGTTGTTGACAAGTCCACACTGGAGGTTGGTTTTCAGTTCAGAATTGTCCCTAGATAGTTGGGGCTAAATCTCCAGCTTCTGGGAGCCCTAAGGGTGGAGCACCAGTGGTAGCTGACTTTTTAGGGTAGGCCATCTCGCTTCCCTCATGTTATTCTTAGAGGAGAAGGGCCTATGCAAACTGACCATAACTCCAGAACCATTGCTTTTTTCATTTCTCCCCCAACCACTTTCCCAGGGTTTGAATCTATCAGATCTCTCCAGGCGAGCAGGTTCAGTTTGGATTCTAGAAGCTGCTACTTCATGGACTTCCTACTGCAGTAAGCCTACTAGACCTCAGTAATGAAATCCTTGAAATATGCACAGTGACTTCTCCAGAGTGCATATTTGCCCCCAGGCCGGCTGGATTAGGGCAGAGACTGCCTCATTTGCCCTCTCGGCTCAGTTCTGTGGCTCAGTGCTGGGCATTGGTCCTTCCTTTATGCTTTTGCCATAACTTTATTTCATAAACCCCATGAGTTTCTCTGTCACTGGCTTGGATCAATACAATCCAGGCTTCCTATCTCAGGGAAAAGTCAGTAGGTATAGGGATCTCTTGTTTTCAAAAGGTCATGTTAGGCCACTTCACTTTTACAGAAAACCTATAACTGGAAAAAATTCAAAGAGAATTTTTGCTTTTATGAAAGAAAGTGAAAAATAATAATAGCATTTGGTGTTTGTTTTGCAGTGAACCATTATATAGAGGCAGCGTGCACCCCCAGCAATGAGAGTGGCCACTCCAAGCTCCTCCCTGGGAACTAAACTCAGCATCTCAAATCAAGCTGCCAGAGCTTTGAACTGTGTGAGCATCTGTGCTTTATCTTGACTTATTTTATGCATCTGTTAGCAAGATGTGTCCTGAGGTATCAGAAAAGCCTAAGAGAAATTATTTTTGCATCTGGGAATACTCAAAACATTTTCCACATAAATGAATGGTAATTGCTTCTTTGCTTTATGCCATTCTGGCTCACAGAAGTTTTCATGGGAACACTCTACTTTTGATTAGCAGGGGAATCCAGTAGAAGGTCTCAAGTTACCTTAAGCAAAATTTCCCTCCCTATGGCTTTACTAAGAGGGTAATGAATTCTCACACACTTGTCCAAAGCTGACGGTGTATTGACCTTATAGGTACATAAGTGAAAGAGGATATTCAATTGACTTTGCAGAACAAAACCAAACACCCCCTGCCAAATTCCAAAGTTATCTTCTATTTCGTTTTTTAAAATATTTTATTTTATTTTAATTTTTAAAAACATTTTATTTATTTATTTATTTATTTATTTATTTATTTATTTATTTATGTATTTATTTTTATGAGAGAGCGAGAGAGAGAGAGAGTGAGGGGCAGAGAGAGAGGGAGAGTGAGGGGCAGAGAGAGAGAGAGAGAGGGAGAGAGAGAGAATCCCATGCAGGCTTTGCACTGTCAGTGCAGAGCCTGAAGCGGGGCTCAAGCTCACCTGAAGTGGGGCTTGAACTCAAACAGATCATGACCTGAGCTGAAATTGGATGTTTAACTGACTGAGCCACCCAGGTGCCCCAGTTATCTTCTATTTCCTCATATTCTGCGACCATAGGGCAGATAAAATAATAATGCTAGTAGTAATAAAACTAAGCTGTGGTAGACTACTCTCGTATTCAGATAAAACTGGAAACACTCTTAAATGGGAATGAAAGGCTTGAGTTCCACCTGTGTATTTGGCCTCTCTCTTTTATAGCAATGCTGACCCCCCTAACCCCACTGCCATATCCAACTGATGGCACATTTCTTTTTCAAAGTTTGTAGAGTCAATTTGAAACATATTTCCCCATATTTCCCCCCAACCATACCACATCATATTCAACAAACATATCCTTTTATAATTCCAGTGCCTCTCTTGTCACCATTTTGTTCCCAAAGACCTCCCTCCTAGAACCTTATTTCCTCTGCTCCTCTGAGGACTAATCACTCTCTAGGCTGCTCATGGAGGTCATGATAATGGCAGGTCCTGGGGGTCTTCAACTACGTAATCTCCTGTAGGGTTAAATTCAGTGTGACAGGATTTCAGTTGTAATAAGATGTTAAGTGAGATTTTCCCCCGCTCTTGGCCCAGAATTATAAAGTACAGATGTGAGGACCAGAGACAGTTAATTCCCCATATTCTAAAGAGAGCCACCAACTAAGCCTCATACCTGCCTTTCAGGGCTTGAAGGAAGACTGGAGAGGTGAAATTTTGTCAGAGACAAATATCCAGCTGACATAATGGTGCATTTGACTGAGATAGTGACGGTGGAGGTGGTGAGAAGGGGTCAAATTCTGGTTGTATTTTGAAGGGAGAGTCAGTTGGATTGGATATGAGGAAAAGAGGAGTCAAGCATGACTTCACATTTTTAGACTACTGAAAACTGAAACAGAAAGTATGAAGTTGCCAGGGATGCCTCAGTGACCCAGTCAATGGAACATCTGACTCTTGATCTCAGGGTTGTGAGTTCAAGCTCCACATTGGGTGTGGAGCCTCCTTACAAAAAAAAAAAAAAAAAAAAGTATGAAGTTGTCATTAAATGATGTGAGGAAAATTATGGATGAAGCAGATTTGGAGAAGAAGATCAGGAGTTTAATTTTGGACTTGTAGAGTTTGAAATCTATATTAGAAATTCAAGTGGGGATGTCAAAAGGCAGCTGGATATAGGAATCTGGTGTTCATTGTGGGGATCTGAGGCACTGATATAAACTTGGGAGTCCTGATTTTATAAATGGTGAGAGCTCCACTGAAATGCATGTAGCAAAGAGAAAAGTTTCAAAATGTCAGTTCTGGGGATACTCAACAATAAGAAGTGAAGATAAAATAAAACAAAAAACAAAACAGGAAAAGGGAACTGAGATGGAACAACCAGTGTAGAGTTTGGAGGAAAAACAAGAGAGCTTGGCATGCTGGATGAGAAGTAGAGGAAGGGTTTCCAGGAGGGGTATGAGGAAGGGCTGTTGATGGATCCAGAAAGAACAAAGATTCAGTTGGTAATCCGATGAGAGCAGTTAGTGGGGCTGAGTGGGAGAGGAACTGAGGATGCCAGTAAGACAGTCCTTTCAAAGAGGTTTGCCCTAAGAAGGAGCAGAGAAAAGATGTGGTAGCTGGAGGAGGAGTAGGCCATTAGGACTCTCTCTCTCTCTTTTAAAAATTTATTTATTCTTGAGAGAGAGAGCCCAAGTGAGCAGAAGAGGGGCAGAGAGAGCAGGAGAGAGAATCTCAAGCAGACTCTGTGCTATCAGTGCAGACCCCAACTCTGGGATGGATCCTACAAATGGAGAGATCATGACCTGAGCGACAATCAAGAGTTGGATGCTTAACAGACTGAGCCATCCAGGCACCCCTTTTGTTTTTAATATCAGGGAAAAAAACAGTATGTTTATTTACTATCAGTAGGACTCAGTTGAGATGTAAAAACTGATGATATAAGAGGAAAAGGGATATGTATCAGTCTAGGTCCTGGCAAGAAGCAGATGGTGTGCACAAGTTGGATAATTTGAACTTTTCTTTCTTTCTTTTTTTTTTTTTTTTTAGCTTTTTAAAAAAAAGCGTTTATTTATTTTTGAGAGAGAGTGCACATACCAGCAGGGGAAGTGTAGAGAGAGCGGAGGTGGGGGGGTGGACAGAGGATCCAAAATGGGCTTCGTACTGACAGCAGAGAACCCAGTGCGGGACTTGAACTCATGAACCAAGGATATCATGACCTGAGTGAAGTTGGATGCTCAACCAACTGAGCCACCCAGGCACCCCTAATTTGAATTTTTAACAGGGATGATTTATTATACAAAATTATGATCAGAGTATAAAGAAAACAAAGGGATAGAGTAGTACCCTGGGGGTAAGTTACAGATTGGTATTAATACCGATTAGGGGAGGGGAAAAGTTACCAGAACCCGGGAAAGGGGAGCTCTCTTAAGATCTACCTGTGCCATTTGGCGGATGGACTAAGCCAGCCCACAGGGAAGGAGCTGGAAAAATAAACTCCCACCTCCACTTTCCTCCCTCCTACACATCCCAAGCCCTTTCCTGGGCACCCCTGTTCTTCCCACTGGACAGAACAATATGGAAGCTGGAGGGCAGGGGAACCCGTTGACTCAGGGCAGACTCTCTGGCAAAGAGTAGGGCAGGGGCAGGAGGAAAATGGATCTCAAGGGGCAAACAAAAAATTCTGCACAGGGAGAATCACTGGAGTGATGACCTTGAGTAAGTGAGAGAGGAAGAACCTGGTGTACAAGTGGAGGGATTAGCTATAGAGTGGGAACCCCTCCAGGTCCTGCTCAGGACAGAGAGAAGGCAGACTGCCAGGGTGCACATGCTGGTAGGTTGGGTGATGTGATGGTAGGAGTTTAGAAATGGTTTTCTTCTTTGATTCCTTCATCTTTCTCAGGGAGAGAAGAAGCAAGGTCATCAGCTTGAGCGTAAGGTATTTGAATGTGTGCATGGTATTAAAGAAGCTGGGCAATGCTTCTAGTTCTGAGTTGTTTGCTAGTTGGGGACTGCCTATACTTTTGTATTTCTGCCATTCATTTTTACTGTGCCATGCTCTCATAAACATACTCTCTTTTCTAGTCAGATCCATCTCCCAACTAGTGCCCTCCAAGCTTATGTATTTACATCCTTTTATCTGAAACAAAAACAAAAACAGCAAAAAAACCGACACATCCCTTTGCTCATCTATTTTCCCTAATTCAAGGTATGTGTCCTTCATGAAGCCCTCTTTAACTACTCATCCCACACTGTCATTTCTCTTCAGTGTGCTCTACTTTGACCTGTTAACGCCACATATGCCTGGCTTTGTTTTCTAATTGTTTCCTGTTATCCTTGGTCTCTGCACTTGATTGTAAAATCATCTATGGCAGAAATAATTTCCTTTTTGTCATCTGGCCATGACGATGAGTTTAGACTTATAATAATTGCTCATTGAATTGTTATTATACCCAATATCCACTCAGAACCTGCAGCAAATGTGTGGTTACCTCGCTGGCAATGAGTTTAATACAATATTTGTTTTTTAGCTATATAATCCAGATGAAATTGTGACTACCACTTGAAGGAGAAAAAAATGTCTTTCCAATGGTGATTTTTAAATTTAGTTAATAAGAAATAATAGCTGAATATGAACCAGATGCATTTGCTCAACATATTATAATTATTGCAGGAAAATATTCTGAGTTTGTTATAATCTTATAAACCAGAGATTCTCAGTCCTGGTTGTATTGGTTGTGTACCTGAAGGCATTAGAAATTGAGCATCTGGGGGGCTCCTGGATGGCTCAGTTAGTTAAGTGGCAGACTCATGTGGTTCGTGAGTTTGGGTCCTGTGCAGGGCTCCATGCTGACAGTGGGGACCCTGCTTGAGATTCTCCCTCTCTTCCTCTCTCTGCCTCCTCTGTGCATGCTCTCTCTCTCAAAATAAATAAATAAATAAGATTACAAAAAAAAAAAAAGAAAAGAAATTGAGCATCTGGGAGCCAAACACAAAAATAAGAAATTGAGCATCTGGGAGCAAGCTTAAGAGATGTTTGACTGAGTATGATCCTTTCTGCTTCCCTTCTCCTTGCTAACTCCTGTGAAACTAGTCACCAAGTTCTGATTGTAGGTTTGAAATGACTCTTAATTCTCTGGGCATCTGACACGTAACCTGTTCCAAACCAAACCTTCATATTCTCCCTAATGCGCTGCACTCTCCTCTGATCTTCCTGCACCTTCTGGATTCTGTCTCCTATCTACACACTCAATCCACCCAATTCTGTCAGCTCTACCTTCAAAATACAGTGTCCTTCAGACCTCATCATTTGTCCTGCTATCATGCTTTCCCAGCCCTCCAGATAAATATGAATCATGGATTTCATATATATTATATATAACTGTTAGAATGTTTTCTAATCATTTAAATCATTTAAAACCGTGAATTGGGGCTCCTGGGTGGCTCAGTCGGTTAAGTGTCCGACTTCAGCTCAGGTCATGATCTCATGGTTCATGAGTTCAAGCCCTACATTGGGCTCTGGGCTGACATCTGAGATCCTGGAGTCTGCTTTGGATTCTGTATCCCCCCACCCCCCTTCCCTAACGTGTGCCGGTGCATGCGCGCATGCTCTCTCTCTCTCAAAAATAAATAAATATAAAATAAAATGAAACCATGAATTGTGTTGTTTCCCCACTTAGAAGTCCCCACTGGCTTTCCATCACGCCTAGAGTAAAATCCATAGCCCTCACGGTGGCTTACAAGGCCTGTTCTCCCTCTGACCTCACCACCCGCCATCCTTTCCCTTTCTCATTGCACTGCAACCACACTGCCCATCTCGCTGATCCTTGAAAACAGCAAGTGTTCTCTCACTGCTTTCTCGTCCTGGAGTAAGCTTTTCTCCAGATTTCTGTGGGGCTCATCTTTTCAGTTAACTCAGCTCTCTCCTCACAGTATTAACTCCTCAAACGATTGCATGTTATTGTGATTTGTGTGGGAATAGAGTTGGCAGAGGATAATGCTAGCATTTATCATTCCTCCACGATTAGCTGTTTGTCATCTCTCTAAACATGACTGTTGAGGTTTCATAAGGCACTTCAACTTTCTACCTCTTTGGCTGTTGTTTGGACACAATGGAGTGTTATTCCTTGAAAAAGACCCCTAAAGACATGAGGCATTTTCACTTTTGCAAAACCAAACTGCCTTTTAGGATGTCCCAAGATCAAACGAATCCCAACATTGCCAGATATCAACCTCTCTGAGTGTGGTTTATTAAGAAGATGTAGGCTAATCACAGTCTTATTTAGATTTCTGAGTTTATATTTCAGGTAATAAAATTTCTCTGATAATAACACCTTTTTTTTGGAACACCTATAGAATTACCTCCTGTTTTATTAATGCCAGATCTACTTACTCTTACTGGATAATGCTATGAATTTCTGTCAAGTATATGTGTAAATACATGAATATATTTGTGGGCATGTATATATAGCACTAATTCTTTCTCCTTAATGTCTCTCATTTGTAGAAATAATATTCCCTGTTTTATTTGATACTTTTCTTCTAGGATTTCTCAATAGTGTCAATTCTGAGGTAGACTGGCTTTATAGCAGACTAAGTATGATATTTTTAATTAACGTTGTGCTGACTCATTTGACTGTTAGTACTTGATAAGTCTTTGTAGGTATGTATTTCAGGAGACCTTATTCCTTCTCCCTGAGACCCTCCTACTCTTCTAGAAGAACTGTGCAAAGAATACAGTGAACTGTCTCGGTCCTCACTCTTCAGGGGTAGATGCTTTGTGGGTAGTGCTTTGAGGATAGGTGGGTAGAAAGAGAGTAGTTACCTCCCTCTCCTTCCAGTGATCAGACAGAAAGGAAAACATGGGTAGCCATCAAGGGAGATAAATTTGCTTTTCTGTACTTAGTTGCTCAGAATACTGTCATCTACTGCCACCATGTGGGTATTTATAATTACTGATTTCAAACTTGAGTGTTTCCCTGTTGAACCTGGTCCTTAGCTGAAATACAAAGAATTCTAAGTTTGTTTTAGTGTTCTTCAGCCTCAGATTGGCTCCGAAGTCGCCTCCAGCTTCCTTGTACTCTCTGACCCACAATGAGTTTCCATTATTACTTTTTCTCTCCTTATGTTGCACTCTGTTAAAGCAGTACTAAAGTCATGCTGCTGATACTCTAAAGACTTAATTTTTAAGATTTTAATTAATTAATGACTTTTTTAATTTTAGAGAGAGAGGGCTTGTGAGAAAGGGGGGGTGGGGCCCCCCCCAAGCAGACTCCATGGTCAGCTTGGAGCCCAATGTGGGACTTAATCCCATGACCCTGGGACCATGACTTGAGCCAAAATCAAGAGTTGGCCACTTAACCACCCAGGTGCCCCAATAACTTTTAATTTTTAACACATCAGTTTGAGACAGAGAGACTCTAGAATGTTCCCCAATTATCTTTGTTTCCTGATATTCATGCCTGTGTACCCCCTTCACCTTGAGTGTGGGTGGGACCTGTGACTAGCTTCTAACCAATAGAATATGGCAGAAGCGATGGGCTGGCACTTCCCTAATTACATTACATGGTATCATAACTTTCATATTGCTAGCTGACTCTCTAGATTGCCTTCTAGGCTTGCATGCATGAAGCAAGAAGCCGTGTTGGGGAGGCCCAGTGCAAAGGAACCAAGGGCCACTACTGGCTGCCAGTAGGCAAGAGACAGGGGCTCCAATCCAACAGAACATAGACAGTTGAATCCTGCTCACAACCACGCGAACCTGGGAGCAGATGATTCTCCCATGGAGCTTTTGGAAGAGATGCTAGCCCTGTCTGGTACTTTGATTGCACCTTCGTGAGAAGCCAAGGTCTTGGTTAAGCTATGCCCAGATTCTCTGAGATACTAAATGTGTGTTGTTTTTAGCAACTAAATGTGTGGCAATTTGTTATGCAGCAGTAGCTAAATAATACACAGTTCTTTGGTTTTATTTATGTGACTCCTTTCTTTATAGGATTGCAATATAGGTACTTAGAGACTGTTCTTGGAAATAAATGTAATTGACAAGCACCACTCTGTGCTAGAATTGTCCATCCCTTCCTACAAAGGCTCTGTTACTGAATCAGCTTGTTGTGCCAGATTTCTCTAGGATAAGTTTTCTCTCAGGAGGTACTTCAGCTATTCATACAGAGAGAGTTCTGTAGGGACTGCATATATAATTCCCCAAATAAGCTTGGACAGACTTAAATCAAGCAATGGGCGCAACCTAACCTAAAGCTGAGATCACACACCTTATTGGATAATTTATCAACTTCCAGATACATTGTACTATTGCAGCCATAGTGATCATGACTGATATTAAACTTTACTCTTAACTTTAAAAAATGCTTCATGCCAGGGATCAGTCATGAAATACTTGACTAAGAGTGTGAACAGGGTGCTAAAAGGCAAGGGTGAGGATAGGGCGTATCTCCCTTTATCACAGACCATCAACTTGATCCTAGAATACAGCCAGCATTTTTTTTTTAAGTACACTAAATTTCATACACTGTATATCATGGGAGAGCCTGTTGTGTTATGTCAATGGTATGCTTCTGATAAGCCCGTCTGATAAATGTAAAGGAAGTTAACTTATAGTCTCTTGTAGTTTATTAACCTAAACTGCTCCTAGTGATCAGCTTTAGCTTTTCTCATAAAACATGGAGTTTTGTATGGCATTGCCATCAAGATCTGCAGTTTCTAGGATTTAATTTTCTCTTTTTTTTGAAAACCAGAGCAGCATTTATTCAGCTCTGATACAGAGGCTTAAATACATTTAAACTCAAAACGTGCTCATAAATTATCTTTTTGGAACAACTGAAGTAAGCTTGGCTGTGAAAGCATTCTCAGTTTCAACCAAAGGGCAGGGGATGTCAGGGAGCCCTCTTGCTCAACAGTAAACCCCAACAGTTAAAACCAGAAATAGACAAGACCACTGAGCTCATGCTGTAACTGAAATCCATTGTTCTTGTTTCTTATGGCACTTTCTTGAGGCATTGATGAAGATGTTTGACAATGACTGGAACATTCCAGTCACCAGGACAAAAAAGACCTGATAGCAACAGAATGCTTAAGAGACCACATCTCTTTCCCTGCCCGTGATCACATGCCTAACACATATTGACCCCCACATATGATTACATCCCTCTGCCTGCTTTCTTGCATGTACATGATCCCAGCCTCTCCCTATAAAACTCTAGGTGTCCATCTTGCAAGTAGAGAGGTCAGTTGTTGAGGCTTGAGCCTGCTGCCTCCCCTGGCTCCCAGCAATAGAAATGAATCCCTCCCTTTCTCTTTTCCATATCCCGTTTCTTAAGTTATTGGTTTCTCTTGCAACAAGTTTATCTGAGTTTTTTTCCGGCAACATCGTTGGCAAACCCAGCCAGGACCTATGCTTTCAATTTGTCCAGCCCCTTCCGATTCCTTGGGCTGGGGCAACTGGCCAGGGTAGCATGCTGTGACTTACCTGTTAGTTTCCTGAGTCAGTGGCTGTGATAGATGGATCAGTAACAGAAAAGGGGAGGATGGCAGTTGTGTACAGTTCAGTGCAGACTTGATCAGTCTATGGAACTCCTGACAAGTGACTTCCTATTCAGAGCATAGTATACTCCAATATCCAACCCTACACTAGACTCTTCCTGAACATGAGCTTGCCCATGCTGCATCTTTTGATATGTCAGTCTTTATTTGCCACCTCTCACCACTATCCCTGGTTTTGGCATCTCAAAACAAAAACAATCTCCACTGTCCAAAAAGGTGTAGAAAACTTAAACCAGAGGCAATATTTAAATTTAGACAAGGTGCCATGATGGTTCCCCCAAAATTATTTTGGTTAAGAACCCCAATGCAATGACTGCAGGTGTGAGAAATAAGATCTAGTATCCCATGGAAGGAGCTTAGGACAAAATACAAAGCATACTGTGGTAGGTCCTCAGTGTTTCTATAGAATAAGAGAGAGACAAAAAGACAAAAGCCGACATGCAAACTGGGCCAACACAACAGAGGCAGAGGTGGGCACAGGTATGTTATTAATGGACACACACATACCTACTGTGGGAGTGCTAATAATGCTGACTCCATCCTTGGCCCTCCATCTTGTTTATATTTGCACCATGACCTCTCTTGGGGCAACATGTTCCAGGCCTCTTGGAGATTAATATACATACTTTAGAAATGCCCGCCAAAGCCAGGATTGGGGAGAAGCTTGTTGTGGCCTCCCATGAATTTGTTAGAGATACCATAGTCTCTCTCCTTCCTGATGCACAAGTATGCCACAAGATCTAATTAAGGGTTAGCTGTCAGTTGGGTGCATACAAGCCCTTTGAAGTGTGTGTGAATCCTTTTGTTTCACTACAGTGCCCCTCCCCAAGTGTCTTTCACTCTATACAGTCTGTAGACTAAGGTCTGGACTTTGTGGAGAGTAACTATGCAGTTGCCATGGATCATTCTCCACCCGATCCACCCCCTGTTAATAAGTTACCCTGAATAAAAGTCTGTGTAAACTGTTTGGAGTTGACTGCTTTGTTTTCCAGCCTCAAAGAGCCTTCTTAGTTTAGGGTATACCTTACTGTCTTTCCCCCACCTGGAACACCCAAAGCTGGGTTCACCTCTTGATGAGTGTTGAGCCAAAAGACACAAATGGAATCAGAAAAGGAAGGGTCTTAATTGTTTTTTTTTTTTAAGTTTATTTATGTATTTCTATTGAAAGAGAGAAGGAGTGTGTATGCATTGAGCAGGGGAGGGGTAGAGAGAGAGAGAGAGGGAGAGAGAGGGAATCCTAAGTAGGCTCTGCACTGCCAATGCAGAGCCTGATATGGGTTCAAACCCATGAACCGTGAGATCGTGACCTGAGCCAAACTCAAGAGTCAGACACTCAACTGAATAAGCCATCCAGGTGCCCCAGGAAGGGCCGTACTTGTAATAAGTAAAGAACATCTGGATCACTGCAAAGCATTTTCAATGGTAGGATCCAGAGAGGCAATCAGAAATCATATTCTGAAGGGCTTTAACTGATATGTGTAGAGGTGGAAAAATAATTTTCCCTCTACCCTGTAGGGGTCAAGGGCAGGCTGTGCCAAGATGGACCTACTTTGGCATGAAGATTATTTTGAGTTAAAAAGCAACCAAACAGTAGATCATGAAAAGCTCTCTACCTCTCCCCAAACTGTCTAAAAATAATTTAGATAGAGAATCTGCTCTAGGGAGAACTATCAACATAGACAACTGCATTATACTATGAATTAGGTATGGTGGCCAGGGAGGAACCTAGCTAGACCTCTTTGATTAAAGTCATCTATGTCCCTTTTTTTCTGAGTGGTACAGCAAACATTTGTTTGCCAAACATTTATTCTTTTTATTTTTTTTTAATTTTTAATGTTTTATTTTATTTTTGAGAGAGAGAGAGAGAGAGAGAGAGCAGAGGAGGGGCAGAGAGAGAGGGAGACACAGAATCTGAAGCAGGCTCCAGGCTCTGAGCTGTCAGCACGAAGCCCGATGTGGAGCTTGAACTCATGAACCGTGACATCATGACCTGACCTGAAGTCTGACACTTAACCGACTGAGTTACCCAGGTGCCCCTAAATACTTATTTTTTTCATCTTCTTATGAGTTACATTCCTTCTTTTTAAAGTCCCAGACCCCTATGCCCTTCTCCTTAGTTCAGGATGACATATATATCTCATTCTGCCTGTCTTTGGAATTTACATGTCTGTGTGGATTCCTTGTATGTAAGAAATTAAGTTTGGTTTGACCTGGTTAATCTGTCTCATGTCAACTTGATTCTTATTCCAGCTAGAAGGACCTTGAAATGGACAGGAAATTCTTGCTGCCCAACAGTTGGTATAGCTGGTGGCAAAATACTTTCTTTAACTTGTTGGATACCACTCACCCTAGACACAGCTGTAGATGAGAGATATCTGACAAACAGCTGGCAGAAGATAAGATTTCTTACCATGTCGGTCTCCTGGAATCTCTATCTATGGAATCTGATAGACAGTGGTAGAGTCCTTTTTCTCTCTTTCTAAATTTATGTTAGCAGGAGAAAATATTTTTGGAACCAGTTCCTTGCACTTAGTGATTCATTGATAGAATTTGGTAGAGCACTCTTTGGCTATTGATCCATTTCCTCCCAGAGATGGTCTTTGTTTTTCTTTGTGTCTTTTGTGTCTTATGTCATATGAAGGACAGAATGCAGGCATAAGTCTATAATCCTGCTGTTCGAGCTGGTCCCACAGACTGGTGAATTCACAATTCTTATCAGACCAGATTCTGTTTCAAGAAACTTTGCTATGGCTTGCAGGTTGTTGCTAAGGGACATCTTGGAAACCAAAGCTGCAAGATTGGTGGGCATAGGTTGAACACTTAAATTTCTCTTAGGCCCTCCTAGAAATGATCTTCAAAAGACATATATTCAGGGGCTAATAGAAGCCAAGGAATTGTGCACCCAGAAAAAAGGCTTTTGTTAAAATGTTTCACATAGACTTTACAAAGATAAATCTTTTGAATCCCACTTTAGTTAAAAACTCTCTTAGATTAAAAAAAGAGCAAATATAGTTTAAAAAGGAGGAAGGCCAATTCCTTGCTATTCAGGCTATAATTCTAGTTATTTGGGGAATTAGAAATGTTCTTGCCTTATGAATTTCTACAAAACCAAAAATGCAGTGCTAGAAACAAGTCAAAGCTCACCTATTTTTACTAATCCCCAAACATTGCCTATTCCTCTCAAAATGTTTGTGGATATTATAAAAGATCAATATAATGGGATAAAATTGTCCTATACTTGCCAAAAAAAAAAAAAAGATTTTAAATTATTCCTCTATCCCTTGAAATTATAACTCTTATCTTGTCTTTAAAATGTAAATACTTGGGGCGCCTGGGTGGCGCAGTCGGTTAAGCGTCCGACTTCAGCCAGGTCACGATCTCTTGGTCCGTGAGTTCGAGCCCAGCGTCAGGCTCTGGGCTGATGGCTTGGAGCCTGGAGCCTGTTTCCGATTCTGTGTCTCCCTCTCTCTCTGCCCCTCCCCCGTTCATCCTCTGTCTCTCTCTGTCCCAAAAATAAATTAAAAACGTTGAAAAAAGAATAAAAAAAAATAAAATAAAATGTAAATACAGTCCATAATTTCCTGAAACTGCAGGAAAAAAAAAAAGGAGGAGGGAAGAGACCTTTTAAAAATACAAACTGATAAAATGTCTCTTGTGCCCAGACTTTAGCATCTCCATCAGACAGATATGCTTCAAGCATCCACCTTGGAGAAAACTTAGATACTCCATCTATGTCTTTATGTTGTAAATTTTCTACGGTGTATTAGCTAGGACCTGAGAGTGCTCACTTCTGCAGCATGTAGGTAGAACGTGAGAGCCATTCTTTGAAATGCAAATTTTAGGGAGAAGTGTTTTCATTAGGGGAGAGAAAAAGTGAGTATTTGGAAATTGGATCTTTACTCTCCTCTCCACAAACATTAGTAAAACCAGTATGATTTTGTTTGCATCTTGTTTGCATTATATAGTATAAGATTTTGTTTGCACTTTATTTGTGTATTTGGATGGATATCCAAATACGTTGTATATGTGAAATATTTTCTCTACATCTGGCATTACTAACATTAATTTGTAAAAGAGCTCTATTTAATTGGTTTGAAGGTAAGTACTTGTAAGAATTGGATATTCTAAAACTCAGAAAGAAACTAACCCAAATGTTTTTCAAGTTCCCATAATCAAGGGAAAATATTCAATATTAAAGCTAGTTTAAGATTGTTGGCTTAATTAAAATAGACATGTCTTTAGAGTTATCAGCATTAAATATAAAACTTTTATTCTGCTTTTATTTACTAAAAGTCAAATAAGTTCGTGTTATTTTTGTTGTAAAATTTGTCAGAAAAAAAAGAATAATGATTAATTTTGTCTAATGCCTCATGAGGTTTTACAGGTAGTGTAAGCATAATTGTTGAGAACAAGTAAATTAAATGGATATAAATAAGATAAAAGGGTTTGTAGGCAAACTTTTAAATAGTTTCCAAAATCTTTGGTAACCTGACACTTTAAAGTTTTGTTAACTTAAATAATGAGTAAAGTTATATTCATTAAATATCTAGATCATTTTCAAATAAGAAAAAATAATGAAATGTGAAGTACTGAACATAGGTTTATCTACTTTTATTACAAAGAAACTAAAGATAAATTTGTGTCTGTTAGTAAACATGTCTTATGCTTTAT
This sequence comes from Herpailurus yagouaroundi, assembly GCF_014898765.1. NCBI lineage: Eukaryota > Metazoa > Chordata > Mammalia > Carnivora > Felidae > Herpailurus > Herpailurus yagouaroundi. The sequence goes on along the minus strand of NW_024412388.1, from coordinate 85,921,666 downwards.
GAAAACATCATACTATGAAAAAGCATGTTTCTAGAAATTATGGAATATATTCATAAACTTTCCATTCTAAAGAATTCTGGTGTCGCAGTTCACAATTAGTTATGTAGAAACGACCCCAAGGGTAAGTCACCCCAAGATGGGTCACTTCAGCATGAACATTATTTTGAGTTAAAAACAAGCAAAACCCAGAAGATTCGGGAAAAGCTCTTTACCTCCCCTTCAACTGTCTGCTTGTACCAGGAAGAGAGCTATTAACAGAGATCCCTCTTTACGTAAGAAACTTATCTGCATAATAGGGCAAACTTTGTTTTCCAAACATCTCCTCTCACCTTCCAGGCAATTGTCCTTCTCCTTTGTGTATCTTTAGACCCCTACCCTTCTCCTTAGCTCATATAAGCTTCATATTGCTTCACTGTCTTTGGACTTCCATGTTTGTGTGGATTCCCTGTATATACAAAATTAAATTTGATTTTCTGCTGTTAATCTGTGCCATCTCAATTTGATGCTTACTCCAGCTAGAAAGACCTTGAAGGGGATAGGAAATTCTTCTGCTCTTCCTTTCCTCATAAAACCCCCTTGCTTTCACCCTACAAGTGGGCTACAACTTGGGTCAGTCCGAATTTATCTGTGTTCCCTAAATTGCAATTCTTTGACTGGAAATAATCACTTGTTTGCCTTATTGTGGCTCTTTATTTTCAGGTTAAGTAGTCCACGCAGGAAACTGAGTATACCATATCAGAACCATTGGAGGAAAACTAGGAGAAGGTAGAGTCACAGAAGCTAAGAAAAAAATATCAAGAAACTTGGAGTGACCAATGGTATCCAGTGCCACAAGACAATCAAGTAAAATGAGAGAAAATTTCCTTTTAGGTGGAGAAGGCTTACATTTTAATTGATGCATGGTTTGTTACTGTATTTAAACTTGTTTGTGCATCTGATGTGCAGTAAGCCAGTGTCTGAGACACTGGTTTTTGAAACAAAGAAAGCTTTATTATTGGAAAGGCAGCCTAGCAAAAAGGCAGGGGATTATTCTCAAAGCTGCCTTGCCATGTTGAATGTAGGGACAGCTTATATATGTTTGGGGAAGGAGGTGAATACATGAGAGGAGGGTGAAGTGTTTCTTGAAATCTTTGTGGGAGAGGACCTTGAAAAAGTCTGGAGGTATGCATTCTTCTAGACAATGAGGTGCCGTTTGGGACCTGGTATGATCAGTTATTTCAGATAATTTCAAGACAAATGTTACTGTTTGGTCCCCATTAGATTTCTGTAATCAGTGGGCAAGCAGGGAGTTGGAGTGGAAAAGTCAAAGTTAATGATTAATGAGATGTGCATAAAACAGAATTTAAGTAGGGAACAAAACAGAATGTGGAGCTAAGTTAATGCAACTAAAGCGGCTATAGTTCTACTTATGCTTTGAAAACAGGTCTGGGAACCAAGTGTCTGGCCTCACCTCATGCTTACATTCTGCAATCTGGTCTACTGGCTCTACTTGAAATTTCTGCATGTTTACATTGTGCCTTCTGACACTCAACGTTCACCTGCAGTTACATGTTTAGATCTATTGATTAACTTTGTGGTATTTGGTAGCCAGCAGGATGGGTGGGCTGATTCTCTAACAGGTCACCCACTCTAAAGCAAAGCTGGTCAGAAAGCTCAGTCCTCTCACTCAGAGGTGTGAGCTAATAGAAAATATGTACAGATTTACTGCTACGGATCTATCATAACCGGTACTTCAGGAAACAAATAGGGAAGCCGTGGCCCGCTGTTGTGGCCAGCTGCTCACTCCTGGGGATTCTCCAGGGGGCTGGATAAATCTAAAGCATAGCTCCTGACAGGGTTTGCCAACACTGTTGCTGAAAAAACTTGGATAAACTAACTGGTTGCAGGAGAAGCCAATCGCTCAGGAGACTAGGGTTTGGGAAAGAGAAAGGGAGACATTTATTTTGGGTGCTGGCAGCTGGTGAAGTGGCAAGCTCAAACCTTAACAATCGACTTTTTTACCTGCAAGATGAATTTTTTATAGGGAGAGGTTCAGTGGGGTACATGCAAGAAAGCAGGCAGGGAGCCTGTGACCATGGATTGGAGTTGATATATGTTCTGCATGTGATCATGGGCAGGAAAGGGTGTGGTCTTCTAGGCATTCTGTTGTTATCAGGGCTTTTCTGGCCTGGCGAGTGGAATGTTCCCATCATTGCCAAACATCTTCATCAATGCCTCAAGAAAGTGCTATAAAAATAAGAACAATGGGTTTCAGTTAGAGCATGAGTTAAGTGGTCTTGTCTATTTATGGTTTTAACTATTGGGGTCTACAGTTGAGCAAGAGGGCTCGCTGGCTTATGATGGGGTTATGTTCTGATAAGCCCATTGTAAATTGAAAATATTGTAAGTTGAAAGTACATTTAATACCCTGAACCTACTGAACATCATAGCTTAGCCTACCCTACTTTAAATGTGCTCAGAACGCTTACATTAATCTACAGCTGGGCAAAATCTCTCACACAAAGCCTACTATACAATAAAGTGGTGAATATCTCATGTAATTTATTGAATACTGTACTGAAAGTGAAAAACAGAATGGCTGTATGGATACAGGATGGTCTGAGTAAACTGGTTGTTCACCCTCATGACTGGATGGCTGACCAGGAGCTGTGGCTTCGTGCTGCTGTTCAGCATCACAAGAGTATCACACCGCATATTGCTAGTCCAGGAAAAGATAAGAACTTAAAATTTCTTTTTTAATTTTAAAAAAATGTTTATTTATTTTTGAGAAGGGGAGAGAGCATGCACAAGTGGGGAAGGGACAGAGAGAGAGGGAGATTGCTAGCCCAGGAAAAGATCAACATTTAGAATTTGTTTTTTATTACTTTTTTTAAATGTTCATTTTTGAGAGAGAGAGAGAGAGAGCACATGCAGGTAGGGAAGGGACAGAGAGAGAAGGTCACAGAAGATCCGAAGTGGGCTCTGCGCTGACAGCAGAGAGCCTGATGCAGGACTCAAACTCATGAACAGTGAGATCATTACCTGAGCTGAGACCAAGAGTCAGATGCTTAACAAACTGAACCATGCAGGCACCCCCAAAATTTAGAATTTGAAATACAGTTTCTACTGAATGTGTACTGCTTTTTACCAATGTAAAATTGAAAAGTCATGAAAAGGCAAATAATTGTTAACTCAGGGACTGCCCGTATATTTATTGGTCTCTGCCCCTAGTTCCTGGCACAGAGCTCCTAAAACCCTTGTAATTTCCTAATAAGAGCACTAGAAACACCTTTGTTCTACTGAGCTCCTAAATCCCTTGGGATTTCCTGGGTGTCTTTTGATAGGAATATCTTTGGGTCTTCGTGGGCTTTTGGCCCATGATTAGAAGCTTAGAACTTTTAACCCCACAACCCATTCCAGAAAGGGGCTGGAAATTGAGTTAATGATTGAGCATCCCTATGTGACGAAGCCTCCATAAACATCCCCCAAGTATGGGGTTCAGGAAGCATCTGGGTTGAGGAACATGGGGTGTTTCAGGGAGAGTAGTGTGCTGAGAGAGAGCAACATAAGCTCTATGCTCTTTCCCACATACCTTGTCCTGCACATCTCTTTCATCTGGCTGTTCCTGAGTTCTATCCTCTTACAATAAACCAGTAATCTAGTTAGTACACTGTTTTCCTAAGTTCTTTGAGCCACTCTAGCAAATTGACTGAGCCCAATTACATTCCTATCAGAAGTGGGAACCTCTGATATATAGCAAGTTGGGTCAGAAGAACAGATTACAAACTGGATTAGTGATTGGCAACTGAAGTGGGGGCAGTTCTGTAGGACAAAACCCTTAACCTGTAGGATCTGACGCTATCTCCAGGTGGATAGTATCAGAATTAAGTTCTTGGACACCCAGCTGGTGTCACAGAGAATGGCTTCGTGGGGGGACAAACCCCCACATATCTGGTGTCAGAGTGTTTTGAGTGTGGTAGTAGTGCGAGAATAAAGGAGATCCACAGGAGGAAGAGTAAGGTTTTCCTTACAGAGGCTTTGTCAAACTTTTAATTGCTGCGCTCTTAAGCTGAAACAGCTACCTCGCCTGACATTTGCAGTAAGCCTGCAGTATAAACAAGAAGAACAAAAAAAAAAACCTGAATAAACTGACTCCTGAGGAAGTAGGTAATTCAGAGAACAGAAACTATGTAAACACAAAATTCAGAAAAGTTAAAGAACCTACTGAATCCAAAACCAGAAATAGTACAAACTTTAGGATATGGCAAAGAGCACACAGTGCATTTTTTATGAGACTGACGTGCTGCCTATTTTACTAAGAACGCACTCTAATGCAATTTTTTTAGAGAAAGGAAAGGTAATTTAAAGTACTCAGAAAAAAAATTGCACAAGAAACCCATGCTCTAAATGAATTCAACCTAAAATAGGAAATACATTGATGTAAAGTAAAATGGAATGGATTCTAAGCAGTAGATGGGATGAGTAAGAAGCTGGATGATATTAAGGATATTGCATGGAATGCATGTAATTCTTCGTCTCATAAGAAAATAAAGATTATAAAAAACCCCAAGGCAAAACAAACAAACAAACATTCAACAGTATAGGAAAGGCATATTCTAAGCATGAAGCAACCCAAAATATGGCCTGATTTCTAATAATTGCTGGGAATGTAAGAGAACCCATTTTGTACGTTGTCCTACCGAGTGGTACTTGGGTTGAGACTTTGGAGACATAAATTAGGAATTTATCTTGACTCTTTAGTATTAAATTAAACAATATTAAAATAATCAATAATTATAAGGGCATCTGGGTGGCTCAGCCAGTTAAGGGTCTGACTCGATTTCTGCTCGGGTCATGACCTAGTGGTTCATGAGTTCAACCCCTGTGTTGGGCGCTGCATTGACAGTGCAGAGCCAGCTTGGGATTTTCTCTCTCTCCCTCTCTTTGCCCCTCGTCCACTTATGTGCATGCATGCTCTCTCTCAAAATAAAGAAATTAAAAAAAAATCAATGATTGCAATAGAAATGCTCTTTTAGTTTTCAACTCTGAAATCAATTTACAAGCAGGGAAGACCTATTTACGGTTACAGAATAGATTATAAATGTTATCCACCTTTACCATGTAGAAGTTAATGACAGAAGATGGCAAGGGATAGGAAGGGAATATAAATAGAATGGTAGAAGTCCTATTATTCCCATACAGGAGAAATTCAAAGGATAATATCTATATTTGAAATAGAACTCTTGAGTATTCTATCACAAAAGTAGCTAGTAGAGGAACTACACATAGTGATATGATGATATAGAAGGTGAAGGTGAGCAGGGAAGAGTAGCAGGAAACTAATAAAAAATATATCAAGGGGAGTGCCTGGATGGCTCAGTCAGGTAAACATCTGACTCTTGATTTTAGCTCAGGTCATGATCTCACAGTTTGTGAATTCAAGCCCCGTGTTGTGCTTGTGTTGCTGACAGTGCTGAGCCTGCTTGGAATTCTTTTTCTCTCTTCCTCTCTCTCTGCTCCTCCCTCCACTCAAAATAAATAAATAAACTTAAAAAAAATCAAGGTATTCAAGGTATTATATCAAGAAATAGTAGGAAGAGTATATTAAGAGAAATGGAAGTAACCACCAGAAGAACCAAAGCAGATATATGTGAAAGAATTTGCCTCTGGGTTAGGGAATCGGTGGACAATCAAACACAGAATGATTGCTTTTCACTATATGGTTCCTGTAGTATTTGCTTTTTAAAAACTTATGTGCATGTTTTGTTTTGATAATTTTTTTAAAAACTAAATGTTTAAAATTAAAAAAAAATGTTTATTTAGGGGTGCTTGGGTGGCTCAGTTGGTTAAGCATCCGACTTCAGCTCAGTCGTGATCTCACAGTCCGTGAGTTCAAGCCCTGTGTCAGGCTCTGTGCTGACAGCTCAGAGCCTGGAGCCTGCTTCAGATTCTGTGTCTCCCTCCTTCTCTGCCCCTCCCCTGCTCATGCTCTGTCTCTCTCTCTCTCAAAAATAAATAAAAACATTAAAAAATTTTTTTAAATGTTTATTTATTTTTGAGAGAGAGAGAGAGAGCAAGAGAGAGGGAGGGACAGAGAGAGAGGGAGACACAGAATCTGAAGCAGGCTCCAGGCTCTGAGCTGTCAGCACAGAACCCGATGTGGTGCTTGAACTCAGGAACCAAGAGATCATGACCTGAGCCAACGTTGGACACTCTGAGCCACCCAGGTACCCCCAAAACTAAATATGTGTTTTAACAAATGACCTGTTGCCATTAGAAAAGCCTGTCTCAGAATCAGCTACTTATGAAGAGCTTTTCATGACGTATTTGATGCAGACAGATAAGCTCTGAGTTATAACGATGCTCCTTGCTTCCATCATTTCTACAATACTGAATTAATAAGTATTGCCAAATGATGTCACAAAGTCCACTTTTCAACTATTTATGTGCTCATGTATTGCTGGTTGGGATGACAAAATGGTACAATCATTTTGGAAAACAATTTGGTAATTCCTTACAAGGTTAAACATATACTTACCATGTGATATAGCAATCCTGCTCCTAGATATTCACTCAAGAGAAATGAAAACATTTGTGTACACAAAAACCAGTATGTGAATTTCTTTAGTGACTCTGTTTATAATTGCTCCAAACTAGAAGCAGTCCAAATGTCCTTCAGTGGGTGAATGGATGTACAAACTATAGTACATATATACAATGGAGTATTACTCATCAATAAAAAGGAACAAACTTCTGGTACACTTGAGGTTCATGGATGAACCTCAAACATGTTATGCTAAGTGAAAGAAGCCATATACAAAAAAAAATCACAAAAGCTAAGCTATAATTCCATCCATATGATGTTCTGGACAAGGCAAATCTCTAAGGAGAAAAAAACACATCAGTGGTGCTGGAATTGTGTTGCCTCAAAATTCATATGTGGAAGTCCTAACTCCCAGCATCTCAGAATGTGGATAGAGTCTTTCTAGAAGTAATCAAGTTAAACTAAAGCCTTCAGGGTGGGCCCTAGCTCAATATGACCAGTGTCTTCTTTATAAAAAGGGAAAATCTAGGCACAAAGACATACACAGAGGGAAGAGGATATAAATGAGACACAGGAAGAAGACAGCCATCTATGAGCCAAGAAGAGAGACATGGAACGATCCTTCCCTCACAATCCTCTGGAGGAACCAATGCTGCCAACACCTTGATTGGGAACTCTAGCCTCCAGACAATGAGTTTCTGTCATTTAAGCCACCCAGTTTGAGGTACTTTGTTTGGCAGTCCCAGGGAACTAATACAAGTGGTTCTAGGGAAGGGGGTGAGGCAAGGGTTGACTGCAGTGTGTCACAAAGGAACCTTCTGAGGTGATGGAAATGCTCTATTTCTTGACTGTGGTGTTTACATGACTGACAGCATGTGTTTATCAGAAGTCACAGAATTCTATGCTAAAAAGGGAAAATATTACTCTTTGTGGAATTATACCTCCAGAAACCTGACTTGAAAATACTAACAGAAAAACTAGATTAAAAAAATCACTTTTAGGGGTGCCTGGGTGGCTCAGTCAGTTAAGTGTCTGACTCTGGCTCAGGTCATGATCTCACGGTTTGTGGTTTCAAGCCCCACATCAGACTTTGTGCTGACAGGGCAGAGCCTGCTTTGGATCCACTATCTCCCTCTCTACAGAGAGGGACCGTACAGAGGACTCTACAGAGTCCTTCCCCTGCTCGTGTACTCTCTCTTTCTTTCTCAAAAAAAAATAAAAATAAAAATAAATCACTTTTAAAATTTTATTTATTTATTTATATTAAAATGTTTAAATGTTTTATTTATTTTAGAGAGAGAGTGTGCGAGTGGGGAGGGACAGAGAGAGAGGAGGACAGAAGAGCTGAAGCAGACTGTACACTGAGAACTGCAAGCTCAGTGCAGGGCTTGAACTCACACAACCTGTAAGATGACCTGAGCCGAAGTCAGACACTCAACCGACTGAGCTACCCAGGCACCCCAAAATATCACTTTTAAAAATTAAAAATTAGAAAAGAGACCCAAGATGTGTGTATATACAGAGATCTTTATACTAACACTGATCATAATAACAAAACAGAAGTAAACACAATGTCCAAAAATAGATTCTTTGAACCTAATAATTAAAAAAAACACTTCAGATGACAAAATTCTTTCCCTGATGGACTTCACATTTTAGCAGATGAGATAGCTATTACATAAATGAAGGGATATATATCTATATATATCTATATATATATATATATATATATATATAAAATGTCAGGTAGTGATAAGTTCTGTGAAGAAAAGGTAGAGTTAAAAGGAACTCTAATTAATTAATTAATTTGAGGGGGGCACAAGTGAGTGAGGGGCAGAGAGAGAGAGAGAATCCCATGTGGGGCAGGGAGAGAGAGAGAGATGCAGGGCTTTCCCAGGGCTCCTGTTTTGCCTGAAGCAAGGCTCGAGCTCACCCAATGTGGGACTTGAACTCATGAACTGTGAGATCATGACCTGAAGTCATATGCTTGATGACTGAGCTACTCAAGCACCTGAAAGCACTCTATTTTAGATATGATAGTGTGATGGTCGGTTTTATGTATCAACTTTACTAAGTTGTAATCCCCAGGTGTTCACCCAAATATTAGTCTAGGTGTTGCTGGGAAGATATTTTGTAGACATGATTCATGTCCATAATGAGTTGACTTTGAGCAAGGGAGGACATGCATGATTTAATCATCAGACAGAGTTTAAAAGCAGAGGCTTCTTAAAGAATGGGAAATTCCAGCTGTGTTGGGAAATAGAAAACTTGAGATAAAATTTGTTGTCTTACAGTTAACTGTGTTATTTTAGAGTTTTACTAACCAAGGAAAGGGCCACATCTTGTATCAGATGTGCTTTTACTCTACTTTTAAAGGGTCTGTTTCAGGGGCATCTGGGTGGCTCAGTCAGTTAAGCACCTGACTTCGGCTCAGGTCATGATCTCACGATTTGTGGATTCGAGCCGGGCATCAGGCTCTGTGTTGACAGCTCAGAGCCTGGAGCCTGCTTCAGATTCTATGTCTCTCTCTCTCTCTCTCTCTCTCTCTCTCTCTCTGCCCCTCCCCCACTCATGCTCTGTCTCAAAAATAAATTTAAAAAATAATTAAAAAAAATAAAGGGTCTGGTGCAGTGGTTCTCAAAGTATAGTTCATAGACCAACAATATCAGCAGTTTTCAGGCTTACCCCAGTCTTCCTGAATCAGAAACTCTGGAGGTGGAATTTAGTAATCTGTGTTTTAAGGAATTTGCCAGGTGATGGTGATGGACATTAAAATCTGAGAACCATTGGTCTTGAGCAAAGATGGGTATAATTCCACCAATAAAGACTCCAAGACAGCAACTCTTGGGTTCTTAGCAATCATCCTGGGCTTGTTTAAGAGCAGAATTCTGGGTTCCTGTCCATAGAATCTGATCTAGTAGGTCTGAGGTGGACCCAGGAATCCATTGTAATAAGTAATTCTGATGCAGGTGGTTCACAGATGATTCTGAAAAACAGTGCTCATTGGTCAATTCTTAGTTTCCAGTATATTCAAGCTCTCAGCAACATTCGTCATGATTGACCAAACCCACCTTCAGAACTGCTTTCTACACTTTGGGACTACACTTTCTACACTCTTGGTTTTCTTCCTACCTTACCATCCATTCAATCACAATTTCCTTTACTGAATTTGCCTGCTCTTCTCAATTTCTAAACATTAGTGTGCCCCAAGGCTCACCCTTCAGATCTTTTCTCTTTTTTAATCCTTGCTCATGCCCTAAGTGTTAATTTTGTATCTCCAGACACATCTGTCAAATAGATATTTCCACTTGGATATTTCAATGCCATTAAAACTTAATATGTCCAACACTGAATTCTTGCTTTCCACCTTTCAGACTGGCTCCTTTCCTATATCTCACCCATCTTCCTGTCCAAGTAGACGCTACCACTTCTAATTTCTTTCTGTTTTTTGTCTCTGGATTCTGTCTCTGTCTTAAAGTTTCTTTGTCGATCAGGATTGAGTCAAGAGAAATGGTTCTGGTTGTTGCTCTCATTGTTCTTGAAGGGATGAAGTTATTAGTCATTGAGGTCAAGAATATATCCAGTGTTCTAAGAATCTTATTGCTAACTTCGTAAAAGAAAGTATCCCATTTTAGGCTTTTCGTAAAAGAAAGTATCCCATTTGGTCCACTGGGGGCAGCAGAGAGCAGTGTGTTAGATATTTAGATCCCGAGGTGGCCCCTGAGAGTGATTGGTTACTAGGCAACTCTCAAAAGCACAACTCTCATAAGCATAACTGATATGATCAGGACTCAGTTCTGCTGTTTGGCTGATGGAAGGTTAGGGAGAGTATCGAATGAGTGCAGATGTGGCTTTCAGAGTTGGGGAGCCACTGGACAGACGTGGCAGCTATCACAGAGAGACAGTTGCTCCCCTATTCTCTGTAGGGATTAGTAAGGTTCTCTAGCGAATCTGTAAACCACTGAAAGTGTTATCTTTGTGGACTCCAGCCAGCTTGCTCAATGGGACACTTTCCAGACTGAAACCTTATCTAGCTGTCAGTGAATTAGCTCATGCTGGAAATGAACAGAAAGTTTCATTATTTCCAGACTACCCACAGTTGTTTTTCTTCTCTTCTTTCTCTTACACATCGTATTTTTGCCTTTGTCCCTTGATACTCTGTCTCCCTCATGTAAAAAATAAACAGTGCACGAAATAAATATATAACGGTGTCTTAAATATCTGAGTTATTCTTTGACTATATGTTGTTAGGTGAAAACATTTCAGAACAATATGAAGAGAATGATACTATTTCTTTTTTTTTTTTTTAATTTTTTTTTTTTCAACGTTTATTTTTGGGACAGAGAGAGACAGAGCATGAACGGGCGAGGGGCAGAGAGAGAGGGAGACACAGAATCGGAAACAGGCTCCAGGCTCTGAGCCATCAGCCCAGAGCCCGACGCGGGGCTCAAACTCACGGACCGTGAGATCGTGACCTGGTTGAAGTCGGACGCTTAACCGACTGCGCCATCCAGGCGCCCCAGAATGATACTATTTCTATTACAAAACCAAAGCTATACATTTTTTGTTTTTTATTGTTTTTTTTTGTTTTTAAACATTTTTCAATGTTTATTTATTTTTGAGGGAGAGAGAGACAGAGTGTTAGTGGGGAGTGGGAGAGAGATGGAGACACAGAATCTGAAGCAGGCTCCAGGCTCTGAGCTGTCAGCATAGACCCCGATGTGGGGCTCAAACTCAGGAACTGAGAGATCATGACCTGAGCTGAAGTCGGATGCTTAACTGACTGAGCCACCCAGGTGCGCCTACCTACTTTTGTAAGTACAGAAAACTGCATGTAAAGTCTTAGATGGAAACATGCTGAACTGATAACAATGGTTGCTTTTGGGGAAAAAAATGGAATTGAATGGAATCTTTATTGTTTCAGTTTCAGCAATTAAAATCTGTAGAAATAGTATCTATGCAATTCATAGTAATTTAAAAAGTCAGGATACAAGAAAAAATACACTAAATGTTTTGGGCCATTTTAGGGGGGATATCTGGAAAACTCTAGGGATTAGATGGTGTTCGTTCAATTTTATCCCTTTAGAAGGCCCTATTTGCCTAAGCTGGCCTACTCTTGCATTAAAAGTCACTGAAAGTTTCTGTGCTCCATTCCAGAATTAATCCGGATCAATACTTTTCGCCATTCCATTACTCTTCACCCCTGCTTTTCTTGGTTCTCTAGTTTCCTTATTTTGGCCACATATTTCAGCTTGTGTTTTCCTACTGGTTGCTTTGATTAATGACTAGGTTTGGATTTGCTCTCCTTATTTTGATATTGTTTCATTGGCGGGATCTTATGTTTGGTATTTGCCTTCAGATTTTATGCAACCAGAAGCTTTTGAGTGAAGGCTTTTCCTTCTGCACTCACCTTTGGGGCACTCGAGGGTAGACAAGATCCTGCTTCCTCTGGTGGAATTGAGGGCGACGATAATATATTCACCTCAGTTCACTCATGGTCTGGGATTATTTTTCATTTTCAGAGCACACGATGCTGTTTCATACATTTGTTTCGTGGTTCCTGGTCCCTGAGTACTGCGACCTTATTTATTCTTACGCTTTATGTTTGTTGAATTTAAAATTCTACAATTTTGAAGGCTTGCCTAATGGACAAAAAGTGTTCTTGCAACAATGGTTAGAGCTGCCAGCTTTCATTATAAATGTCATCCTGACTGTATAATGTTTTGTGTGTAAAAGAAACCAATGACTTTCTACGCAGTCGATAACTCTATTACTTTTCATTCTGGCTGTGGAGAGCATAGTTTCTTTTCAATATTAAGACTATGTTACATTTGTATATATTAAAGGCATTCACTTAACACAATAGGACCCAAGCCATCTTGTAAACAAATGGCATTTTATTTAAAAAAAAAATTTTTTTTTCAACGTTTATTTATTTTTGGGACAAAGAGAGACAGAGCGTGAACGGGGCAGAGAGAGAGGGAGACACAGAAACTGAAACAGGCTCTAGGCTCTGAGCCATCAGCCCAGAGCCCGACGCAGGGCTCGAACTCACGGACCGCGAGATCGTGACCTGGCTGAAGTCGGACGCCCAACCGACTGCGCCACCCAGGCGCCCCAACAAATGGCATTTTAAAAAGTCATGTAGCCCAAGAGCTGCTAAACAAAATTCTCCAGTAAATTATACTATTTCTTCCTTGTTAAAACTTGGGAAATTGGGGCACCTGGGTGGCTCAGTCGGTTATAACGGCGTCGGACTTTGGCTCCGGTCATGATCTTGCGGTCCGTGAGTTAGAGCCCCGTGTCAGGCTCTGTGTTGACAGCTCAGAGCCTGGAGCCTGTTTCAGATTCTGTATCTTCCTCTCTCTCTCTGACTCTCCCCTGTTTATGCTCTGTCTCTCTCTGTTTCAAAAATAAATAAACGTTAAAAAAAAAAAAAAAACCTTGGGAAATTAAAAAAAAAACTAGTTTATTACTGAATAGGACTAGGTTACTACTTAATAGATGCTATATTCTTCCTTTCTTTGGTTCCTTCTTAGTTTCTTTTCTTATTTGCTTTAATTGATTTAACAACAGATATGGTAGAAACTTGAATATAGTATAACCCTAATTGATAGAAAATAGTAGAAGCCACTGATTGTAATTTTATCTTTATATCGTGTCTCTAGATGATTAACAGAGATTCTATTAATGATTTGATAAAGCTGAATCAAACTTTTAATATTTTACTTTGATCAGTGGTACCATCTCTGGCACATAATTACAGAGCATTAATATTGTCTTAGAGTAAATTAAAATGCTATAAAAGAAAATAATGTAATTAAAGAGAATAAAGAATGTCTTCCATGCTTTCATTATAATCAATACTCTGCCCTTAAAATGAACTGAAATTCAAATCAAGTTTGGAAAGGGATAAGCTTTCTAGTATCCATCTTTCTACCATTAAATTAAGGTGAGATATTTAACCTAGATTTTTTTAGTTCCTAAAAAAAGGAATTGAAAGTAATGACATAGTCCCTATCTCAGTGACTGCTTATAGTTAGTGTGGATTTTCATCCATTGGTATTGACCACTTGGTGTAGTGTATTGGGAAGGATCTGAGGCCATGTCCAGTTTAGCAGTGAAGAGTATTATAAGCAATGGTGATGGCTGCTTGAGTGTGTCAATGGCATCTTAGGTAATGTGTATTTCTTCACTCTAACATAAGACAGTAAAAGTAATGTCATGAGCAGGTTTTCAAGATCATTCTGGTGTCAGTGTGATGAGATATTATTTCATGGAAACATCACAAAAACCCAACTTCTGTATCATTACCTTCTTTATGCAAATGAAGAAAGTGAGATTAGGGGGTTAAGTAACTTGCCTGAAGTTGAACAGCTATTAAAGAGCAGAGCTGGGATTTCAACCAAAGTGGGCCAGACTTCAGAGACTATGACAGTTTTGCTTGGCCATATAACCGTTTTATAATGGAGGAACTTATATTAGTTCTGATTATCAGAAAAGTTTCATGGATAAATTGGGACTTTTTCTAAACCTTGAAGAATGTGTGGTGTTTACTACTTGGAAAGAAATGAGGTAAGGGAACAGCATTAGCAAATGTGGAAACATAAGAATGAGTCTTTGCATTTAATGGGGTGATTTAATCAGCAGTACCTGGTGGGAAAGCAATGAAGGTGTGGCCTGGTGACAGAGTGCCTTATTTTTATTATTTTTGTTTTTTTATTTATTAAAAAACATTTTTCTTTTGAAAGACAGAGACAGAGTATGAGTAGGGGAGGGGCAGAGAGAGAGAGGGAGACACAGAATCTGAAGCAGGCTCCAGTGTCCAAGCTCCGAGGTGTCAGCACAGAGCCTGATGAGGGGCTCGAACTCACGGATCGGACCGTGAGATCACGACCTGAGCTGAAGTCAGAGGCCTAGCCAGTTGAGCCACCCTGGTGCCCCCCCCCACCCGTTTTATTTTTTCAGAGTGCTTTGAATGTCTGAAAGAGTATGGATTTAACTCTATAAGCAATGGTACGTCACACCACATTATTGATAAAAGCGATTCTTTAGGAAGATTGGTCTAATGTTGGACTATTGTCAGCAGGATTCATGAAGGTCATGAGAGAGGAAGCAGGATAGATTAGTTAGAAGGTTACTACTATGGTCCAGAGAATTTGAGCATAGGTCATTATAGTGCACATATTTTATTGAACTATTAAAATTTTTTTTTAATGTTTATTTTTGAGAGAGAGAGCAGAGTGTGAGTGGGGGAGGGGCAGAGAGAGAGAGGGAGACACAGAATCTGAAGCAGGCCCTGGGTTCTGAGCTGTGAGCACAGAGCCTGAAGGGGGGGCTCAACCCACAAACTGTGAGATCATGACCCCAGCTGAAGTCAGATGCTTAACTGACTGAACCACCCAGAGCCCTGAACAATTTTTATGTTTAGACATTGAACTAAGCAATTTTATCTCAGCTAATTCTCACACTATTATGAGGAAAGTATTATGATCTTCATTTATGATAGAGGTCTAGATCACAAAGTTTAGTGGTGGAGCTGATCTTCAAATCCTGGGTGGTCTGATTCCAGACCACCATGTTCCTCTGCTTAGAATAAATAAGTACGAAGGCCTACATGTGAGTGTTCAGAAAGGAGGAGATGATAATTGACTTGGGGAGATATTAAAAGCAATTGGTTTCAACATTTTGGGCTACTGCCCACAGTAAGAAATAAGAAACTCAGGACATTTCTACTCACAGATGTAATCCGAATAGCCTCATGAAACAGCATTTATTTACCCTTATCATATGTAATGCACTCTGTTTTTTTCTATGCTATTTTATTAACATTTTTCTGATTGTTACCCACTGAAGATTTTATAATCCATTAATAAATGGATTGTGGCTCCAAACTGAAAAACTCTGAGCTATAAAATATGAAAGAGACAAAAAGTTGAAAGTCCTCTCTAGGTTTTGCTTGAGTGTTGAAGAGAATGGGTACCACTGCTTGATAAAAATACAGGAGAAACTGGAAAGAGGAGTTGATTGTTTCCTGCAGCTGCTATAACAAATGGCCACACAAATTTATTCTCTTACAGTTCCGAAAGCCAGAAGTCCAAAATCAGTAGCACTGGGCCAAAGTCAAGGTATTGGCAGAACCACTTCCTCCAGAAGCTCTAGTTGAGAATCTTTTCCTGCTGTCTTCCTGCTTCTGGTGGCTACAGGCATTCTTTGGCCTGTGGCTGCATCCCCCCAATGTTTACCTCCATGGTCACATTGTCTTCCTTTGTGTGTAATCTCCTCTGCTTCTTCTTTTAAGGATACTTATGATTGCAGTTAGGGCACACCTGGATAACCCAGGATGATCTTTTTTTCTCAAGATTCTTAATCCAATGACATCTGGAAAGCAATGAGAACTGCATGTCTACAGAAATGTGGGTTTATCAAGTAATTATGCCCCTTCCTTTTTTTCTTCCTTCCTCCTTCCTTCCTCCTTCCCTCCCTCCCTCCCTCCCTCTCTCCTCCCTCCCTTCCTTCCTTCCTTCCTTCTCTCCCCCACCCCTTTCTTTCTTTTGTTCTTTCTTTATTACCCACCTAAGAAATCACAATATATTAGACATAGAGCCACTTTGTACAAACATAGGGTAGTGCCTAGCACAGTATTTGCCATATATTAAGTGTTTGATAAATACTTGTTGAATAATTGTGATAATTTCGTTAATTCTCATTCTGAAAAATTAGTCTTTTTCTGGACCATTATGTGTCTCTTTCTAGTCATCAGAAACCTGCTTTCACAACTTGGCAGAACTTAGACAATGTATGGTTTTGGTTGTAACCCCTCATTTTTACTTTTGAGTAACAAAAACAGAGGAAAAGTGATGGCAGTGGAGATAAAGAGAGGACGAATTTGGATAAGATTGACAAAATTAAAGGCCACGTGATAATGGGTCCATTTTAGATGGTGGGTTTTGGATTTATTGATTTGAAGCAGGGTCTAATCAATTGGGGATGTTCTGCGTGAATCCTGTGTTTTATGAAATGCTGAGTATAATAGGAAAGGCAAGTTTATGTTTGGTCCATCAGACATCATTCAGATTTGGCAGTGAGGCTCAGGGCAGAGAGCTAGTAGCTGTGGCTTAGAACCCTGCCTTGCCACTTTTCTCTGCCTGGTTTTGGGCAATTTACTTAGCCAAGCATGTCCTTAACATTCTCAGCAGTAGAATGTCTGTAATACTGTAATACCTTTCACCTACAGTTCTTGTGAGACTTAGGATGATACGTGTGCTTTGGTCAAAATGAGTGCTCAGTAAATGCTAATTCTCATTCTTGCTGTACTTTATTTGCCTTATTCATTCTCAGTCTTTCATGAGTATACCCTGGAGTTTTCCAGTGGCTACACGATGTGTTGTAAGATACTGCAACAGACTGAATACAGAAGAAGATATGAGACTCCAGCAGTCTTCTGTTAAGCCAGGCACTAAAGAAATTTGCAAAAATTAAACAATATGACTCCACTCACTAAACTCTTCTTTTTGGAAAGCAGTCAGAAAGGCACTGGTAAAAAACAAACAAACAAACAAAAAAAAAACAACTATATTAATATTTAGTGAGTTTGTTTTGTCATTTAAAAATGAATTTGTGGGTATTTAAATATTTCTCGCTTAAAAATTTTAATACATATAGATATTGATAGGTATCACCTATATAAACAAATATCTCTTTGGGGTCCACAATGGTTTTTAAAAAGTTGTAAAGGAGTCTGGACTGAAAATTTGAGAACCGCCAATTTAGAGGCATGAAAATGGGATCCAATAGGATAGTGTCAACTCAGAGTCCAAGCTCCATTGAACATCTTACTAAATTTGGTTCCTTTTGTGACAGCTAACAAGTAGCTAATGAAGAAAAAGCTGGCTAGAGGTGAACTGCTGGCAGGGAGTGATAAGGGGAATTGTAGCTGGGGACTTTGGGGGAAATGATAGCCTGGAAAAGGGTGCTTTTAGATAGAGCCAAGCCTCGCTATTCAGTTCCTCCCACTACTGTTTATTTTTCTTCTTCATGTTTTTCTTTAAGTTCCAGTTAGTTAACATACGATGTAATATTAGTTTCAGGTGTAGAATTTAGTGATTCAACACTTCCATACAACACCCTGTGCTCAACACCCATACAACATTAAGTGCCCGCCTTAATCCCCATTACCTATTTCACCCATCCCCCTGCCCACCTTCCCTCTGGTAACCCTCAGTCTGTTTCCTGGTTTGCCCCTTCCCCC
>NW_024412388.1:85872943-85903792 GCF_014898765.1 Herpailurus yagouaroundi | reverse complement strand
CCGCCCAGGTTCATCTGTTTAAGAGCGCTTTAGGATAAAAGATTATGATAATATATTCTAAGAATTACTTGTTTTATAAATTTTTTAAATCATGCTTTTGGCATGCAGAGTGTCCCCCAGGGACTATTTCTGGAAAAGGTTTAAGTATAACTGCAGAAAGCTATGTCATCGCCTGAAGCTTTATATGGAAGGACTGAAACTTGACTTGACTGAGTGTGCTTCTGTTCATATTCCATGCAGCTTTAGGATAGAAAACCAGCTCTGTGGCATCTTTATTTAAAGTGTCTATCTAAAATCCTGTAAAGAGGGTTTTTGGTAATTGTGAGTAGTTCTTAAGGAGAAAGATTAAAGTGATCGTGTTCTTTCCCCTCTCTCCACTTAAAATGGTTTTAGAGATTTTAGTCGTGTTGATTGCCAACCAGTGATCACAGGTTAAGGTGTATATGACACCATTTATTTTCCAGTCTGCACTTGTGAGTCATAGTCTGTGCTGGAATGTTTAATATTTTCAGATTCATTGTTTTTTCCTAGCCCTAAAAATTTTCTTTTTCAAAAAAAAATCTTATGCAAAACAAAGATTAAATGCTTAAAAAGAAATGAAAATGGAACCCCTAAGTTTCAGAGTGAATTTTGCAAAATAAAATAATTCTTTTGCATTATGTCATTTACACTTTCCAAGGTTTCAGTTCTATGCAGTCTGATTCTCTGCACCTTTTGTAGTTAGTGTAGTTAGTCAGTGAAATAGTTTGCTCATTACTGTTATGCCTTAGATAGGGTTGCCAGAAAAAATAGAGTAAATTTGTATTTCAGAAAAACAATGAATCATTTTTTAGTATAATTACTTACCCCAAACTGCATAGAACAATATTTATATTGGTTGTTTATCTGAAATTGAGTTTAAGCAGGCATCCTATATTTTAATTTGCTAAACTTGGCAACCCTACCTAGGCATAACTAGGTTCTTTTGTTTGTCTTAGAGTATATGGAACAGGTATTTTCAAATGGTTTTGTAGTTAAAGGCAAATACATAATTTTCTCAATGAAATAACTATTACTTGGCCAAAAGTGTTCTTATATGTAAAACAGAACCCTTAATTCTCAGAAATGGAGTCCAAAAATTAGTTCTCGTCTTGCAAATCAAGTTTTACAGCTTAGTTTAGCTTGGGAAACTTTCTGGTTACTGGGTGAGCTAGCTCCACCCAGCTGCTGAAGTGAGATACAAATTGTAACAAAACCGGAAGTTGGCTAGGCTGCCTTCGCTTCTCAAGGTAAGTGTCGCCTTCTGTTCTCTCTAAGTCAGAGCTCTCCGCAAAGCGTTTAAAAATTGAAGCCAGCCAAGGCAACAGTACTGGAGAGCAGGCGCCATGGATCATGGGGGCAGTCGGCGACGCAGAATGAACGCTTTAACAAATTTTGTTCTGGACTTGTATTGAGTTAATGAGGGTGCACAAACGAGTTAGGTTAGTAATATGTCCCGTGACTTTGACTAACGAGCTTTAATCCCAGAAAAGGGAGCTTGTAAGTAGAGTCGTGCTTGGGATCCCTGAAAAGCTTGGACTGTATTCATGCACACGTGTTTTCTTTCTTTCTTCTTTTTTGAAAAGTTGAAACTGTCGGAACTCCCTTTTATATTTAAACCTAATGGGATAATTACCTGTATGCAGATTATTCAGAGCCTTACTTCGTTTTTAAAGTGTGTTTTAAACTAGAAATTTTAGCTCCCCCGACCCCTGGTGTGCCTTTAGAATTTAAGAAAGGCTCTAAGGGTGGCAAGGTGTTACCTCTGCCCCGCCCCGCCCCCTCCCCCCTTTTTGTATCTTGTCAGTGCTTGCCTAGGGGCAAAGGAGATTTTTCAATTTGTAAATACATTATCCAGGGATATTTCTTTACAGAGCTGAACTTTTGAGCTTCAGGTAATTTCTTTTAATTCCGAATTAAGAGAAAAAGTGTAAAGATTTGAGTACTGTACAGAGATGGAGGCTAAATTTTGGTTTATTGATTTATTGAAAACAATGAGCTAGACTTTTTAGAGGATGGTTTTGTTTGAAGGGATGAGTTCTAGTAAGTTGTTTAATAACCCAACATGTTGATTCTTTTGGCCAGCTGTAGCTTCTGTTTCACACGTGTCTATTTAGGTAATGTCCGATTCTCTGGAAATCACACTGTACAAGTGCTGTTTTCAGGGTACACTGTTAGTGTGACAGGAGATCAACACGCGGGACACCTCTGGCCATAGGACGAGTCACCAGTTGGGGCAGGGGTGATAAATTTTTTTATCAGCAAAATCAAAGCTTCTGGAGGTTCCAAAAAGAGAACAGTTACTTGAGGTTGGCAGAAATAGGCAAGACCCCATGGAAAGAAGGAGGTTTTAATGGAAGACCTGGTTTATGGTGGCCACTGTGCGAGACGTTTCATACGTATTACTTTATTTAATCTTCACAAAGCACCTTGATGTTGGTTGCATTTTTTCTAGTAAAATGAGAAAACTAAAGCCTGGTAAGGTTAAATAATTCACTCACGGTCACTAAGGTGGTGCCTGCTGGGTTAAAACCGGCAGCTGGGTTCTTCAAACGATGGTGATTTCAATGTCCGTAGTGTTCACTGGATCATAGGAGACAGTAGTTGATGGCTTTGCAAATGGACCTTGAAAGAGGGGACGAGGTTTTATTTACCAAAACAAAACCAAGCAAAAACTGTAAAAGTAACATAGAATGTTTGAAAATAGATAAAAGAAAAAAGCTAAACAATTTTCTGGTATTTCTTTACAGTCTTTATATATCCCATGTTTTATAGTTACAAATTATAATTTTTTATTATATTTAAAGCATTACATGCTTTAAAATTTTTAAATTATTTTATATTATATATTTTCATATTATATATTTTTGTAATTTTTATGTTATAAACACCCTTTTCAAAAAAATATGCACAATACAAAGAGGATTAAAAAAGAGGAAGTCCACTTCTCTTCCCCTATTGAAAACACTCTCCTGGTGATAACCACTATTGAGAAAGGTTAAAGTGTGGAATAGAAGTTTTTTTTTTTTCCTTTTCCCTTTAACTTTTAAGTGATACATCTTTCAGTATACTAAATATCATTTTGCAATCTGCTTGTTTTCATTCCTCGGTGTGGCATGAGCATGTTTCCACTTAAGTACATGCAGATTCATGTCTTAGGGTTTTTGTGAAAGGAGTTGATACTTGCAAGCACTTAAAGGAATGCCTAGCTCCCATAAAGCACACAGTAATTATTGGCTGTTATATTTGTCATTGACTATTCTATTTCAGTCTTTTAAGTGAGTATGAAGTATTCTATAGTTTGGATGTAGCATAGTTCATTTTTGTAACCACCTAGATTTTTGCCATTTTCCAAATAATTTTAGCGTAATTGTGCGAGTTTTTCTGTAGGATAATTCCTGGAATTGAAATTCCTAGGTCAGAGGTTAAACATAGCTTAGTAGGATACTGTCAAATTTCCTCCAAAAATATTGTGACAGTTTACACTCTTCATTGTGTATGAGTGTGCTCATTTTTCTATATCCGTGTTGATACTGGAAATAATGTCTTTTGGATTTTCCATGAAATGATAGGCAATGAATTTTTTTTTTTTTTTTACATAAAAGGTATAGTGTACAGAGATTTTTGTATCTTATTCTTTCCCATGTAACATATATGTAACTTTCACATGAGGAGGAATTTGGCAGATGAAATAGGTCCCAGTTAGAAGGCAGGACATGGGGAGAAAGAAAGAGTGTTGCTTCTTCCTGGAATAAGTATACGTGGTACCTTGTCACTAGAGCATGGGAGAATAAAATCCTTGAAATTGGGTTGTGCTTTGGGAAAATGATCTTGTGGTGTTTTTAGGACAATCAGAATGGCGATACAGAAACAAGGAGGGCAATTGAGAGTGTTTCATTAATTTGGTGACAGGTAATGAAGGCTTTGTGCTTTGGTGATGGCGGAATGGAAAGTAGCAGACAGATATAATATAATAGAGAGAAAGTCAAAGAGAGATGCAGAAGGGATAGGTAGGAGAGTGGAAGGGTGGAGGAAGAATCTGCAAAGCTTGCTTGGAAATTGGGGTCCAAAAGAGTGTTTGGCGTCAAATCTTGAGAATATGGGGTGTGAAGTCTTAGTGACTAGAAATGTGTTGCCAGGCCTCCATCAGAATAGGGAAGTCAGATGCAAAAACTAGTCTGGAGGAAAAAATGATGAATTTCATTGCAGACCAGTTGAGCTTATTGTCATCCAAACAGAAATCTATATACAGTTGGAAGTATGAATCAAAGCATTGAGGAGATGTAGAGTGGGGGTAATTGGAAGATTTGAGAAACATCCTAGTGATAAAAATTGAGGCCATGGAAGTGATGAGCTTGCAGAGAAATGTGGGGGGCCAAGGTAAAAAGTCTTGGGAATGGATATATTCATGTATGAGGCATGGAGAGGAACCAGACTTAACAATATTTTTTACAATGACTATTTCTAACATTTGACCTTGGATCTAAATAGGTCTAATGTCCCTCAAAAGTCCACGATCACTTTTTTCTTTCTACCTTTGGTTCTTTTATTGCTCCCATTCAAATTGTGCTCATTTTGAACCCCTTTTCCTCCATTGTTTACCTACCATGTCAGCCTTAAAGGTCTGATCTGAATCTATGGATGGCTTATTGGTTAAAACCTCAGAAGCCAGATCAGAGACCATACTTTTCATCACTCATTTGCTGCAACTCTGACAAATGTCTTAATCAGTGCCCTATTTTACAATGTGGGAACAATAATACCCCTCATACCTTCCTGCGTTGCTTTGAGGAAGGCATGCTAAGTACCTGACATGATTCCTGACATGTTGTAAGCCCCTGGCAATTGTTAGCTCTTCTATTCTTATTTTCTCCCATACCTCTAAATTTCTATAATGAAATGCATTTTTTTTTTCCTATTCTACCTTGTGTGATCTGAGACGGTAGTTTTTCATAACCTCCGTGAGTTTCAGTTTCTGTACAACAAAAAGTTCTTGATATGTTTCTTCCAAGGATTAGAGTTCATTTATGTGACCCACCTACTGTGATAACTAGAATGGAATTGGCATTCAATAAATTACATCATTTAAATACTAGATTAGTGGCATTTACTTTTGTTTCATCTATTAGTTTTACATCTTTAGAGAAGGGACCATTCCACGTTGTACCTAATTTTGTGTTGAGGACAGGGTTATTGCGAGTGCCATGTGGAATGATCCAGATGAAAACTCTGTATCATGTAGTAAGGTATTTGCTTCCAATCTTTTTTTCCAGAGATGAATAAAGGTGATGGAAAAATTCCTTGTTGATGATGTTGTGATTAGGGGAATCAGGATTAAACTGTAGAGTTCCCTATTACTTTCTCTTCTGTGGTTTCTTTCCTACCTTTCCCTTTACTTTTTCTTGCTGTTACTTAAACTCTAAATTCTTTGTCAGAATTCTTTTCAACCATCTTAAGTTGTTAGACCTGACAGATCTCAAATTGGTGTTCAGTGTGCCATTTTTAATGCCTCTTTGTTTTTTAGAACCATCTCTGAAAATGTCATAACTCCAATTGTTAATTAAAAAAATCTGTTTTTCTCTTTGCTTCCTGCTGTGCAAATGGAGTCTGAAACATTTTTATCTGAGGAAGTGGAAATACTTGACCTATTTTTCAATTTCTCTATAATTTGAGATTCTGCTATCAAAGTCAATTTAATTTTTGGTGTGGAAGTTTTCTATGAAGGTAAAGTTAAATTGCTGGAAAGAAGGAGAGAACATTTACTGAAACATTTCAGAAGGCTTGAACAAATTAAATGCAGTTGAAAGAAATATATGAAAATTTCACTTGTCTAGTCACTGCAGTGTTTGGAAGAAATTAGCACATACTAGTGATAAGGAAATTGAATGGTGCTAATAAATAGTGGCAGTTACCATTTATTGACAACTTAGTGTTTTTAGGCATCGAACTAGTTGTTTTACCATCCGTTCTTTCAGGAGCTTTAGTTCTACGAAAGAGACCTCTACATTGCTTCTTTGGCTCATAGAGTAGACTCGACATTCTGTTTCTTAATTTTTTTTATTTTTTAACTTTTTTATTTTTAAGTAAACTCTGTGTCCAATGTGGAGCTTGAACTTATGACTGCAAGATCAAGAGTTACATGCTCCACTGGCTGAGCCAGCCAGGCACCACTCAACATTCTGAATTAGGCTAATTTAGATTTCACCTTTGTCACAGTATGCCCCCACTCTCACATTGTTCATTGTGAAATTTGCATCCTTGCTGGATTTGTTTACTTCCTACATGCTTGTTTCTCCAAGGAGGGAGCAGCCGTGCAGAGTGAAGAGAGAATATGGATGTTGCCCCTAGATTTGGGTTCTAATCCTCAAAGTGTATATGATTTAGGGTACATTCTCTGGCCTCAAGTTTTTTTGTCTCTAAAGTGAAGATACTATCTGCTGATTGTAAGGATTGCATTAGATGTAGTATCTTCCAGGTTCACACTAAACATTTGTTTCTTTTTCTTTTCTCCTTCTCCGTGCTCTGTCCCCTTTCCTCCCTCCTGTGTAGTAGAAATGTAATCCTTTTCTTTATGTCATAGAAATTTCATTGTTTTCTGTGTATCTCTTGTGCTTAGTCTTAACTTACTTGACTGAATCAATCTCCTTATCCTTCTTATGGTTCTACCTATTTTTCTAAAAGTCTTTCTACCTAACTCTGACACTCTGTTTCCACCTCTCTCTACCTCTAGCCCTAGTCTAAGAACCTATCAGGTTTCCCCTTGATCCTACCTGAAATGCTGATGTTACAAATGTGCTGTATCCTAAAATTAATTTCCAATTTGGCTTGGAATTTCAATTCCATTTTCTAAGAGAAGCAATATTATAATTGCTGGTTCTGTTTCAAGGCCAAAAGCCTAGAAGCAAAAGCATGCTTAACTTATAAATTAATTGAAATATTTTACACTTGTAACAAAGTAAAAGAAAATAGTGTCATTGGAATTCTAGTAATGAAATAAAATGAAAACTGTGTTGAGTATGAAGTAATGATATACTTGGCACATTGTATAATGTGGTTGATGGAAATTCTGAAAGTGGTGTGTAAATGCTTTAGGGATTGCAGTGTTTTTCTGTTATGATTAATTAAAATTTGTTTTCCTCATACAGAAGGTCACCATGAGAATGCTATTAGCCATGTTTAGAGTTTTTGTTTAGGTCACAAATGGAATAAGAGAGAATAAGACATTTTCATTGAACCCATCTCCTGTGTCCCAAATTCTCCTTATTGCTTGGCTTATTATTTTTTTCTTTAGTGCTGAGAACTCTCCTTTTTATGTGAAATCCTTGATATTCCTGATTTAGAGCTCGATTCAAGGCTGAAACTTAATGGTAAAATATGCTGTATAATGGTAAAATATGCTGTAAATGGTAAATATGCTGTAAATGGTAAAATATGCTGTATAATGGTAAAATATGCTGTAAAATAGTATTTTTCAAACTGCAGGTTAAGATCCATTAGTAGGTTGTGCAATAACGATTCAGTAGGATACATAAAACCAACATAAAAAAGAGGAAGGAATAGAAAATATATGAGTTTACGGGCATTTGGGTGACTCGGTCGGTTAAGCATCTGACTTGATTTTGGCTCAGGTCATGATCTCACAGTTTGTGAGATCAACCCCCATTCATGAGACTGAGTCCTGCCTTGGTCTCCTTCCTAAGGGTGTGGAGCCTGCTTGGGATTCTCTTTCTCCCTGCCCCTCTACCCGTCTCTTTCTCTTTCAAAAAAAGAAGGAGATATACAAGTTTATCCCATGTGGTAAAGGTAAATAATGTCTCTTGAAATGTTTGTTGGGTCATAATGTAAAAAATACTTATTGTGAATGTGATAAAAAATTAAATAAAATCCACTGTATATAGCAAAACAAAACAAAACAAAAACCACACAACCTTTTCCAAATTATTTAAATATTTTATAGTAAACCCTTCTGGTTAAGTTTTTGCTTTTTTTTTTTTTTTTTTTTTACAACTCATTCTTCATAATTAGGAAAACCTTGTTACCTCATACCTGTGAATTAATTAAGACTCTCACTCTGTGCTCATACTCATATCTTGGGTGATGTAGATTGGGTTTACTGGGCTGAGTTCCCACAATTTTTTGTGTGCATGTTAACTTTTGAACTTTTTGATGCCTTAATTTAAAATGAATGAGTAGGGGTGCCTGGGTGGCTCAGTCAAACATCTGACTTCAGCTTAGGTCATGACCTCGTAGTTCATGAGTTCCAGCCCCCTCTCAGGCTCTGTGTTGATACCTCAGAGCTAGAGCCTACTTCAGATTCTTTGTCTCCCTCTCTCTCTGCCCCTCCCCACTCACACTCTGTCTCTCCCTCTCTCTCTCAAAAAAAAAAAAAAACAACAAAAAACCCAACATAAAATGAATGACTAACAGTGAGAGCTAGAGCTTGATTGCAGTATAACTAGACTTGATTAGTTACTTGCCAGTTTAATCGTCCGACTTGGTTTTAACAGGTATGCTTTTCTCCATTTCTTCTTTTTCTCACATATTCTTGGAGTGACACATAAAAAGACATTTAATGACCAATTTATTTAAAAAAATTCTTAACATAGACTCCTTATTCTAATGACTTTCTTACATCTAAGTATTTTTCAATTGAATTCTCATTTTATCTGAATTTTACTTTGCTGTCATTAAATATATTGTCTTGATAAATATCACTTGCCTCTGTGGTCCACAATCACAATAATAATTAAATATTCATGCCAGTACAATCATTTGGTATTTAAATAATAAAGAATACATTTGTTTTGATTTTTTGCTGTTGTGTGAGATGTATGTAGAACATGGTACAAACAGTCATCATACCTTTTTTACTAATTGCTTGTTTTTCAGGCATCTTTCATCAGGTTTGGGAATATTTAAGTTAGAATCAGGATAACTTTTCTTTTAATTCTTTAACTAATAGGTCTATCTTTGTCATGGGATGAATGCAAGTTATGATATCTTTTTGTTTTATTTTCTATATTGTACCCACTGTGGATTGGGAATATGTAAAACTTTAAAAATAATACAAAATTGGTGGGAGTTCTTTCAATGCTTGAAGGAAGACCTCATAATAGTTCATTATCCACATTATGTAATTTTAACTTAAATGTCTCCATGAATAACTCCTTATTTCCTTTCATAACTAGGCAATCTGTTGGCATTGGTTGGCTAATAAATTAAAGTATTACTTTGAGGGGAGCCTGGGTGGCGCAGTCGGTTAAGCGTCCGACTTCAACCAGGTCACGATCTCGCGGTCCGTGAGTTCGAGCCCCGCGTCGGGCTCTGGGCTGATGGCTCAGAGCCTGGAGCCTGTTTCCGATTCTGTGTCTCCCTCTCTCTCTCTGCCCCTCCCCTGTTCATGCTCTGTCTCTCTCTGTCCCAAAAATAAATAAACGTTGAAAAAAAATTAAAAAAAAATAAAGTATTACTTTGAAAAAAGGCTGTTCCTTAAATCGTAACTGGAAAATCATCATTAGCCATTGTAATGACAATAGAGCTGCACCTTGAATAGTCAGCATCTGACCAAGAACAAAGAAATTGCTGGTTTACTTCCCTTCCTGACTGGATTTGTTATATTTTCCTAATGAATGACAGGTGGTGATGCTTAGTCACTTCCCCTTCCTGGCTTATCCTTCTTGCTCTGCTAATTCCTGGTATCCTTTCCCACTTTGTTTTCTTTTTCTTTATTTAAAAAAATTTTTTTTTAATTTAAGTTTTTATTTATTTTGAGATAGAGTAAGTGGGGTAGTGGCAGAGAGAGAGAGAGAGAGAGAGAGAGAGAGAGAGAGAGAGAGAAAGAGAGAGAATCCCAAGCAGGCTCTGCACTGTCAGCGCAGAGCCGATCGCGAGGCTCAAACTCACAGTGATATCATGACCTGATCTGAAGTGGGATGCTTAACCGACTGAGCCACCCAGGTACTTCCACTTTGCTTTCTAACATCATAATGTTAGGCATGAAGGCGATCCTGAATTTATTCTGGTTTATCTACTATATTTCACAAATGAAGAAGCAAAGACAGAGATTATATAACTGGGTTGACGTTATTCAGCTATGCAGTGCAAAGCAGAGACTAGAAATTATGTCTTGTTTCCATTTTCACCTGACAGGAGGTCAGTGCCAATGAGTATTTGCTAAACTGGGCTGACTTTTCCCTTATACTATCCTTCAGTTGGGTAGCACATTACTGCATTTAATCTTCATGATAATTGGCCACAGTCACGTGGTTAAAACTATGACCTTGATCCTCTCCAGCAAATCTTGCGTGGTCCTAAAAGCAGGTCTGCCTCTAACAAAGGCACCTGAAAGCCACGTTTGAATAGAAAAATTCCTTCTCCACTCTTCAGTCTTCCTTTTCTTCCTCTGCCCCAGTTTTATTGAGAAATAATTGAGATATATCACTGTGTATGTTTAAGACAGTTGTTTTCCTAATTATTGTTTCTTATAGTAATCAACCATTTTCAAAGTTATGCTTTTCTTATGACTGTATAGAGAAATTTTCTGTTTCTCTTATAGATATTTTTTCAGAAGCTCTTGATTTACTTGTTCTTCTTATTTTTAAATGGGAGAAACTCTACCTAGCTTGATGTTTGATGAAAGATAGGGGTATATAGTACTATTAGACCCTATGCTATCTACTTGGTGGCTACTGCTGTAAGGTGCAGAGCTGGTTGAAATGTGTAGCCCCCGGCATAATTTCTGGTGTCTAGCAGGAATTCTGTAGTTTAGTTCTGGTCCAATGTGGGGATTGTAATTTACATGACTATAAGAGGGTCATTTATTCTAGTGATTCTAAGGGAGCTTTTATTTTGTCTAATCTATTTGTACGGAGAATGAACTGCTTCTTGGGGTCTGTTCATCGGCTGACTTTACTGCTGTGTAACATGTCCCTGCCATCTTCCTCAAGCCTTGTTATTTGCTGTGATTGGCAGGTTCTGAATATAAGCAACAATTGAAGTGGTTGATGTAGGCTACCAGAGGGTGGGACTGACATAAAGTAGCTGGTTTTCTATTAGGCAGATGGTAAGAGGCAGGTACTGGATGAGAGAAGAAAATTGCTTGGACTGACAATTGTGTTTCTTAATTCAGAAGTGCCTGGGCTAAAGGTAATAGAAATATTGTTTCTTGTGATTGGTTTTCTGTTATCCTCAGTTTTCAGTATTACAAATTAAAGTATCCACCCTGTCATCATGATTAATGTAATGGGAAGTTGAGAAAAGTCATACCAGATATTTATTTAGGTGACGGTATTTATTTTTAAAAAAAAAAATTTTTTTTTTCAACGTTTATTTATTTTTTGGGACAGAGAGAGACAGAGCATGAACGGGGGAAGGGCAGAGAGAGAGGGAGACACAGAATCGGAAACAGGCTCCAGGCTCTGAGCCATCAGCCCAGAGCCTGACGCGGGGCTCGAACTCACCGACCGCGAGATCGTGACCTGGCTGAAGTCGAACGCTTAACCGACTGCGCCACCCAGGCGCCCCTAGGTGACGGTATTTAAATCCAGAAGAAACATTTCCTATTTGTTCTTTAAGCTTCCTGGGATAAGCTGAAATAGAACCTTTTGCTTTTAGCGAAAATCATGCTAATGAAAGCTAACATTTATTTAAATATCTTCCTTGTCAGACTTTAGTTTGTATCTTAATTTTATTAAAACAACTTGTAAGGTGGGTGTTAGTTTCCTAATTTTTCAGGGAAGGAAATGAAGGCTTGAGTGATTTGGTTAAAGTCTCATCATTGGTGATTGGTAGAGCCGAGATTCAAATCTAGGTCAGACTTCAGATATCACATTCTTTTTATTATGTATTTTTGAGAATATGGTTAGCTGTCTGTTGAAAGCAAGTTTTCTGGGATTAATATTCTGTCATATGAAAGCTTTATATTTTAATTATGTATAAAAATAATGTGCTTTTAATTTTTCTTTTTTTTTTTTTTGAGATGGCAGTTCCTGGATTTACCTTTGGTGCATTCATACTTGTGTTGCACGTTAGTTCTGTGGCTAATTATCCCAGCGGAAAAGTAGGAAAGTCATGCCATGGAATGGTTCCTGAACACAGTCATACTGCACGTTCTGACCCTGTTCACAACGTTTCAGTGAGTCAGATGACATTCAGACCAGGAGACCAGATTGAAGGTACTGTGTTGGAATTAACTATTTTGCATTTTGAGTTTCCCTCTTTTCCTGTACATTGAATCTTTATTACTGTTGGATTTATACAGTTTCATTTAAATCTATTCACCTGTTTCCATAAGATACCATCATCTTACACTTCTCATTTTGTGTTTAAATACTATAGATGACTGTATTACTTAAGTAGTAAATCTACTCCCTAAGCAGAATAGGTTTCAAAAAAATTTTTTTTAAATGTTTATTTATTTTTTAGAGACAGAGTGCGAGTGGGGAAGGGGCAGAGAGACAGGGAGACACAGAATCCAAAGCAGGCTCCAGGCTCTGAGCTGTCAGCACAGAGCCTGACACAGGGCTCGAACTCACAAACTGCGAGATCATGATTTGAGCCGAGGTCAGACTAAGTAGAATAGGTTTTAAATACATTTTTATCGTTAGTTAATATGTATCTTTTTTAACCAATACTATTAACACAATAGAAGAGGAAAATAAAGTTTATTTTATCTGGTTTAAGGTATAATAAACCCTTAGTCTTCTTGGTATAGTGTAAATTCTTATGTTTTTCTGATTCTTTGGGTGAAAGGTAGGCTGATTGTCAAAAGTGTATCTATAATAGTGTTTTGCAAACTATTTTATGCAACTCCAGAAATACAAAATATTAATGAACTCTGACAAAAACAGTGTATGGAAAAATCAGTTTGGAACACTGTATGTTGTATATACTGAGAGTTTCATACTGTATAGTAGGATGTTAAAGGCCTTGGGGGTTTTTAGTAAACAAATAAATATTTACTTTCATTCAGCATTTTTTGAACTAATTTGGCTCCATGGACACCTCCCTGACCATCACTTAGCTTTTTTTCCCCGTAGAATTGGAATGGCTATTAACATCTCACTGAGTGAATGTCCTGTGGAACATAGTTTAGACCTTCTTTGTCTATGGGATTATTTATACCATTTTCTTTCCTGGAGTAGTTTTGTATACATATGCTAGATTCTAACTATGAGATGCCTCCTCTAAACAGTTTTCTTTTGGGGATGTTGCTAAACCTTATCGTAAACTATTTTTTTGTTTGTTTCTCAGTTACTTTGTCAGGGCTACCATTTAGAGGCTTTCTTTTAGAAGCACGTAATGCTGAGGATTTGAGTGGCCCTCCTATTGGCTCCTTCACATTGATTGACAGTCAAGTGTCGCAGCTTCTGACCTGTGAGGATGTACAGGTTTGTGTTATGTTTGAAACTGATTTGTTAGTTTCCATGGATCTTTTCATTATAAGCTAAGGGTTCTGAGATAATGACATTACCCATGTTTTGCAGACATCTAAATAGATTCACAGTGATCAAGCTTTCCCCCTAATTTTCCTATTTGCAATATGTTTTTACACATCAGCATCCGAGAAAAGGCAGTAGCTTGAAGGGTTTATAGCTTTTGATATTTTATATAATATTGACTCTTATTATATTGATTTTAAAGGGTGTTAATATTGAAGATAGGATGCTAGAATGGGACAGAGGTATCATTTTTGTCATTCATTCATTGATTTAATAAACATTTATTATGCCAGAAACTATCCTGGTGCAAGGGATATGGTAACGAACAAGACTTACTTCTGTTCTTTGAAGAGCTGAAAGCCTTACACATAAGTAGGACATATGGACATGTGATGTATGATACATAAGGAGAACATGAGGAATATAGGACAGACACATAAGTAGAACATTGTGGTGACTTAAATTAGAAGCATACACAGGATGGGTGAGAAGCATAGCAGGGTGTGTCACACACAGGCTGGAGGGAATTGAGAGAGAGGTTCTTGGAGGAGGTCATCTCTATGTCAGGCCTCAATGAATGAGTAGGAATTTGCCAGGTGAATGAAAGTGGGAAATGAGATTGTTCAAGGGAAAGGAATTACTGAAATATAATGCTATATGTGTGGAGGCAGAAATTTTTTCTTTTGATGAATTTTTTGGATTTTCTTTGTATCTGTTAATGGAAGGAGTTTTAATTTATAATATAAATTAAATAATGAGCAGACTCTATGTAGCATTGACATACCCAGTATTCATAACTCTTTTCAGTTCTTAAATTTCTGCTGACTCTAATTTATATACAGAGCCAGCTGCTAATCTGGTGTTGACTAACCAACATGTATTTGTTGAGTACCTGAGTCTCTGTTCTAAATAAAACCGTATTTATCAGAATGCCAGCATCATGCCATGACAGATTACTTTGCAAAATGACAGTAGTTTCAGTATGCTCAACTACGGAGTGAGTGAATGGTGTTCTTTTCCATTTTGTTTCAGGGATATGCTGTGAGTCACACAAATCCATCCAAGAAAACAAAAATTAAAGTCTACTGGAATGCTCCAAGCAATTCTCCAAATCACATAAAGTTTCTGTGAGTGGGAGAGCTTACAAATCTGCAACTAGTCAAATTGAAATAATGGTCTGTGTCATTTTTGATACCTATTGGACATTTACCTGTATACGAGTGGTTTGGTGTAGAATGACACCACCTTGGTCTGTTTTGCTTTTCATTTGATTTTTCCACCGAGCCCAAGACCTAACACCTAATAGGTGCTTAATACATATCTGTTGAGTGAATTAAATATTGTGGTGCCTTCATGTTAAGAGGCATTAGTTAATATTTACTTGAGTTCATATATGGTGTATGGACTAATACATTTTTTTAGATTTGTTCTTATCTTAATATGATAGTATGAAAAAATTCCTAAAATTTGAATGACTTTTTTGTAGTGTTATAACCTGCATATTAGATTAGTAAGACTGTTCATGCCCTCAGAATTATGAAATTCAGTAGGATTAGAAGTCCATTTCCCTTAATCCTCTGTGCAAGGGGAAGTGGAATGTCATAAAAACAGTTTAATGATAACTGAGTGGTGTTAGAGACATATATATGTTTTTTTATCAAAAAAATTTTTTTTAATGTTTATTTTTGAGAGAGAGAGAGAGAGAGAGAGAGAAAGAGAGAAGGATACAGAGGATCTGAAGTGGGCTCTGTGCTGACAGCAGAGAGCCCAATGTGGGCCTCAAACTCACGAACCCTGGGATCATGAGCTGAGCTGAAGTCGGATGCTTAAGGGAGTGAGCCACTCAGTGCCCCTACAGATGTATATTTTAAGGAGAATTAGTCTCCTGACATGTCTGTATGTTTTGTTTCACTATGTATGCAAGTGCTAGCACATAGAAACACAGCTTTGCACCTGTGTGTGGTGTGGAATGTGGAAGAGGACTGTGACGCCAATAAGATCTGGTGTTGCTTATGCAGCCTCTATCTGACTTCTTGCTGTAGCTGCCTGCTACATATGCCCTGTGGGATAATTTGAACAGCACACTATGAAATAAGTAGCAGTAGTATGTTCTTTATATGTCAGGGAATAGAAGTCTGTGTGTTTTAGTCCTTATCTGGCACTCATGGACTGCTGGGAGTATGCCCAAAGGGCAGACGAGGAGGAGAGAAGAGAAGAAAAGAAAGATCAAGAGTAAGCAAGAGAACAAGGGCAGTAAAAGTTCATTTAGTAATGAGGTAGAAGAGTCATTAGAGATTTGTTTTAGACAAAATTGGTGGTACTGTTGGGTAGTATTAAGTTGTGTGTCCCAAGTTTACTTCTTTTCTTTTTATCTTTTTTTTTTTTGATTCAATTATAATGGGCCACAATTAGGGTTCTGTTTGATCTCATTAGTACTGCATTTCAGAGTCACAGTTGTTGAGAAGTATAAAATCTACTGGGTGAAGATTCCTGGCCCTGTAATTTCACAGCCCAATGCACCGCCTTTTACAACACCTGAAGCTACAGTAGCACCTTTGTCAACATTACCTCCTGTATCCCATTTAACCAAATCAGTAAGTAACCTTTTCATGGTTTCACCAGATGCAAGCTAAAAGAACAGTGTCTTTGGAAATTGTGGTTTGTACTTGCTGAAGTATGCAGAGAAGTAGCTGTGCCGGGTTGTGGCAGTGAGTTTTTGGGACCTCTGCAGGAAATCTGAAGGAAGTCTTTATTGCCACATTATGACTTATGGGTCAGGATAAAGGGAGTGCAACACCCTGCATGTTCGAGGTGTGGTTATGACATTCTGTAGTCTGTACAGCCAAATATCAAACACGGAGAGGAACATTAAAGCTTAAGCTAAATTTAGACAAGATTTGGAGCAGAATCTTGAAATGGTGATGTAACTCCTAGATCTGATTTCACTAAGGCCAGTGAGTACTGGGGGATTCTATGTGCTGAAT
This sequence comes from Herpailurus yagouaroundi, assembly GCF_014898765.1. Lineage (NCBI taxonomy): Eukaryota > Metazoa > Chordata > Mammalia > Carnivora > Felidae > Herpailurus > Herpailurus yagouaroundi. The sequence goes on along the minus strand of NW_024412388.1, from coordinate 85,887,351 downwards.
GACAGAAGCTCTTTTGCAAACTCATCAGCTAGAATTCCGTTTAGGCCCTTGGGTTCAAAAGAACTGTGGCTGAGAAAACATATCTTGTAAAGGGTAGTGCATATTAATAACATTAGGTTTACTGAAAGAAATTCTGATAAATGAGACTTATTAGTTCAGAAGTGAAAATAATGAAAAGTGTCTTACGGCAGGTTATTACAGTTAAAAGAACAAACTCGGGTCTGAATCCTGTCTCGCCTACTTTCTGTGTGACTTTAGACAAGCTACTTAATTCTCAAAGTCTCAGTTTCTTCACCTATAAAATAAGAAGTAATAATATCCAGCTCTTAGTATTATTATGAGAATTAAACAATGTAATGATTTTAAGGTTTCTAACTGCCTTGCACTTAATAGAAATTGTGTAAATATTAGTTCCTTTTTTCTTTTCCTTCTCTTTTTGTCTTTTTATAACTCTTTGTTCTCATGAGGAAGACTAAGTAAAGCACTTGTACTCTTTATGTACTGTCTCATTTTGTTTTCCTTCTACATTTTGCAATATATAATTATACTTGATTGCATTATTATGAATGTTACACTTTTGACCATACAATTAGATTTTTTATTTGCACTAGCTCTAGTTTACTTAGTCTTAATGTTTATTTATTTTAAAGCTGCCTTAGGGGGGTAAATAGTCAGTCTGGACCTGAGCTTCCTAAGAGGAATCTTTCCATATATTCACATAAAAGGCATTAGTTCTCACCGGAGCTTTTATGGTATCTCTACACCAGGTTTATAATCTCTGATTATAGAAAGGTTTATTGAGAGTCATGGGATTATAGCATTCATACAGAGCTAGAAGAGACCTCAGAATTCAGTCCCTATATAGTTGAAGGTATACAAGAGAGACAGTTAAGTTCTTCAGCAAACATGATGGACTAAAGGGGAGAGCAGAGACCAAAATGCAAGTTTCGTACTGGTTTGTTTTTTCCGTTCTACTGTGACTTTTCTTTAAGTTGCTGTGAAATAATAAGAAATGTGTATTGGTTTCTGCTGTGGTTCCTGCTAATATTTGGACTTTGACCCCAGTTCCTGATACAGAGCTCCTAAATCCCTTGTAATTTCCTGAGTGATAGGAATGCCTTTTACTCTAATGGGTGGGCCGTCCATGGGGGCAGGTCACCAGAAAGACCAAGCCATGATTAGAAACTGGGAACTTTCTGCCCCCCACTCTCCATTTTCCAGAGATGAGCAAGGGGCTAAAAATTGAGTCATTAATCCATCATGCCTCCATGAAGGCTTCATAAAAAATCCCAAAAGTATGGGGTTCAGAGGCTCCCAGGTTGCTGAACACATGGAGGTGCTAGAAGGATGGTGCCTTAGAGAGGGCATGGAAGCTCCACACACCTGCCCTGCCCACATACCCTCCCTGTGCACCTCTTCCACCTGTTTCTGGATTTCATCGGGTAATAATACACTGGCAATCTAGTAAGAAACCTGTTTTCCTGAGTTCTGAGAGCCATCCTGGTACATTATCAAACTTGAGGAGAGGGACATGGGAACCTTTAGTCTCCTTCATTGGGAACCTGGACCTTGTGGTTGGCCTCTGAAGTAAACAGTCTTGTGGTACTGAGCCCCTAACTTGTAGGATTGGACACTACCTTCAGGTAGATTGTGTCAGAATGGAATTGCAAAGTAGGACTTGTGCTTGGTGTCCACTGAGAATTGCAGAATTGCTTAATGTGGGAAAACCCGCCACACCCTGGATGGCCAGAAGTGTCAGTAGAGTAGAAGAAATGAGAGGTGTTTGGATACAGTTCCCATTTAATCTAGACACATGATGTTTAACTCCCTTTTGAAATACACTGTCATAGCGCATTCTAACAAGATGACTGAGCATTTTTGTACCGTCAAATTGTGGAGCTGAGATTTTTGATGCTAGTCCTCTTATTTGCCATAACAAGGCAGCTCTGAATTAAATCATTGTAAATTGTTCCTGTTTCTCCTCCACTAAATTGTATTACTATTATTTAGAGTGTTAGCATATATTGGAATAACCATTTTTTCTTATATTATTTTAATATCAAATTTGAACCTGAATTCTAGATGCAGAGTCTAGGATCTGAATATAAAAATTCGTGAGTTTGTCTGTTTACTTTTTAAAAGTTCATTCTAAAAACTTAATGATATCTTTTAGGCAAGAATGTCAGTGTGGGCTTAAATATTCCCTAAGGTGTTTTTCAAAATTTACTGGAAACTATGCTCCAGAACATAATTGATGTGAAATATTTTGTGTATTAAAGGAACTTTAATACTCATGCACATTATAGTCCAACTAATGTTGTGTCTTCCAAATTTTAATCAAAATTAATTAAGTTTAAAAGTTCACAACCTAACTACTGCTCTGATCATGTCTAATTTGGGATGTGTTATTTGTTTCCTTCTTTGAATCTTTATTATGAAAAGATACTCTTGTTAAAACTTGTACTTCAAGGTAGTGGCTCTTTTATCATTGTGAAATGAACTGTTTGGTTGGTAATTAAGACTTTTTCTCCCTGTCATTTTTCTAGTTCAGTGCTTCAGATTGTGGGAACAAGAAGTTCTGTATTCGGAGTCCTTTGAACTGTGACCCAGAGAAGGAGCGTGCCTGTTTCTTCTTGTCCTTCACACGAGATGACCAATCAGTGGTGGTTGAAATGAGCGGTCCCAGTAAAGGCTATTTATCCTTTGCATTTTCTCATGACAGATGGATGGTTTGTATCCCTCACTTACGTAAGTGGTAATGAAAGAAAAGTTACTGGAGGGAGCCTAATCAATGGCAGTTAGTTGTTTGTTCCAGAGTCAAATTATTATCCTGCTTACAATGGGAAGGGGAAGGGGAGGGCAGGAGAAATGAACATAGAGCGGGTTCTAAGTTAAAAATCTTCGGGTATTTCATGTTTTTAACAGTTGTGCAATTATATACCACTAAGAAAGGCTGTCTTGTAGAAAGTTAGGAAAATCACTTTGTATCCAGTGGATTTGCCGCTATATCTTTCTGTCTGTCCTGTCTGCTTATCTCTTTGTGATAAAAGCTTGAAGTACAGTGAGGAGAAGTTGCTCTGCCTCAAGTCTCATGTTATTTGTGATGCTTTTCAAACCTTCATTGTTTTCTCAAGTGTCCAGCAATCCCAGCAAGGGTTGCTGCTCACGGAGTCCCCATTTTGGTAGTCATCAGTACATATCCCAAACAGAGAGTTAAACCTGGCGTGTCCAGGCATAAATATATTCCTTACCGGTAGGCTCCTTTGTCAGATCTACAGAAGGCAGCATTTGTTTTAAGCGGATTCTCGCTCTCCCTGGGTAGTGCTGAATGGATTCAATGGTTCTGTAGATGGCAGCCTTGTGCTGTGGTGTGGCATCAGAGTGCATCCTAATCTTCCAGAAGGAAGGAGGGAGAGTATGGGCCAGGACATGTGTAAGTCCTTTTCGAAGCAGAGTTGATGGTGAGGTCAGGGATGACTACAAATGGAGAACGCCTCTTACTTCCACATTAGCAAAGGCAACGAGTTTTTTGTAGAGAGTTTTCTTCCTGTCATGTTTTAAACTTAGTATCACTTCTTAAGGGACTTGTAATTCAAAAAAAGAAAAGAAACGCTGAGATTCTGTGATAGAAGGACGAATGTTTTCCCTAAAAGTGCACTCTGATCACATTGGTCCTCGTATGCTGCTTGCATGTATTGCGGGAAACCAGGTGTAACTTTTTTAGGGGGAGGGCATTGCAATATATGCACATGACCTAGATATATTACTGTATAGTTCTAGAATGCACTCATTATCTTTTTTCATTAAGCAAAACATAGACCTTAACCTTATGAGATTTAAGATATGTCATATGCTTTTAAAAATGACATATAAGAAATTGTGACTCTTTTTTTAAGGTTGTTTTTTGGGAAATTTTATGCTGGATCAAATGATGTTGCAAGAGTTCAAGACCTTTTCCCCATTGCCCTTTGTAATTGTCGTCAGAGCAATAGCATATTCTGTTGGTTATTTGCAGTTCAGGCAGAAATGAACCAAGTTTGGCCCATAAGGTGGATAATGAGGCTGGGTAGGAAATAAAATTAGGAGCTCCTGGGTGGCTCAGTCGGGTAAGCATCCAACTCTTGATTTCACCTCATGTCACGATCTCGTGGTTTGTGAAATTCAGCCCCTGAGACAGGCTCTGCACTGACAGTGCAGAGATGCTTGGGATTCTCTCTCTCCCTCTCTCTTTGCCCCTCCCCTGCTTGTGTGTGCATGCATGCGTTCTTCCTCTCTCTCTCAAAATAAATAAATAAACATTAACAAAATAAAAAAAAAAATAAAATGGGACCATAAAGCAATAAGGAAAGATGGTGGTAGTACTTGTTGTGTGAACAGTTCTGAAGATGAACCCAGCAAGGGTTAACAATGGTAGCCTTGTTGGAGTAAGTGTGTAGTTTCATCTGTAACATACAGTATCATTTAGATATGTGTTCTAGTCACTTACATAAAAAAACATTCCAGTCACTTTAGAGCCAAACTTCATGCAATAGTATACTTGTATTTTTCCTTTTCTGGTCACATAAAATCTGTCAGCGAGAGGAAAAGACACTAGTGCTGTACTGAGTGTGGTGATGAGGCACCCACAAGTAGACCAGTTATTTCTGTTCTAAGTTGTAGGCATAGATGGCACAAAAGCATTTATCTCTAATTCAAGATATATTTATCTTACTTAGAAATCTTATGTTTCTAGTATAGTACTCATCAAAAATGTTTATAAGAAAGACTTAATTATGCAGGTGCAGTTGATTTACAGAGCAATCTTACTTAATGATTAAAGTCATTTGTACACCTGTTTGCCTAAATTGGGGGAAATAAATCATCCTCAGAAAATATTTTTAAAGTGGTTACTTCTATTCCTGGTTATTTAAAAAATTTTAGGATATTTTTATGACCTGCTATTTCTTTTCAGTATGTAATATAAATTTAAATATTGAAGGTATCTGATGTTACAAATACTGATCAACCTGAATGATACCTTTTTCAGTTTCACTTATAAATTAATGATAGCAATTGTTTTGGTGTTAAACTTCACTAAAATTGATGAAAAGTATAATTTTCTGCATTTTAGTTATCAGTGACTTGCTAATGTCTGAATTTTAACTAATTTCAAAGTATCCACATATTCCCTATCTTCATATACTTTTTTTTTTTAATTTTTTTTTAATTTTTTTTTCAACGTTTATTTATTTTTGGGACAGAGAGAGACAGAGCATGAACGGGGGAGAGTCAGAGAGAGGGAGACACAGAATCGGAAACAGGCTCCAGGCTCTGAGCCATCAGCCCAGAGCCCGACGTGGGGCTCGAACTCACGGACCGCGAGATCGTGACCTGGCTGAAGTCAGACGCTTAACCGACTGCGCCACCCAGGCGCCCCGTAAATTATGTTTTAAAAGCATCAAATACTATTTGATTTCATTAGGGATATTTTAAAAAACAAAATGTTGAAATTCCTTTGAATTTTTCTCATTTGCAATTGTTTTTCAGGGTGATGATGATGCTTATGTGTGTATTCATGAAGATCACACTGTGCACATACAACCATCCCGTTTGATGGGGCGAAGTCACCCTGTGATGGACTCCAGGGTAGGTGGGAAGATTCTGGGAACCTCCACCCCTCTTGTCTGCCCCTGGCTATGCGGCCAACATTGGCAGTAGGGTTCCTTTCTTACAAAAAGCTGGAAGACACTTTTCTGTGCTTTCTTTTATTTTTAAAATAATATATAAAAATATATAAAGTAAGTTATATTATTATATTTATACATTTAATTTATTAATGTCATTATATTATTTTATTTAACATATATTCAATATATTTAATATTATATAGTTTAATAAAATTGTATATATGTATTTAATGTATACAACATAATGCTTTGATATATATATATATATATATATATATATATATATATACACACATACACACACATAGTGAAATGACTGCTACCATTATCTCCTCTCTTAGTTACTTTTTTTTCTTTTTTGTGGTGAGGGCACCTGAAATTTTCTCTTAGCAAATTTCCAGTATATAATACAGTATTATTAACTATAGTCATCAGATCTCTAGACTTTCATCCTACATAACTGCAACTTTGTACCCTTTGACCAACATCTCCCCTTTTCTACACTTCGGGAAGCACAAGATAAGGTTCTCTTATAGGAAAAGATGAATTCTTGCGTGTGCCGTTTAAATCCTTTTTTGCATCTTATAAAAAAAATTATGGTTAAGATAGTCAAAGCATCAGCTCCCTTTCATAAGCTTACAGATAGATTTTTAAGAAAAGGTGTAGGTTAATGACACAGTTTCTTGTCTAGTGAGAAAGGAGAACATGTATGGTAGAGACTGGTTCAGTGCCTTGGACAGTTGTCTTCAGTGCTCCTTGTTGGCATCTATGCCAAAGATGGCTTATTTCTGGTAGAGAAGTGTCTTTTTCACATGGCAATTGACAAGCAAGTGAGCTCTGACCAAGAAGTAGTCATCTCCTAATAATGTTATGTTCTCTGCAGAGCTTTCCCATAGCTTGGAACTTCTCCCTTGATGCACATCGCATCTTGGCCACTAGGGTATTACTTTCTAATTGTTTCTTCAGTGTTTTTGATTGTGTGTTAGAGGCGAGAGGGGGTTAGTACATCTGCCAAAATTTCTAACCTGGGTAGAGGGTTTGTGGGGTTCTGACTCAAAGTAAAAATAGTGTTTTTGCCAAGTAGGATAAAGACCAATAAACCAGGAGAAAATGTTTCTTGTACTCCTCAGAGAGGAAGTGGACAAACAATGATACAGCAGACAAAACATGCACAAAGGATCTTAGGGAAAGGAAATCGAACAGGTCAGGATTTTGATCATATTTTTTTTTTTAGCAAATCTGTGGAAAGTGCTGAAGAGACCCATTGTGTGTGTTTGTAGGGTGCTCTTGAGGATATGGCTTGGAGGCTGGCGGATGGTGTTATGCAGTGTTCTTTCAGAAGAAACATTACCCTTCCTGGGGTTAAGAACAGATTTGATCTAAACACAAGCTACTACATCTTTCTAGCAGATGGTGCAGCTGACAATGGTACGTATATTGATAAAAACTATCTTTTCAAGTTTGTTCCTTTCTCTTCTTCCCTTTTCCACCTGTTCTGGAGACACTACTATAATTGCTCATTTTTTAAGATACGCACTTGTGGGTAAAGAGTTATCAAAACTCTTTTCCATTTTTGCCTGACAATTTGACTTTGGTTAACCTTCTAGGTTTGTTTCCCTGGAAACTAGATAAAAGTAGTGTCAACTGTGTCATAAAGCAACATGCTTATGATAAAAATGACTTCTGGCTGGCAAACTGCATTTGGACCAGGAAGAACTATAAATACCTAGGAAGAAGCCATATCTTTGGGCTTCCCTAAGTGTTGTGACATTGGCAGATCCCTGGCAGGGATCCTACAAACAGTGACTGTAGGGTTGTTGCAACAGATTTTGGCTTTTGCAGGGTAACCTGTCCACTGTGAATTTCACCTCCTTGAACCTGAGCTTTCTCCAGGGAGCTGGAGGAAGGGAAGAGAGAATAGCTCTTGGACAGCTGAATAAAGTGCTACAGGATCTCCCATTGAAGGAGAATGCCTCTCAGTGCTCTGCAGATGTGCTGTGTCTCCTGTCCCACGTCTTTCTAAGTGAATCTGATGTCAAGTGCAGCCTATGGTAGTTTTATGAGTTTGAGTATTTCCCTTATCCTTAAGAAGACTGCCCTGGTGGGTATTGATTGCAACACATTTTTTAAAAACATTTTTTAACCTTTTTTATTTATTTTGAGAGAGGCAGAGACAGTGCGAGTGGGGAGGGGCAGAGAGGGAGACAGAGAATCCCAAGGAGGCTCCATGTTGCCAGCACAGAGCCTAATATGCGGCTTGAACTCACGAAACCATGAGATTGTGTCCAGACCCAAAATCAAGAGTCAGATGCTTAACCGACTGAGCCACCTAGGAGCCCTTGTGTTGTAACACATATTAAAAGGGATTATTAGATTTTAAGGCCTTGGCTAATGATGTTTTGAAGAACTACAAGAAATGCCAAGGTAGTATTTAGTGACTCCTCTCTTGGGAGATAATACTGTGCCCAAACTTTGAGACTGTAACTTCTTTTTAAAACTGTGAGAGGGGCGCCTGGGTGGCTCAGTCGGTTAAGCGTCTGACTTCGGCTCAGGTCATGATCTCGCGGTCCATGAGTTTGAGCCCCGCGTTGGGCTCTGGGCTGACAGCTCAGAGCCTGGAGCCTGTTTCAGATTCTGTGTCTCCCTCTCTCTCTGACCCTCCTCCGTTCATGCTCTGTCTCTCCCTGTCTCAAAAATAAATAAAAACATTAAAAAAAAATTTAAAACTGTGAGAAGCTGGGTGTATAGAATGGGAGGTCAGGGGGTGAGGTAAAGGAAGAGGAAGAGACAAATGTGGTGCAGGTGGAGTTGTGAAAAGCCTTGCATATTCTATTACGTGGTTTAGATTTTATACTCTAGGTAAAGGGGAGACAGTGGTTTTGAAGCAGGATAAAATATCTACTCATGTTACAAGAAAATTTAGGAATATTTGTAGATTTAGTTGTAGGTGATATGTGTAGTTATCTTAGTCAAATCATGTATTCTTATTTGCACCAGAATCAGCAAATATGGCTTGAAAATCATTTCTTGGTTAAGTGATAATGAATAAAAATTACTCAGGGCTTAATGAGTGCCAGTCACTGGATAAGCACTATAGTTAGATTTTTCATTTTTATCTTCATAATATTACATTAGGTATGTAGTATTATTATCTGTTTCATCCCAGAGGAAACTGAGGCTTAGGAGCAGTTAAGTAATTTGCCCAGATGAGTGAATGGTAGAGTTGGAATTTGAACCCAAACTCTTTGACCTCAGAGCCTAACTAGTCAACGCTTTTGAACACGGGAAATACAGGAATTGGATTTTTAATGAGGAAAAGGTCACATATGTGTGTTTTTAAACAGATACCACTAAAGCGCAGGTAATTGTTTGTCATTATTACAATTGTCACTTACTGTGTGCAGTATACATACCTTGTTTATTTCTCACAGAGGCTCTGTAAATATACATTATATTGACCATTTTAGAAATAAAGAAACTGGAACCTAGAAAGGTTAAGTAACTTCTTCCAAATCTAACAAGTAAGAAATTATTAAGTCAGATATTAAACCCCAGGCTGTTCTGCTTACAGAAGCCATGCCCTTTCCATCATACCAGATTGCTTCCTTTGGTGCCCGGTATGTTACAAATGCTTCATAAATGATTATTGATGCAAATGGATGTCTTAAATTGCTATGGGATTTGACAGTTTGCATTTATACTTTAGAAAATTTTTATATTTAAAAGATGTTACATGTATTAAAATAAAAGCAATTTCATTTAAGTGGATGAATTCTATTATATAATAAATTGTGTGTGTGTGGGGGGGTATATGAGAATGCCAAAAATTTCTTCTTAGGTCAGCACTGTAGAAATTGGAATGTATTTTCTTATAGAAACAATATTTTAAGTGTTAGTCCTTTTTTTAAAAATGTTTTTTTTAAACATTTATTTATTATTGAGACACAGAGAGAACCAGAAAATGAGCATGGGAGGGACAGAGAGAGGGGGAGACACATATCTGAAGCAGGCTCCAGGCTCTGAGCTATCAGCACAGAGCCCGATGCGGGGCTCGAACTCACAAGCGGTGAGATCATGACCTGAGCCGAAGTCAGATGCTTAACCAACTGAGCCACCCAGGCTCCCCTTAAGTGATAGTTCTAATATTTCCTCAGAAAAACCTCATTCCTGGATAATGCGTGTGCAGAATAGACCATTGTTGTATCTTCCTCTCCTGCTGGTGTTGCTGTGCTGATGTTATGGGGGAGAGCATCTGTATTGTCTTTTGTAGTGTTTCTCAAACAACCTTCTTGAGAAAAGCTTCAGTGTAGCCTCAAACAACCTTCTTCAGAATTGAGTGACTGCTAAAAAATGCAGATTCCTGAACTCCATCTTAGACCCACTGAATCTCTGTTGTTGATGCTTGGAATCTGCATTTTTTAAAAGTTTATTTTTGGGAGAGACAGAGACAGCACGAATCGGGGGTACAGAGAAAGGGAGAGAGAGAATGTCAAGCAGGCTCTGTGCTGTTAGTGCAGAGCCCTATGCGGGACTCGAACCCATGGAATGTGAGATCATGACCTGAGCTGAAACCAGGAGTTGGAGTTGGAGTCAGATGCTTAACCAACTCAGCCACCCAGGCACCTCATTCTTCTGCATTTTTAACCAGCATCCCAGGTGATTGTTTTGTATACTGTGGTTTGATAACTCATTGCTCTAGGACAAGGTTCTCCCAAATAAGGTGTATATACATTGTAAGGCAGTCCAGGGATCCAAGGAACAACATCAGAACTTTGTATATAGATTGATTTTATCTCCTCTCATCTTAAAAAAATTTTTTAATACATTTTAGCGTACATAATGCATTAAAACAATAGTACACGAATGTGTTTATTAACTCAAGTATACATATGTTGGGAGCACAGACTCATTTTTTTTTTTTTTAAACTGGTGGAGTGCAAAGCAAAAAAGTAAAACAAAACCTCAAAAAGAAAAAAATCCAAACCTAACATTTCTGCTTTAGGGAATAAACTTTCCAGTACCCTTGTATTAAGGAACAAAGTACAATTGCCACATAAATCATTGTCTCTTCTGTTATCTAGTTATATGTACGTGAACCATTTATAAATTGCAGTCTGCTTAAAAGCAGTGAGACTTTGTGAGGTTGAAACCATTTTTCAAAGCCATCATAAAATCTCAGTAACTCTTATAAATGTAAAATGTACCCAATTTCAGTAAAATCCATTTAAAACCTTTTTCTAATACTGTTTCCTTCCTAGAATGCTGACATTGTCCTATCATGAGATAAGCAGTCATGTGAAATGATAGAACTCACTTGGGTGAATAAGTAATTCACAATTAGGAAATCTACCAATTTAAATAATTAATGAACTGGAGACTCTGTTATCACATGACTGGTTATTTTAACAATTTAGGAATACCACACGTCACATAATACTGTAGAGCCTTGTACTAAACACAAACTCAACTTGCCTTAGAGCAGAAATCCAAGATTATAATAGAGCCGTACAAAGGAACTCCAAAAATTATAATGGACTTTTGCTTTAATGAAGGTTAAATTCTTGCTCAGCCATGGCTGTGAAGTGAATCAGAATTTAAAAATACTTTCTTCCAAATGACTCTCAGGCTATTGGGAATGTGGTCTGGTTTTCATTACTGCCGCTCTGCTAATTCAGTATAATTCCTGATAGTTATTGTCTCTCCTTGACTCTCTTCTGTAGGTATTCATTACATAAAACTTTTCTTGTTTCCTGCTTTATCTCTGATCTCTGTTATAAACAAGCCATGATATAACAGTATTTGTGAAATGAAATCAGCTGTCCTAACACCATTTTTTGAATAGTTCATTTTATCTTTGCTGCTTCAAAAGCCTCTTTATCATATATCAAACATTTATTAGTAAATCAAACTATTTCTAGTTTATTTTTCCACTAATCTATTACTGTACTCGTTGAAATTACTATAGCCTTATAATAGGTTATGAATTTTGATAGAGCATGATTCCCTTCCTGGCTGCCTTTTTCAGGAATTCTTGACTCTTTGTTATCTATCTGTTCTTCCAGATAAACTTTAGAAATGATTGTCGGATTCCATTAAAGATGCTGTTGGGGTTGTGATTGGAATTGCAATGAAATTTTAGATTAACTTGAAGAATAATCGACGTCTTTGCAATAGAGAGTCTTTCTATCCAGAAGTATACTGGATATTCTATTGATTGAAATCCTGTGGTGTTCTTCAAGTCTTCATATAGGGTTTATATATACTTTTTGTTACTTTGTTTCTATGAATTTTATAGATTTTAATATGACCTATTGTGAATGGGATTATTTTTCTTACATTTTCTAAATTTGTTGGTGTATAGGAAAATTATTTATTTTTGAATGTTTGTCTTGAATGTAGCCATCTAGTTTTCCAGTTGATTATTTTGGATTTTCTAGGTAAACATCATATTTTATGCAAATTATGAGGTTACATAGCCCTCATTTTTTGTCTTGTTTCATTGTATTACTTCTCCCAGAAAAATGTGGACTAGCAAGAATTCTTGTCTTGTTCCTGATTTTGACAGGAATACTTTTGATATTCCGTGTTGTGTCATGTTTATTGTATTTTCCTGGTGGATAACTTTTATGGTGTTTAGGAAATGATTTTTTCCTAACTTTACAGAGTTCATGTCATGAACATGTGCTGAATTTCATTTGCTGTCTGTCAGGCAGCAATTAAGATATTTTATCATTACTTTTATAGACTTCAGAATGGCAAATGGTCCTCACTTTCCTGGGATAAACCTTGCTTGGCCATGTTTTATAATACTCTGTTTTTTCAGATATTTAGTTTTGAGAGAGAGAGGGAGAACAGAGTATAAGTGGGGGAGGGGAAGAGAGAGAAGACACAGAATCTGAAGCAAGCTCTAGGCTGTGAGCTGTCAGCACAGAGCCCGATTTGGGGCTCAGACCCACGAACCGCAAGATAATGACCTGAGCTGAAGTTGGATGCTTAACCCACTGAGCTACCCAGGAGCCCCTATAATTCTTTTAATGCACAGTTGATTTGAATCACTAACATTTTATTTAAACTTTTTGCATCTATATTTATAGTTGATTTTGGTCTTTGGTTATAAGATTGTGTGTGTGTGTGTGTGTGTGTGTGCGCACGTGCACGTGCACGCCTGCCTTGTTTTGGTTTCAGTGTTATGCTAATCTCATAGAATGAACTCTAGAAGAGCTTAAATAAGTATGAGTTTTTAAAGTTAATTTTTTTTTAAATTTTGTGATAGAACTCATGCACATAGCTGTCTGAGCCTTTAGAAATGGAAATATTTGACTAATTAAAAAAATTCTTCTACCGTTATTACTGTCCAGAGTTACTACTACTTCTTTGATGAAGTTTTATAATTCTAGACTTTTCTAGAAATTCATCCATTTCATTTTGATTTAAAAATTTTTTTTGTCTGACTTAAAGTTGTATATAGTATTTTCATATAATTTTAGAGTGTCTTCTATATTAGCAGTTGTGTCATCCTTTTTATTTCTGATACTGTTTGTGTTCTTTCTATTTTGTAGTCAGACTTGCCAAAAACAGTCAGTGTTCTTGGTCTTTTGCAGACTTGATTTTCCTGATTTTTAGACTTACTAGTTTGTTAATTTCTACCTTTATTTTTAATCTATCTTCCTTCCTGCTTTCTTTGGTTATATTTTGTTGTAAACACCTCTTGAATTACATGATTATTTCAATACTTTAAGTCTTTTTTTTTAAAAGGATTCTTTTAAGATGATAAAAGCCTCTTTTGAATACTACCTTGATTGTATCACATGTGTTTTGATATGAAATGCCTTCATTGTTATTCATTTTAAAGAAGACTTTTAAATTTTGGTTTCCTATTTAACCTGAAGGTTATTTAGAAAAGTAGTTTTGGAAATATCTAGGTGGGTCATTTTTTCCTTAGATTTTGTTGTTAATTTTTCACTTTGTTCCATTTTGGATAGATACTTACCTGTATCCTGTATAATTATTTCTTTTCTGGAAATTATTGAGATGTGGTCTGTGGTTTAATACGTATTTCATTGGGATAAGGATTCCTATGTGTCTGTTGTATCAAATTTCTTCGTTATTTCTATTTGTTTTGACACCTGCATTGTATCCTAAAAATAATATGTTCTGTGATTTATTCTCTTAATGAGGGACATCTAGCTTACCTAATTTTTTTGTTTTGCCAGCATTAAAAAAAACTCTTTTGTGAACATGTTTGTACATTATATCTTTGGTTAAAAGGGACTATTTCTGGGATAGATTCCCAGATTCACATACATACATAGTCACATACCAAACTAATTGGAATAATTCTATGCATTCAAAGATTTAATCTTATACATAATAAATAATAACATATCCTTAATTTGTTTACGTCACCATTATTTGGGGGTTTGGTCTATTAGTCAAACCCTGTCTGAATTGACCATATGCCAAATAATACAGCATCAAATGCTTTTGTTTGTCTTCTATCCACTTCCTTTGTCCAGGTCCAATTTCTGTTAGTTTAGTCTAGGACTCCAGATTTTAAAAAATATGTAGTATCTTTCAAGAATTATATTTGACATTTTCAGTGATTTTTAATCATAGTATCAGTGATCGTTTTGACTTCACAGCGTTTGGTCTCTTGCATACCCCCAGCTCTTTTACCATGATCTCCATTCTTCTTCTTCTTCTTCTTCTTCTTCTTCTTCTTCTTCTTCTTCTTCTTCTTCT
>NW_024412388.1:85859025-85872933 GCF_014898765.1 Herpailurus yagouaroundi | reverse complement strand
CTTCTTCTTCTTCTTCTTCTTCTTCTTCTTCTTCTTCTTCTTCTTCTCCTAATGTTTATTTATTTATTTTGAGAGACAGAGAGCATGATCAGGGGAGAGGCAGAGAGAAAGGGAGAGAGAATCCCAAGCGGGCTCTGTGCTAAGCAGCATAGAGCCTGACATGGAGCTCAATTTTATAAACTGTGAGATCATGACCTGAGTCCAAATCGACTTAATCAACTGAGCCACTCAGACACTCTATAACTTCTCCATTCTTAGTCCTCATTTTGATTCACCTCTCTTTTTTGTTTTTTAACATTTATTCATTCTTGAGAGTGAGACAGAGCATGAGCAGGGGAGGGGCAGAGAGAGAGGGAGACACAGAATCTGAAGTAGGCTCCAGGTTCTGAGCTGTCAGCACAGGGCCCGACGTGGGGCTCGAACTCACGGACTGCGAGATCATGACCTGAGCTGAAGTCAGACGCTTAACCGACTGAGCCACCCAGGCACCCCTGTGATTCATCTCTCTTTAAAAAATTTTTTTAACATTTATTTATTTTTGAGAGACAGAGCACGAGTGGGGAAGGAGCAGAGAGAGAGAGAGGGAGACACAGAATGCGAAGCAGGTTCCAGGCTCTGAGCTGTCAGCATGGAGCCTGAGGCAGGGCTCGAACTTGTGAACCACAAGATGATGACCTGAGCTGAAGTCCTGAAGTCGGATGCTTAACTGACTGAGCCACTCAGGCGCCCCTTGATTCATCTCTTCATTGGCTAAATTATCTCTTTAGCTTTTTTCAAGAAGATCGTATATACTTGAATATACATTTATGTGGCTTTTGCATATGAATGGCATCTCTGACAATATTTATTTTTTATTACCTTAAGAAGTTTTGTTTCTATGTCATGGCGCTGTCTTTCTATTCCTCCTCTCCTAAGGAAGTAATTCTTCTTCATTTTCTTTTTAAAAATTTCAGGTCGAATATATAAGCATTCTCAGCAACCTTTGATTACATATGAGAAACATAATGTGACAGACTATCCAAAGAATGTGGGAGGCTCCCGTTCTTTATTTCTTCTGAAGGCTCATGGTAAGTTACCTGTAGAGCATTATTATGTTTTGTGGAATAAATTTACCTGATGGCTCAGTGCTGGCTGGATTAGGAATGGTACTGAGCTTTATATATTTATTTATTTATTTATTTATTTATTTATTTATTTATTTATTTATTTTTAAATGTTTATTTATATTTGAGAGAAAGCATGAATGGGGGAGGGTCAGAGAGGGGGTAGACAGAGGATCCGAAGTGGGCTCTGCACTGACAACGGGGAGCCTGATGCGGAGCTGGAACCCATGAACCATGAGATCATGACCTGAGCTGAAGTTGGATGCTCAACCCACTGAGCCACCCAAGTGCCCCAGTAGTGGGCATAATTTAGCAAAATGTTCATAAGTCTTCTATGTTCAAATATTAACATTTGCAGGTAGCAGCGTCTATCTTAATGTTTGCAAATTTTTATTAAAAGTAGAGAGTAGGGATCATTCAGTGGTTTTAACCCTGGCTGCACTTTAAAATCACTAATGGAGCTTGTAAGACATCTATAATTTTTCAAGAGTGCCCTAGTTGTTTCTAACTGTAGCCAGAGTTAAGTATCACTGGGTTAATCAGTTTAATTTTTGTGAGACCTTAATTATGACATTTATTAAAATAAAGGCTTATAATAGAAGAGTGCTTTGTGATTTTGATTATTTAACAGTAGTTCAGTCTCAAAGATACAGTTTTGTTGAACTGATCAGTGTACAGAGTATTTGAGGGTATACAAATTACTCAGTGCTATACATAAATATTGTATACTTAAAATGATGAAATTAACTATGTTGGAAGAGCAGTCGTCTAAAAACAAGGCTCTGGTTCTACAGATAAAAGTTTATTCCATTTGAAAAGTAGCCTGTTTTATTTTCGAAAATATGGGAATTAAAAGTAGGGGAATAGTATAGTGTATACTATACTATTCTTCAATACTAGTATTGGGTGGGGGGATATTTCCTTATTTGGTATATTTCCTTTATATTCTTCAGTTATTCCTTCCAGTAGAGTTTCAATAAATGTCATCATAGTTAAGCTTGAAAATAACTTTATTATTGATAATTTGCTTCTAGTAGTAGCTCCAGTTTGACAGTAACGGGATTCACATGTAACATGCCTATTTGTTTTTCATTGTTTATTGGAATGAGAAGTGAGAAGGTGCTGAGATACCTGCAGAAGGGCTGTGTTAGTGTAATTGGTTAAGAGCACAGTTGCTGAAGCCAGAGTGGGTTTGAATCCCGACTTTGTAACCTTAGGTGTTACTTACTTAACTTCACTATTCTTTAGTTTCCCCAACCGGTAAAGGCGGAATACTAATTGTGACTACTTCATGGGATTGTTGTAAACATCAATTAGATTAATACACGTAAAGCTCTTAGTGCCTGGCACGCAGTAGGAGCTACAGAAGTTTCGCTATTAGGAGTAGTAGTGGTGGTGGTAAAACTATGATATATAGGGAGTTGTTGGGTTATGCTTACATTCACTGAATGTATTTTGTTCGCTGTTTTCTATGTTCTGAGCACTTGGCTTGGTCATGTAAGAAACAGCTTGGTTTGTGATGTCAAGCATTCTATTTTTTCACCCACAGGTGCTTTAATGTTTGTGGCATGGATGACTACTGTTAGCATAGGTGTGCTCATGGCTCGGTTCTTCAAATTTGTTTGGGCAAAGCCTGTTTTTGGTCAAGCAGCTTGGTTTCAGGTAGGTGGGAGAAAAAGCTTAATGCAATTTCCATATTCTTTAAACATTGCAACATGAAAACTTATGTAGTATGTTTCTTTTTCTTTCTTTCTTTCTTTTTTTTTTTGGTGGTTTACAGTTGTAGTTTTGGAATCCTAATAATTTCTTCATTTTGCCCTTTGATTTCCTAACCAACTGAAAATAGACATAAGATACTTGATGGAGGTCAAAATAGAGACAGCTTTATGAGGTTCGGGGTGGATTAGAGAATGTCTCGGGTCCATGTGCATTCATTCCTTTGTAACATAGACTTTGGGACACAAAAGATTCTGACTTACATGTCTGTTTGGCCAAGGGGAGAGCCTGGAAGAACGTTCACTTCCTGCACTGAGTATAGATGAGTCAAGGAGGATAGGAGAGCAGAAGAAAGAAATAGTGGGGGTTAATGCATTTCTAAGCAGGGATCTGTCCTGGTTGTTGCCAGTGAGTGGTTAGACTGTTCCTAGCTCACTAATCAAGATCATCTATCTCCTCTGTGTGTAGGAAGAGGAGCCAGAAGTGTTCCTTTTCATGCTGCACCTTTGCATGGGATGAGGAAGCAGTCTCCTAGTAGAAAGACAAGAGTCAGTAAGCACTCCTTAAAACAAAGGAAAACAAACTGTATCTTTCATGTGTCATGGAGTGTAGATAGTTGCACGTATAGTGGAATATTAGTAATTATGTGTTGAGCTAGAATGTACACATCTGCTTTTGAAAAAAATACTGCTTATTGAAACAGTTTTAACTTTATAAGGGGTATTCTTGAAACTTTATATTCATATGAATTTGTAGTGTTTAAAACTTTCCTCATCTAACCTCATTTCTCACTATTGGCTGGCAGAGTCAATCTGTTTTATTTGTCCTTACTACTGCTGTGTGCTTTGCTGCTGTCTGTCTCTGCCTTTGGCTTCTCTGTCTTTCTCTCTCTGCCTCTGTTTCTCTCTCATCTGTTCGTGTGGATATTCCCAACTGGAAAATTCTTTGTGTCTTTGCTTTACCAATTCAAATTCTCCACTGCTTTTAAAACTATGATGTGTATATATATGGTGTGATATGTAGAGTGATTATATGTCCTTTCCCTGGGATAGTTTTGGTTTGCACCATTTATCCTGGCATACTCAACTGTTACTCCACTCTCAATATTCTCAGGATTTAGACAATGAATTGACACTTCATATATGTTTCTCTGATCTACTCAGTTGTTTCCTAAGCTCCTTGGGAGACAGCTCTGTTTCCTTGCTGTCTCATTGTATCTGGTAGAGCACTGTGCTTGGTGGTGGTACTTAATAAAGGAAGGAAATGAAGGACTTGGCAAGTAGGTGTGCTCTGTGTGTGAAATATCCATTCCTGCTGCTCGTGCTGGTGAAGTCTTCGCAAATGCTTTGGAACGATGGGCATGGCAGCTTAGAATTTTCTTTAAAGTTCATTTAGTAAAATATTTTAAAACTCACTGCAAACTGTGATTAGATGTCAGTCAAATGCATGCCTTCAGGGAATCTTGCCCCATGATTTTTTCCCCACACTTATGCCAACTACTTTCACTTACATGGTTGACTGTCTTCTCATGGTGTCATTTCACCCTTGCAGGTACATCGGACGCTCATGCTCACTACTACTGCCCTCACCTGCATTGCTTTTGTTCTGCCTTTTATTTACAGAAGAGGCTGGAGTTGGGTAAGTATCTCTTCAGCAGGATTTTTTTTTTAATATAAATTCATTTTGATGACCAAGGAGATTGCTGTTTTATACTCACATGGATGGGTAAAAAGATATTTCTGCATACATCTCTCTTCTTTCCTTTTTTAATCATCTGGTGACAATTCCAGATGGCTGGGGGTCAGGGACAGAGCGAGGATGTTGTTGTGGATAACTGGGTAATGAAATATATTTTTAGGCTACATCAAATGTTACATATACTCTACATAGCTTGGGTGAATTGTCTCACTGTGGAGTGGTGAAAATTCAAAGTGTGATATCTAAGGAATGTGAACACTGTAAGTGGTTTTCTCTAACTCACACTATGATTACCACTAAGCTAACATGAGAGCCAGGATATTTACTGGTATGTTCACTGGTGTATCTTAAGCACCCAGAGCAGATTCTGGTACATAGTAGGTCTTCAGTAATTATTGAATGAAGGGGTAAGGCTTATTGAAAACAAGCGATGTACCCAAGGTCAGAACCTGTGCTCTTTTGTAAAACTTTTCCAGTTTTACAGCCAGTCAGAATTCAATATCAAAATTCAATACAGTAAAACCTTGGACTGTGAGTAACTCATTCTGTGAGTGTTCTGTAAGACAAGTAGACATTTCTAATAAATTTTAACTTCACAAATGTGCGATGTCTTGTAATACAAGTAGCACCTGATGCTGAATGTCACATGATCACCACTGAGCCAATGATTCTTGAAATTCGCTTTGATATACAAGTGCTTTGGATTACAAGCCTGTTTCTGGAACAAATTATGTTCTCAAACCAAGGTTTTACTGTATTTCACTTTGGGCTGTTGCCGTAAGGGCAAGACTGATGAATCTTGGGTCACTAAGAAACCTCCCTCCTGCTTTTTAGGTAGTTTCTAGATTGGCCGACCTATTTTTTTTTTTTTAATTTTTTTTTTAACGTTTATTAATTTTTGAGACAGAGAGAGACAAAGCATGAATGGGGGAGGGTCAGAGAGAGAGGGAGACACAGAATCCGAAACAGGCTCCAGGCTCTGAGCAGTCAGCACAGAACCCGACGCGGGGCTCGAACTCATGGACCGCGAGATCGTGACCTGAGCCAAAGTCAGACGCTTAACCGACGGAGCCACCCAGGCGCCCCGGCCGACCTATTTTTTAAAGGAAATTATGAAGATTTTCTGATATGAACTTTATTTTATTCAGGTATTTGGGTCAAGGGTTAATACTTATTATATAAACTCTGTAGTTTGCACTCTTTGCAGTTTATGATTAGGATAGTATAAAGGGAATAGTATAGTAGCAACGTCACAGGCTTTCTGAGAATTGAGAGTTAAATAGCTGAAAGTACTTAGGCTAGTTTCCTGTGTATTCTAAGCAAATACAAGAATTTTGTGGCAGTTGTTACTGTTGTTTTATGAGATAGAGGCACTCTCCTTCTCCATGGTCCTGGTTATCATTTTATCTGTGTATAACTGAGTCCATGACTTGAAAGTGTTTTTCTAATGTTCTTTTGTCAGCTTATTGTTCCTGTTTACCAAAGCTTCCTATCATGGCTTGGAAACCACTATATCCTTCTTCTAGATCACAGATTTTAGAGTCTACCCAAGCACGGCAGTCAGTGACAACAGACTGTAATATTCCCCCATCTAAACATGTCACAGGTTAGAGCATCTCCTTAGTCCCTCTCTTAAGTTTTTAAGTGGAAAAATTGTGCTAATTGCTAAATGTGCTAAAACTGTTTGCTCTTTTGAGCAGACATACAGCATCTCTAAGAGAGGGGTGGAGCCGAAACTGTTGAGATACTTTGTTGATGGTCTTTTCTCGGGTTAGACCTTCATTCTGAACAGAGGAGATAAGATTTTTTTTTTTTTTATTTATATATGAAATTTATTGTCAAATTGTTTTCCATACAACACCCAGTGCTCATCCCAAAAGGTGCCCTCCTCAATACCCATCACCCACCCTCTCCTCCCTCCCACCCCCCATCAACCCTTAGTTTGTTCTCAGTTCTCAACAGTCTCTTATGCTTTGGCTCTCTCCCACTCTAACCTCTTTTTTTTTTTCCTTCCCCTCCCCCATGGGTTCCTGTTAAGTTTCGAGGAGATAAGATTTTAATGCAGTGGCTATACAGGCTATTCATTTAATCAATATTCATTGAGTGACTAAGGTTCTATTAAGCACTTGAGTTATAAGGAATCATATATAGAACCTTTATCTCAGGAAAACACAGAGGTCTGAACAAATAATTACCATACATTGGGATGATTGCTCCTGACATGAGGATACTAACTAGTCCTGGGTAGGGTGTACTGGTCTGGTGTTGGTGATCACCTAACATCCTAATGAGGGAGAGGCAGCGCTCTGCATGGCTGCCACCACCACCATTTACACACTGTGTGGCATTGGACACATTGCTTGATATCTCTAAGTTTCGGTTCCTCATTTTAGAAATGGGATATTGATCATATGACTTCACTCATATGAGGACCTTAAGATGTAAAACAGATGAACATAAGGGAAGGGAAGCAAAAATAATATAAAAACAGGGAGGGGGACAAAACACAAGAGACTCTTAAATATGGAGAACAAACAAAGGGTTGCTGGAGGGGTTGTGGGAGGGGGGGATGGGCTAAATGGGTAAGGGGCACTAAGGAATCTACTCCTGAAATCATTGTTGCACTATATGCTAATGAACTTGGATGTAAATTAAAAAAATAAATTAAATAAAAAAATTAAAAAAAATAAAGGTGGGATATTGATAACTGTCAAGCATTGTAGTGAGCATTAGTAATAATGTCTATCCAGTATGTGCTTGGTATAAAGTAGGCACTCAGTGAATGGTACCTATTATTAATAATAAATGTTTAAAGCTACAGAAAAACACTAAGAGTACATCTGTGTGTATTATTTTTAACATGAGGATTTAAACTGATGGGCGAGGGGCGCCTGGGTGGCGCAGTCGGTTAAGCGTCCGACTTCAGCCAGGTCACGATCTCGCAGTCCGTGGGTTTGAGCCCCGCGTCAGGCTCTGGGCTGATGGCTCAGAGCCTGGACCCTGTTTCTGATTCTGTGTCTCCCTCTCTCTCTGCCCCTCCCCCGTTCATGCTCTGTCTCTCTCTGTCCCCCAAAAAATAAATAAACGTTAAAAAAAAAATTTTAAACTGATGGGCGAGATCGAGATTATTGAAATGATGTAACTTTGTTCAGTATGCAGGTTATCACCCATACCTTGGCTGTATAGTGATGGTTTTAGCAGTTCTTCAGACTCTTCTGGCAGCTTTCAGGCCACCTTTATATGACCCCAGGTACTTATAGCTTTTTAAATTTTTTTTAAATGTTTATTTATTTAGTTTGAGAGAGAGAGAGAGAGAGAGAGAGAGAGAGAGAGAGAGAGAGAACATGCACATGCACATGGGAGAGGAGCAGAAAGGGAGAGAGAGAATCCCAAGCAGGCTCCATGCTGTCAGCATAGAGCCTGATGCGGGGCTCGATCTCATGAACCACAGGTGAGATCATGACCTGAGCTGAAATCAAGAGTTAGACACTTAACAGACTGAGCCACTCAGGCACCCTGAGTACTTATCGCTTTTATATATAAATGGCCTTAACATTATTTGGCAAACTAATTCCTTTTTAAGTGAAAATCCTTTGCACTTTATGAAATTCAGTGATAAATTATATTTACTTTAAAAGGTTTTAAAGCGTATTTCAGATATCTAATTCTCAGGTGCATGCTTTTTATTCTCCTTGGAATTAATTGTAGTTCTGTCTCTTTTGAGAATACTGATTGGTTCTTTATTTGGTAGAAGGCAAATGTTTAACTGGACGCACTGGAGTATGGGAACAGCTGCTAGAATAATAGCAGGTAAGTAATTGTGATGCCACTTATTCATACATAATTGCTGGTTGTTTATATTGCAAGTTGTAATTTGGATTAAATGATTTTTAGATGTATTGGTAATTCGAGTAATTGGTTGTTGAGGGGAAATCAACCTTAAACATTGAAATCCAGAAAGTAATTTCTAGAGGTAACTATTTAAGTTGTTATTTCAGTTTTAAGTTTAAGGTTTTTAAAATTGCTTTAAAACTTTCCTTCTAAGACTTTTTTTTTAGCATTTGCCTTTGCCAGCAGAATAAGCAAGCTATGCTAATGGCCAAATGCTCAAGTTGAGGGTCATTTGTGAGTTGGGCTGAGGTGGGCTGTCTGCAGGTCTTTTCCATGGGGATGGTACCTTCCAGGGAAGGAGATGGTCAAAAGTCAAGCACAGTTATCCAGTATATTTTTACGTGTTATATAATAAATTCCTAAACTGACATCTCCTACTCTCACATTTCTGTAGTCTTTGGGGGTTCTTCATGGAGGGAGGAGTATAGTTAGCAATGATTTCCATACTTTTCTCCCTTCCAACATTGCAGACTTAAAGCTTTTTGGAAAGTTTGAGTGTCTCTTTTTAAACAATTGGTGGATCATGATTATAATTTCCCATCTGACCGTTTCTAGTCTTACAATAAAAAAAGATTAAATTAACTATTTGGTCTTAAATATTAATCTAATTCATCTCATAAACTCTTACTGTGTTTTAGTTGATATAGTTCACACACGTACACACATAATTATCTCTCTTGGTGGTGACTACATTTGAATATATATATTTTTCTTCTAAATGTAGTGGCAGCAATGTTCCTGGGAATGGATTTACCAGGACTGAACCTTCCTGGCCCATGGAAAACCTATGCAATGACTGGATTTGTAGCCTGGCATGTTGGGACTGAAATTGTCCTGGAGATACATGCTTACCGACTTTCCCGAAAAGGTAGCCTGCTCAAAAAGCCATGTTACGTAGAATCACTTTTATACAAACTCTTGGAATGTAATTAGTTTCTAGATACTAGTGGTTGAAGCTTACATGATAGCTCACTGAAAATGTCTGTGGTGATTAGTCAGTGTTAGAACTCGTGGAAATATTCTGTCTTTGTGTTTTATACTCATTAGTATTAGAATTTGTGAGTAAAAAGGGGAACGATTTTAGGTTTTGGGGAAGAAGTCTTTTTTCAGTAAGTACTTTTTATTTTGATGCTGGTCTGAAGGCAGTACACACTGAGGTTGCTGAATGCGTGGAGCTGAGGGAACCCAGAAACGGAGGAAGAAGAGCTGCCCAAAGTCAACAGAGGGCAAAGCTGCAGACAGATTTTACCTATTTGATAAATGTGCTGTGTGCTATCACTTAGGTTTTCAATATACATAATTTATAGCTGCCTACTAGGCAGGCTAGATAGGAAGAACTTACTTTGCCCAAGCTTTCTGGTGGCAAGGTCCATTTTGGTTTTGGTGCCAAAGATATCTGTAGCCATTAGGAATCAAGATACCTATAGCCATTAGGAGTGGACAAATTAGTAGAGAGTGGGTGGTGACATTCTTTAAAAAATTTTTTTATTGTTTTTTATTTTTTGAGAGAGAGAAAGCAAGCTGGGGAGGGGCAGAGAGAGAGAGAGAGAGAGAGAGAGAGAGAGAGAGAGAGAATCAGAAGCAGGCTCCAGGCTCTGAGCTGTCAGCACAGAGCCCGACGTGGGCTCAAAATCTCAAACTGTGAGATCATGACCTGAGCCAAAGTCAGAGGCTTAACTGACTGAGCCACTCAGGCACCCCGAGAGTGGGTGACATTTTAAACTAGCTTGGTTTCTGGGCTGTGTCCTTTGTATCTTATTTAGTTTCCAACCCCCGAAATGGTAAGTAAAGGTAGCCTTCTAAAAACAAAACCTCTTTGTTGTGAATCTAGGAGCTTTTCAGAGCCGAGTAGTAAAAATCTATCCTGCCATTTTTGGTCCTTGATAGGGTCACATAGATGGGGTTTTTGATGACTACTGAATTATGGTGTGCTGTTTAAAATACATATATACTTAAAATGTGGTTTGTTAAGACACTGATATGGTGTTTATTGACCAGAAGAGGCATGTTTTAAGTCCCTTGACAAATGTGTGCTGTAGCCAGTCTGTCCCAATTTGTGAGAGCCTTATATATTCAGGAAGTTTGTAACGCTTAGTAGCTTGAAATGGGAGAATATATACCCTGGAAATCAGCAAATGCTACACATCACTTTTTTTTTTTTTTTTGAGAATTAGTTTATTGGCATACTCACTGGCCTCATAAACTTATGTTGTTGTTCTTGACAGTTGAAATATTGGATGATGCCAGAATTCAGATCCTTCAGTCATTTACTGTAGCTGAAGCGGAAGTAAGTATCCTTTTCTTACTTATTGACACAAACCTTAATGATAGTCGTTTCTTTCTTTCATATCTCAATTTTTCTTTCAGGGACATGCTTTTAAAAAGGTGGCGTTAGCAGTTTATATCTGTGGGAATGTGACTTTTCTCATCATATTCTTATCTGCAATCAATCATCTATGAGCAAGCAAAGACCTTGGCTTTGCAGACCAGATGATAATTATCATTAAGCCAAAGAAACTTGAAGCCTGTACCGACTGCCTGGAACGTATTCATGAATTCTAATTTGGAAGACCAGGCCATGTCTGTAGAGGAATTCCGAAGTATGGTCCTTAGGGATCAGCTTTCAGCAGGGTCCTATGGATTCGAAAAAGGATATCAAGCCTTTATGTGTGATTCTGAGTGTTACCAAGGAAGGTTGTACTTGAGGAGAAGTGATTATCAAATATTTTCTATGATGAGATTTTTAGAATGTTAGCATTTAAGAAAATAACTGTTTGGAAAAGCAGAAATGATGTCATTTGGATGAAATGGGGATTCTATTAAGGTACATGTATTTTGGGCTATAAAGGTACTGTGGTACTTTAAAGAAACCATCTATACTTTTTATCAGGATGGTTTTTCTTAGGACTTTTTGTGAAACTATGTTTTCCAGTACAGTGTTTTGGACATGTCCTTTTTTCTGTGTGTTCTGTTACTTCTCTGGTAAAGGTGGAGGTGGGGTTAACATTGTATTCACATTTAATTATATGTGAATATTATAGTTTCTTTCTTAGTGATGAAAAGCAAGTATGCATCTTCTGCTTAAGACTGTATTTATATGGGCGCCTGGGTGGCTCATTTGGTTAAGCCTCCGACTCTTGATTTTAGCTCAGGTCATGATCTCATGGTTCGTGAGTTTGAGCCCCACACTGGGCCCTGTGCTAACAGCGCTGAGCCTGCTTGGGATTCTCTCTCCTTTTCTCTCTGCCTCTCCTCTGTGCTGCTTGTGCTCTCTCTCTCAAAATAAATAAACATTTAGTAAAAATGCTGTATTTATATATTCAGTAAAATGATATTTTATATGTGAATTGTTTTGAGTGTAAGATTCAAGTCCTAGCTTTTGGAGATTGTAGACTTGCATTTCAAAATTAATAAAATTTACCCTTGTAAATATATTTAAGAGCTACTCTCTTTGTGGTAATAAATAATATGGGTGGATCTTTTTTGTTAGAAGTTCCTGATGCTGTAATGAATTAGAACGTCAGTGTTGTTTTCCTTCCTACTCTAATCTCTTTTTTTAGTGGCTGGGTTTCCTATTTGCTACGAGGACTTCTAACCAGTGGGTGGCACCATAATACCAAAGTACTGCTTTGTTTCTATTTCATTGTGCTGTCACTCATTTCTAGTACTTGGATAATACCATGGAGTGGCATTTCCCTTAATTCCGCCAACTCTTAATTTGTATTTGAAAAGTTTCTGCCTTTTTTTTGGTGGGGTAAGGGGTTTGGGGTTGTGAGTTAGAAACTGAAATTAGGGACTGTTATTATTTTTCCTGGTTACATTTCTGTTTGTTTTCTAATCATGATTATTTGTAACAATTGCTTGATAGTTCCCTTTACATTCATCTGACTCTGTAACAAATGAATATAACTATTTTAATCAGAGGAAATAAACAAAACTGGACATTGCAAAAAGAAGCTTAGGAAGGCATATTTTATCTTTTAGGCATTCTTTCTGATTGTTATAGTTTCTGCTTGGTCTGAGGACCTAATTTGTATTTGGTGTTAATAATAGCCTTAGCTGTGTATCCTATTGTATCCTACATCTTTTATGGGGTAAAATGATATGGAAGTTTTATTTTTGTTCCTTATGTAAGTGTTTATCATAAATAGCCTGGGGTTGAGATGTGAATCTTCTGTGTTCATGGTCTGTGCCAGGCTACTTACAGTTTCAATTTTTTTTAAATAGTTTCATTAATTTTTTTTAGTATAGGAAACTGTATACTAAAATATTTTCCTCCAGTTTTCAATTATAAGGTTAATAAATTTTAATACAAGTTTCTTTGTACATGACAAAGAAAAATTCTTTTAAGGGGAAAATGAACCTGTTGTGTTTGGTTTTCAAGTATATGGACTTACTGAATTTCCAGCACCGAGGTTAAGATATTTTAACTTTTTCTTTTTAACTGGTTCATCTTTTCGCACTATTTTGATATATCATCAATTAACATGTAGAATTTTCCAAAAAGTCTTTAATCTTGATAGATGCCATTTTATTAATACCAAATTATGATTTTTCTGTTTATGAATTGTTAATATCCACAGATTGAAAAATGCCTATTCTTCACTCCTGTCATCATTTCTTCTTGTTTTTGTAATAAAGTTTTTTTTAACTTCCTTTGCTAGGAGTGATTGTTAAACTAAATGCCTTTAGGTCTTCATCAGTGTTGCTGCTGAAGTTATGATCAAAATCAAAACTTTTAAGGGTGTCTGAGTGGCCCAGTTGTTAAGAGCTTAAGCGTTGAACTCTTGATTTCGGCATAGGTCATGAACTCTCACAGTCTTGAGATCATATGGCTCGTGCTGGGTGTGGAGCCTGCTTAAGATTCTCTCTCTTGCGCACCTGGGAGGCTTAGTTGGTTAAGCGTCAGACTTCTTGGCTCAAGTCATGATGCCCCGGTCTGTCCGTTTAAGCCCTGCATTGGGTGAGCTTGTGCCCCACTTCTAGTGAGCACGAGCCCTGCTTCCAGTGAGAGCACGAGCACACTTCGGTTGAGCGGGAGCCCTGCTGTGGCTGAGCATGAGCCCCACCGCTTTGGTTGAGCGGGAGTCCTGCTTCCAGTGAGAGCACGAGCCCCGCTTCGGTTGAGCGGAAGCCCTGCTGCGGGTGAGCACGAGCCCTGCTTCCAGTGAGCACGAGCCCTGCTTCGGTTGAGCGGGAGCCCTGCTGCGGGTGAGCACGAGCCCTGCTTCCGGTGAGCACGAGCCCCGCTTCCAGTGAAAGCACGAGCCCCGCTTCGGTTGAGCGGAAGCCCTGCTGCGGGTGAGCACGAACCCTGCTTCCAGTGAGCACGAGCCCCGCTTTGGTTGAGCGGGAGCCCTGCTGCGGGTGAGCACGAGCCCTGCTTCCGGTGAGCACGAGCCCCGCTTCGGTTGAGCGGAAGCCCTGCTGCGGGTGAGCACGAGCCCTGCTTCGGTTGAGCGGGAGCCCTGCTGCGGGTGAGCACGAGCCCTGCTTCCGG
>NW_024412388.1:85818750-85858925 GCF_014898765.1 Herpailurus yagouaroundi | reverse complement strand
CCCCTCCCCTCCCCTCCCCTTTGCCGCTTGCTCACTTGCACCCTCTCCCAAAAATGTTTTTTCTCTCTCTCCCTCTGCCCCTCCCCTGCACATGCACCCACTCTCTCAGGAAAAAAAAATTGTAAGTTACCTTCCTTAATATGGTTTCCATTATAAGATGAAAATAAGTAATGTTTTTTGGAAAAAGATGAAACAAATTCTAGAAAATTGTGGTTCACAACTGAGGCTGTTTTTTGCTTTTATTATTTTTTGCTCTGTGGAAGCCAATCTTAAAGGCAAAGGTAGCCTATGGCATAAGTAATCAAATAAATGAATTAAATTCACTTTAGTGCTTACTTGGCTTCTATCAGGATTTGTAATGTATGAATTGAATATCACTTCTGATATTCATCCCTTCCACATCCTGCCTCCAGTCCAGGATGCGGTGAAAATAGAGATGCCGACTGGCAGCTGATGCCAACTAGGAAGCTCTAGGGGTGCATGTAGCTTTTGGCTGAAATTTTATTTATCTCTATACTCTGGTAAAGCAGAAAAAAAAAAAGAACAAAGGTTCTTGTTTAAGGTAAGTCATTATAGGTGGGAATGAAAGGATTCTTCTAAGCTCTTTTCAAATTTGTTTAGGATACACACTGTTCCAATCCATTTGCGGCTTCTTTCCTCTTTGCCCAGTACCCAGGCTCATCTGCATCCAGGTCACTGATGGTCATGGTGCTGCCTGGCATGCCCATTTGTTTCCCCCCTTCTAGCAGAAGCTTCTTCCTCATTCTTGGAGCCTTCCCTGGCTCTTCCTTCCACATGGGTCTCTCTTGACCACCGTTACAAGTGGCATGGTAGTGGGCTAGGAGGCAGCCAATATTGTCAATTCAAAGGGACTGGGAGTTTGGGGATGGAGTTGGGAGACTTGCATATGCATGTTTGTATTACAAGCTTCCTGTCCTTGGGCAAATGACTTATCCTCCTTGGACCTCATTTCTTCATCTGTAAAGCCCACCTCACAGGGCAATTGTGAGGAATGAATGAAGTGATTCCAGCAAAAGGTGCTTTGTACACGTTATTGATGATGTTGTTGCTGTTTGATTACAATGTTAAACTTTAGTCATTTTTACAAATGAAATGTGTATTTTTGTTTTATAAAAAGTTTTGATGTTCACCTTGAGAAAAATATGCTCAGTGAAATAACCAGGTGTAAATGGACAATCATTATATAATTTTATGTATTTGAAGTACATGAACTTGTCAAATTCATGGAGAAGAAAGTAGAATGATGATTTTCAGGGGCTGAGGGAGAGGAAGGAATGGGGGGTTAGTTAGTGTTTTAATACTTTCTGTTTGGGATATGAAGTAGTTCCAGAGATTGATAGTAGTGATGCTTGCGTAACACTGAATTCATCTAAAAGTGGTTAAAATGGTATATTTTGTGGTATGTATATTTTTACTACAATAAATTTTTTTTTTATATTCATAGCAGCACTATTCACAATAGCCAAATGGCAGAACTAGCCCACATGTCCATCAACAGATGAATGGATAAACAAATTGTGGGACATACATACAAGAAAATATTATCAGCCATAGAAAGGAATGAGGTACTGATACATGCTATAATGTGAATGAACCTCCAAAATGTTATACTCAGTAAAAGAAGTCACATGTAAAAGGTCACATGTTATGATTCCACTTATGTGAAATATCCAGAATGAGTAAATCCATAGAGACAGCAGAGTGGTGGTTGCCAGGGTCTTGGGGGTGGGGGAGGAGGGAATGGGGAGTAATTGCGTACTGGGAATAAGATTTTATTTTGGAGTGATGAAAATGTTTTGGAGATAGAGGTGATAGTTGTACAACGTTGTGAATGTGAGGAATGTCACTAAATTGTCCACTATAAAGTGGTTATTTTATGTTGTGTGACTTTCACCTCAGTAAAGCAAATATTTGTCTTATTACTGCTTTTGGATTTTACCTTCTGGTGGAAAGATTTAGGATTTTTGCTGGCTGTAGAGTTGGTATCAGCTTCATTATTTCATTATCAAAGAAGTTAATGTAATTTTATTTTATGCTTGGTCATATACCTCTAGTTTAGGGTGGAGTAACTTCCTAGAACATATCTTTAGAAGTATATCTTCATATGATGTCTTATTCATGTGTAAAAGAAATTGTTACTGTACTCTGGGTTTCCCATAAGGACCTAAGCATATTTTTGATTTGTAATCAGACACTGATATATGGTAATCAAATTCTTGGGATAAGAATTTCCTGAATCCATACATTTTAAATATGTACTGTCAATAATGGCTGATAATGCCAATAATGGCTGAGTGAGATCCTGCCAAACTGAGTCTCCTCCAGAAAACTAGTGTAAACTTCAAAAAGTAGTTACTTGAAGGTCCTGAAAAGTGAACTGAAGTAGGAGGATGCTGGTGAGGAGTCCACACTCAGAGGAGGAAAATTGTTTAGAGTGCCCTGTTTTCAAAGTTTTTAGCTGTGGTGCAGTTGTAGTCAACTGGCTGTGGTGCTAGGTGGCAGTGCATAGGAAACCAGAGAACTGATGGTTGGGCCAACTGCCACCATCAGGGGGAGGGACAGGATGATCTTGGAAAGAAAACACAAGAGAAGGGATTCCAGTTCCTATTTGCCCACAACGCTGGTTGACCTCTGGATGTGTTCACATACATGAAGTGAACACAAAGCAGTTAGAGCAAAGAAAATGAGTAGTTGACCTCAGATTGGAGTTATAACACAAGAAAGAGTTTGCAGTCTAACCCAGTTAATTGCCTGCTAAAACAAAAGAAGCAACACCCATTGGAGAAAAATAAGAGAATCCAGTATTTTTATAACCTAATATTTTATGATGTACAGATGATAATCCAACATTACCTGACTTAAGAAGAACCAGGAATTCTGACCCATTCTCCAAAGCAGAGGTTAGTTGACTTTTTCTCTAAAGGGCGTGTTAGAAAATATTTTAGGCTTTGTGGATCACATATGGTCTCTGTAGAATATGTGGTGTTTTGTTTGTGTTGTTAGTTTGTTTGTTTACAAATCCCTCAAAAATGTGAGAAACCATTTTTAACGTGAGCAATACAAAAGTGTACAAAAACAGGATGTGGGATAGATTTGGCCTGTAGGCTATAGTTTTTCAACCCATGCTCTAAAGAAAGAGTAATCAATGGAGACCAACCTCTAAGACTTCTTAGATGATTAGAGTCAAGAAATAGGATTTTTAAAAAATGTTTATTTATTTTTGAGAGAGAAAGCACAGTGGAGGAGGGACAGAGAGAGAGAGAGAGAGAGAGAGAGAGAGGGAGAGAGAGGGAGACACAAAATCTGAGGCAGGCTTCAGGCTCTGAGCTGTCAGCACAGAGCCTGATGTGGGGCTCGAACCCATGAACTGTGAAATCATGACCTGAACCAAAGTCAGATGCTCAACTGACTGAGCCACTTAGACACCCCATGAAATAAGGATTTTCAAGCATCTATTATAACTGTTCTCAATGACATAAAAGAAAATATACTTG
Organism: Herpailurus yagouaroundi; assembly: GCF_014898765.1. NCBI lineage: Eukaryota > Metazoa > Chordata > Mammalia > Carnivora > Felidae > Herpailurus > Herpailurus yagouaroundi. Next base: position 85,855,410 of record NW_024412388.1, on the reverse strand, counting down.
CTGTAAATAAAAAAAGATGCACAGAAATAGAAACAGTATGAAAGGACCATATAGAAATTGGGGAGCTGAAGAACTAAAACTATTTGAAAAATCCACTGGAGAGAATTAATATCAGAATGGAGATGACACAGAAAAAAACTCATGAACTTGAAGATAGATGAATAGAGATTGTCTCATGTTTTAAGAGAAGAAAGAAACAATTTTGGGAAAGAATTAAACAGAGTTTCAGGGACCTGTTAAATGATGGCATCTTTAGGTATTACCTAAGGAGAGGAGAATCTGAGGAGATAATGACTAGAAAATTCCCAAATTTGTTAAAAGGCTTAACTTTACTGACTCATGATACAGAAAAACAACTTAAGCAGAAAAAAAAAATCATATATATATATGAAGGCAGTTATTCTTTTTAATATCATGGTCAAGGTTTTGAAAGCAAAAAACATAGAGCAAATCTTGAAATGAGAAAGAGAAAAAGGAAGGATTATATATATAGGGTAGCAATGATTTGGTTAACATCTAACATCTCATAGGAATCTATAGAGGCCAGAAAGAGTGGAATAACATCTTTAAAGTTGAAAGAAAAAGTCATCAAGGATTCTATCTAAAAAAAAATCCTTCAAGATTTAGCACAAAGTGAAGACATTTTTTGGGTGAAAGACAGCTAAGAGAATTTGTTGCTAGCACATTTGCAGTATAAGAAATGCAAAAGGAAATTCTGCAGGCTGAAGAGAAGGGATACTAAATGAGAGCATGGATCCTCAGAATGGAATGAAGAACACTCAAATGAATTTACCAATGGCAAATATTGGTAAATATAAAATTCTTTTTGTACTTTTCCTACTTAAATTCTTTATAATAAATATGTCTGTTTTAAGCAAACAATTGAAAAATACATTGCTTCAAGGGGTTTGTAATATACACAGATGTAATATAATAACAAGTTAGTGTAAAGAATGGGAGGGGATAATAGACCTATATAGTTGTAAGATGTCTGCATTTTATTTAAAATTATACAGTGTTACGTCTCCAGAGGCAAGAGAAAAGCAAAAATGGAATATTGGGACCTCATCAAAATAAAAAGCTTCTGCACAGTGAAGGAAACAATCAGCAAAACTAAAAGGCAACTGATGGAATGGGAGAAGATATTTGCAAATGACATATCAGATAAAGGGTTAGTATCCAAAATCTATAAAGAACTTAACAAACTTGATACCCAAAAAACAAATAATCCAGTGAAGAAATGGGCAAAAGACATGAATAGACACTTCTCCAAAGAAGATATCCAGATGGCCAACCAACACATGAAAAAATGCTCAACATCACTCATCATCAGGGAAATACAGATCAAAACCACAATGAGATACCACCTCACACCTGGTAGAATGGCTAATGTTAACAACTCAGACAGAAACAGATGTTTACGAGGATGCGGAGAAAGAGGATCTCTTTTGCACTGCTGGTGGGAATGCACACTGGTGCAGCCACTCTGGAAAGCAGTATGGAGTTTCCTCAAAAAATTAGAAATAGAAGTACCCTGTGACCCAGCAATTGCACTACTAGGTATTTATCCAAGGGATACAGGTATGCTGTTTTGAAGGACACATACACCCCCATGTTTATAGCAGCACTATCAACAATAGCCAAAGTATGGCAAGAGCCCAAATGTCCATTGATGGATGAATGGGTAAAGAAGATGTGGTATATATATACAATGGAGTATTCCTTGGCGACCAAAAAGAATGAAATCTTGCCATTTGCAACCACGTGGATGGAACTAGAGAGTATTGTGCTAAGCGAAATTAGTCAGAGAAAGGCAAATATGATTTCACTCATGTGAGAACTTTAAGAGACAAAACAGATGAACATAAGGGAAGGGCAGCAAAAATAATATAAAACAGGAAGGGGGACAAAACATAAGAGACTCTTAAATATGGAGAACAAACAGAGGGTTACTAGAGGGATTGTGGGAAGGGGATGGGCTAAATGTCTACTTCTGAAATCATTGTTGCACTATATGCTAACTAACTTGGATGTAAATTAAAAAATAAAATAAAATAAAATAATGCAGTGTTCTTAGTAAGTTCTAAGTTCTAATACAAATAGAATGCATATTGTAATTCCTAGAGAAAAAAATAGGACATATATATAAAAGTCAATAGAAGAACTAACATGGAATTCTAAAGTTATTTAAATAACTTAAAAAGGTAAGAAAGGAAAAATAGGAGCAAAAAACGGGATAGGGAACAAATAATAAAACAAATAAGTAAAACAAAAAAATAATAAATAATAAAATAGGCCCAAATTCAACCATAGTAATAACTACATTAAGCATTAGTGGGCTAAATACTCCAATTAAAGAGCAGAGAATGTCAGACTGATAAAAAAGTAAAAAAAGTAAAACCCTTGATGTGATTTAAATATAAAGAGGTTGGTAAGTTGAAGCAAATCAGTGGACGCTTACCATGAAATAGTAAGCATGAGAAGGCTGAAATGTTTGTGTTTGTACTAGATAAATTCATTTCCACCCAAGAGTATTATCAAAGATAAAAGGAGCCCTTTCTTAATGACTAAAGCATTCACTCATCAAGAACACTACAGTCATGAATATGTATGTGCCTACCAACAGACTTCAAAACGCATGAAGAAAAAGTTGCCAAAATTAAAGAGCAGCACTAATTCATGATATAAAACACTCAACAAATGTGGATAAAATCATCTAAGAAAAACTGACAGTTAGCATCATACTTGATGGTGAATGACTGAACATTTTCCCTCTAAGATCAGAAATGAGACAAGAGTGCCTGTTTTCACCACTTTGCATCACCATTGTATTGGAGGTTTTAGCAAGGGCAGTTAGGCCAGAAAAAGAAATAAAAGGGACCCAGACTGTAAAGGAAGAAACAAAACTGTCACTTTTTACAGATGACATAACCTTATCATATATGTAGAAAATTCTAAGGAATCCAGTAACTATTAGAATAAATGAGTTCAAGAAGTTTATAGTTGCAGGATGCCAAATCAATATACAAAAATCAATTGCATTTCCAAACACTAGCAATGAACAATCTGAAAGTGAATTTAAGGAAACAATTCCATTTACAATAGCATCAAAAAGAATAAAATAGGAATGGGGTGCCTGGGTGGCTCAGTCAGTTATGTGTGCACTCTTGATCTCTGCTCGGGTCTTGAGCTCAGGAATGTGAGCGCAAGCCCCATGTTGGGCTCCCTCCACACTAGGCAGGAAGCCTACTTAAAAAAAATAGTAATAAATTTTGGGGAAATGGAAGACTGGCACACTGAAATCTACAAAATACTGTTGCAAGAAACTAAAGATCTAATGAAATGGAAAGACATCTCATGTTCAAAACATTTATGGGTGTACATCAAAGGCATACAGGAGCCAACCGAAATGGCCCAAATTGAAACAATTTGAGCAGCAAATTGTGTTGAATTGGATTATAACTCAAATGCAAAGTAAACATTCATGAGTCCATACTGGTTTAAATTAATGATTGAAAATAAATAAATAAATGAATAAATGGGAAGAAGAGACAAATCTGTGCAAAAGATTTGGAAGTGATTTATATAGATACTCTGCCTTCAAGGAGAAGGAGCCTAACTCCCTACTCCCTTAAGTGTGTAGGCTGTGCATGGTGATTTCCTTCCAAAGCATACAGTATACGAAGGGGAAGAAAATAACAATTTTACAGTGGAGCAACCTGACAAACACATTAGCTGGGAGATCAAGGGCAACATCATCAGTAATAAATCATTGAAAGTATGTACCCTTGATATGATGTGATGAAAATGTCACTTTACCTCTGTGATCTTTCTTCTCCAAAATTCACAGCCCCACTCTAATTATGAGAGAAACATCAGACAATTTGCAATAGAGGGACACCCTGAAAAATACCTGACCAGTAATTTTCAAAATTGTCAAGGTTATCAAAAACAAGAAAAATCTAAAAGGAGCCTAAGTAGATACGATAGTTAAAAGTAATGTAGTTTTCTCTGTGGGATCCTGGAACAAAAAATGGACATTAGGTAAAAACTGAGGAAATCTGAATAAACTATGAGATTTAATAATGTATCATTATTGATTCATTTAATTATAACAAGTTTACCATATTAATGTAAGAAATTAGAGGGTATGGAGTATGTGGAAACTTTGTATTATCTTCTCAATCTTTCTGTTAATCTAAAACTGTTCTTAAAAACAATGTCTAATGTAGTTATCTGTGGAAACAGTGACTCCTGAGAGTGTGTGTCTCCTTTTAGGGACAGGGTGAAATCTTTGTATAAAGGATTGTTGCATCTTATTAGATGGAAACAGTTGTTTTTTGGTTTCTTAAATGTTCAAATGTATTTGTAAGGATAAGTATGGAAGCTGAGTAGAAAAATGGGTGGAATAGGGTGCCTTGGGTAGCTCCATTGGTTAAACACCTGACTCTTGATCTCAGCTGAGGTCATGAGTTTAAGCTCCACATTGGGCTTGGGCCCCACACTGGCCATGAAGCCTACTTAGAAAAAAGGGGGGGAAAAGAAAAAGATAAAAGAAAAATGGATGGGCTGTGTTAGTGTAATGGTTCATCTTTTATTTTAAAGTTTATGTTGAGAGAGAAAGAAAGAGGACAGGGGAGGGGCAGAGGGAGAGGGAGAGAATCCCAAGCAGGCTCTGCACTGTCAGGACAGAGCCTGACATGGGTCTTGATCCTACCAACCAGGAGATCATGACGTGAACTGAAACCAAGGGTCAGATATTCAACCAACTGAGCCACCCAGGAGCCCTGAGGCTTCGTCTTTATCTTCACCATTTAATGCTTCATCTCCAAATCCATCTTATGCCCCGCCTTATGATCCTGACCCTGTAAACATCTCTCCTTTGCCAGTTGACGCAATGTTAGGTTTGCCAATAGAGGGTGCTGGAGGGCTGCTGTGAGGCAATAGTGCAAGGCACCTCACTCGCATTTTTCAGTTTTCCTTCCTTTTCACTGAACACAGGAGTCAGTGGATTGGTGTGTGGGATAGTACAGCCTCACTTCAGCTGCCTGGACTGACCAGCTTCAGCTTTGTCCTCAGGCCCCCTCTGCCCACCTGGCAGCCAATTCCACAGCAGCTTCAGCTTCACCCATAGGTAAAAGACCAGCTCCAGCCTTCTGTATCCTCTGGCCATGCTGGGCCACTTCTATGCACCAACACTGGCCCATGCCCTTTGGGAAGGGGCCAGAGATCTGCCGGCCAGATTCTGGCTCATGTTGCCTGAGGCCAGCTGGTATTACGCAGTCCCTCCTTGCAGACTACATCTCTTCCTTTCTGAACCATTAGCTAATTCATTCTTTATTGATCACTTACTAGGTGCCAGGCAGTGTTCTAATAAACACTTGTGTGCAAACACTCAAACAAAAAAAAAATCAATGCTTTAGTCACAAGGATGGCAGACCTACAAAAGAATGTGCAGATGTGACAAGTCACTTATGCTAAACTCAGAGCCATGGGAGGGAAGGAATGGGACCATTGGATAGGGTGTTTGTGTTGAAGTGTCTCTGAAATTTGAACCTCCAGATTTCCCAGATCCCAGTCTCCTCCAGGAGAGGAGCTGTCTCCTGCTATAGAACAACTGCCCTTGCAAACAATCCATCTGAGGTTGATGTTTGGCAGGTTTAAGCTTGTCCTCATTAGGATCTGCTTCTTTTACCTCTCATTACTTCCACACCAGTAACCAAGATAAGGTCTCATCATAGCCTCAAAAGAGAAATTCAGTTTCTGCTCTGAGAGGAAACAGACTAGTCACTGAAGGACTTGCAGGACCTGAGTAAAATGCACTGGTATGATCCAGGGAAGATGTGTGAGGACGGATTTTGAGAGCGTTAGGTGGAGGGCAGTACAATAAGGCAGAGTAGGAGAGAATTGGCATAGGAATATTCTTCTTCAAATTAGGATTTAACATCTTGGCAAGAATACTTAGAAATGACATACTGTACACATTCTTATCAAGTTTTCATATTAGGATTCTAACATGTATACAAAAATTGGTCAAACATTAGACTAGATTTATATTCTTTGAGAACATGTGAAGTCCTCCGTCCAGTAGTCTTAGGTCATAATCAGTCATTGCACCATGCAGTTCACACTGAACTGAATGAAAGAAAAGGTAATATTTCAAGAAGAATGAACATGTCAGTTATCATATGCAAAGTGATGAGGACTGTCAAGATACTACAAATCTAGTCCCAAAATATGAGGATGATTATTGTATGCACCTTTGGGATGGATGCGAAGAATTTGAAGTCTCTACCAAATCAACTGGTCCTTAGGAGAAGAATGTCTTAATGCCTTGTTCACTTGGGATATCATGCTCATTTGTTAGAGCTGTAGATGAATAATTCTGTGATGAGGTGTAGTGGCTTCCTATGATCTTTCAATTTTTGTATTAGCAAAATTACCATGTCAATTAAAAGAACATAGTCAAGCTATTTTAAATAACTTTATTCTTAAATTTAACACACTCTTATTAGAAATGCTTTGGTATCAATACAATAAAAATATGCTGGTTTCTGCCCCCACCCCCAACAAATTGTGTCAAGTAACTGGAAAAGTTAAGCGTTTGTTCTCCCTAGCTGTTTTGGAATTTTTCACAAATAATGATTACTGCTTATCCACATGGCTTACTATGGCTATAATTATACTTTTTTTGAGTCTCAGGAAAAAGAAACAAAATATCCAGAAGGGAAGTTGGCAAATGTTTCTTAGGTTCTTCTCCAAAGGATGTTTGGGTAGATGATACACCTCTCAGATAACTTTTTTCCCCAGTTTTGCCATTCTCATCCTTAAAGCTGAAAATTGAAAAAAAAAAAGTTATAAAAAAAGCTTTAGTTTTCACTCTAAATGACCATTTCATAGAATGCAGGAAAGTTTGAAACATACCTCAGATGATTTTATCCAATAATGTGAGCATTGTTTTAGTAGCACAAAAAGATAGTAGAAATAATAAGCTATGGTTAACTTAGGACTGAAACAGGTTCAGAACTAGAAGGAACCTATTTCTATAAAGATTAGAAAAATTAGTAAGGCAAACACAGCATAAGTTGAGTAAATACAGGATTAGTGCACAATTTCACTATTAGCCTTAGATAAATTCCTATATGTCAGTGACTATGTTTTGTCATATTTCTGAGCTATGCACTACTAAAACTAAAACATGACTTTAATTCATGATTGAGTTATCTTTTAGGTCATCAAAGTTGGTTATCCCAAGGGGCTCCATTCTTGGATATAGAATGACAAAAACAAATTTCTTGTGAGTGAAAAAATGTGAACCACTAATTAAGAGTTGGAATAATTATAAAATTATATCTTTGTCAAGATATGTTATAAGTATACTTTTGGGGCACCTGTATGGATCAGTTCATTAAGTGTCTGACTTTGGCTTGGGTCATGATCTCATGGTTCAAGAGTTGGAGCCCTGCATTGGGTTCTGCACTGACAATGCGTAGTCCACTTGGGATTCTTTCTCTCTCTGCCTCTCTCTCTGCCCCTCTCCCACTTGAACTCTCTCTCTCAAAATAAACTTAAAAAAAGATACACTTTCAAATGACAGTATACCTTTTAAGCATATTCCATTGCTAATAATAAATATGAAGTAGAAACCATTTTTTAAATGTAGATTTAGAATTCACAACACTGCTCTGATGTTCTGGTATCATGTCCTTAATATTTAGGACTTTAAAGTATACTGCCTCAGTCATATTCCAAAAATTGAAAGATGCTTTCAAGGCGCTGATCATTATATTCATGTGTAATATGGCCCAAGAGCCAGCTCTTTAACTGATTGCAAGATTTTATTTAATGAAAAAAATATAACAGGGAAGACATGTGTCTCATTTTCCGGTCATATATTAGTTGTCTATTAACAATGAAATGACCCCATCTCTAAGGAGCTCTTTTTTTACAAATATGAGAAGTGATGGGGGATCCAATAATGTAAAAAGACTATGATAATTTTTATTGTTATTCTACTTATATGAAATGTTTTCATTTAAATGAAGTCAAGGAGCATTATTTCCCATGGAACCTTAAGGAGAATGATCATTTCTAGTGTCAGGGTCAAGAATATTTCCTTGAATTTAGGGCTAGCTGAGAGAATTACCTTTGCTCTGTAGCCAAGAGGATGGTCTCTATTGCTGGGAGATGTTGGATGGTCAAGCCTAAGGAGATGCCTATACTTCAACAGCAGGAAGTGAACTGAAGGCAGAAAGCAAGGCTTTATATTTTCTACTCTTGGATTTTATGGACCTCTGCCTTGGCCATACCAAAAAAAGAGCAGGGGAAAAGTCCATTTTAAGGGACTTTTTAAAGGTATCTTTTAAGGCAGGGACAAAGTCTTCCTCTTTACAATTACTCCTCAACTTGAGATTCAGTAAATCAGGCACAGCCTTGGTGCTATGGACATTCAGTGAAATTCTTGAAAGACATCCTGGATGTGCACATCCTCAGGAGTGAGGTAATCCAGTAGCTCACTGTCCCATTTCTTTAGGGGTAAAAAAAAGAATTCTAGATTGTAACTGTCTGCTATTTTTTCTTGTGGCCTATGGCAAGTAGATGGTGTGAATTTCAAGTGGATGTGTAGGGCTGGAGCATGTTGACAATAGGCAGGTGTAGCAGGTAAAAAAAATCTGGGCCCTCAGCTCCCCTTTTTATTCCTCCTTTCTGCTCTTTTCTGATCTTTACTTGCTCTCCCCACAGCAATTCAGACATATAGTTTTGGCTGGTTGAACGTGGTGGAAGAGAGCTTGCCTCCTTACACTCAGCATTCCTTGCTTCCTAATGATTGCCACAGGTTGGCAATTTTGACACCAGTAGCATGTGAATCCCTTGGAGCTGAGGTCCCCCACCTCTATCATCCTGAAGTGATGCTGACATATCTAAGAGGGGTGACTAGATCTAGGAGTACAAGAAGAGGTTGGCAAGGACTATCAAAGAAAGCCAGCTGCCTAGTTGGTGGGAATAGTAGAGGAGTCCCAGTAAAAGCGCACTGGGGCCACTCACTGGTGGATGTGTGTGGCATTAAGCTATACTTTAGAACATGACCATTTTATATTTACATTAGCCAATGGACTTTGCTGAATTTTCTTGTCATGACTTCACCCGTTCAAAAGTTTTGACTGAGACATTTGGATCTTCACTTTCTCCCCTCTTTCTTACTCCTTTGTGCTCTTTTCCTAATTCAAAATTGCTCTTAGATAAGGCTCTCATAACAACATTTACACTAAGAAAAAAGAGACTAATAATTCTTAACTATTAGGCTTTCCAAGAATATTTATATTTAGTAGGTGACCTATACCATAAGTAAAGAAATTGACTGAAATGATGGATTTTCAAGTATTTCAGTAAGCATTTTTGCAGTTTTAGGGGAGAAGCTCAACCTATGTGGTGCTTGTGAAATTGAATTGCATAGGTGGCTATATATTTTATGTATGGGAATGCCTTCTGGGGGTGAGAGCATATGTCAGTATGATGTGCTTATTTAAAAAACCCATTTAAAAATATAGCAGCTCTATAATCCATGCACTGAATTGGAAAACAGGAATGTAAAACAATATCATGATGGAAGGCAAGGAATTTGGAGCATTCTGTTTATAATAGGCTTTGATTGATAGTACAGAACTTTGTATTGTTACTTTGTCTGGAAAAGGTCTTCCTGTTTTCATTATTTTAGTTCAGTGGCATGATTAGTGTTGTCTGGAAACATTAGTCACTTCCTGTCTTTTTCTGTGGGGTAAATGTGTTGACATGGGTAGGGAAGAAGGAATAGGGGCATTCAGGAGGAGGTGGCTAACATCCAAGTGCAAAAATGGAAGATTTTATAGTAGGGAATGTCACTATTCTTGACCATAATCAATGTGTTCCTTCTCTTCTAAGTCTACTGTGTTGTTCTTTTTTTTATATTAAAATTTTTTTTTTTAACATTTTTTTATTATTGAGAGATAGAGAGAGACAAACTGTTAGCAGGGGAGGGGCAGAGAGAGAGGGAGACACAGAATCAGAAGCAGGCTCCAGGCTCTGAGCTGTCAGCACAGAGCCCGACATGGGGCTCAAACTCACAAACTGAGAGATCATGACCTGAGCCGAAGTCAGACGCTTAACCACTGAGCCACCCAGGCACCCGTACTGTGTTGTTCTTTTAAAAATGAATTTAATTCACAAAATCTTATTAGCAAGCAAAACTCATTCTCAAAATGGAAAGGAACTTTTAGTTTTAGCAGGTTTTAATTGTGGGGATGTATCACACAGCTCTGATTTAGAAAGGTAAGTGTACACTTACCAACAGGTTAGAAATTCTTCAGATAATTAAAATTCCGGTTGGTATGCCTAATTTAACTACTTAAAAGAATGGAAGAGGCCCATTTGCTTGTGTTATTGTCAACCCAAAATTGAGCTTATGGGTTGCAAAAGAACACTTCCTCACTTGTGCAAGTACTACCACACTTCTATAGAATTATCAAGTTCTGTTTGCTGAATTAGCTGGAGCTTAACATTTATTGCTTTTTAATGAGAATCTTTCCACTAGAAACATTTAAAATTATCATCCCACTAACACATTCAGAACCTATATGTCTGAGTAATTTGACTTAGGTCTTTAGCTAAGGTTAAGTAGAGCTATTATAATTAATTTTGTCAGAATCTTATTTATTTTTTTATAAATGAGAAGTAGAATATGATATTCAAGCGATAACAAGGAATTTAAAATTGATGAGCTGTCACTTTTGTAGAAAAAAGTGTAATTTTCCATTTAATGCTAAAAAAGCTAGATAGCTATAAAACTTTATAGAAACCGAGAAGTGTAAATAGAAAATAGAAAAAAATAGAAAAAAAATTGCTAAGTTAGGGAAGGCTATGGAAAGTTAGATGTTATAGATAATGCAAGAGAAATTGGCATTCTGTTTTAAAATGTAGAAAAATTAAGGAAGTAAAGTTAAACTATAAAAGCATAGGGAAATGAGATATAGCAAAGTAATAAAATATCACACTGAATAAAATTTGTTTCTTGTTTTTTCTTGCAAAATTAAGGCAACTTGTTAACTTAAGTAGGAAGTTTAAATAACAGGCACAAACAAGTAGCTGGCATCAGATTCTGGTGGGAAAAGATATGATATAGATGATTCAGTATATTAGTAATCCAAATACATTCACAAGCAGTACCGTACTGTGACAGAAGACAGACTTCAAGTTTCTAAGGTCAATCAATGCAATATCCAAATAAGGCAACAACTGTTTTTTTTTTTTTTTCATTTTATCTTTTGAAGTGACTTAATCAGATCATTATTAATTAAAGAAAAGAAAAAAACCCTTAGTGTGTATTATTCTATGAGGTGGTCAAAAAAAGCTGAAAGCAAGAGGGCTTGTTAACACAAAAGGAAGATTGTCACACGATTAAACAGCAGTGGCAAGCCTTGTTATTTTCATTACCTGTTAAGGACGGGTCCTCAGTCCCATCTCCAGCTATCTGAACATCAAGTGGAGAATGTTGAACCGGGTTGCCTAAGCTTTCTTCTTGCTCTTTCCAGGATATGGAATTTTTGTGGGGAGATTTGTGGTTTGTGTTTTCATAGGGATTAATTTCTGATCTCTTTCTAGGAAGTGGTGTTGGTTTGGCAGGCTGGTAAACCTGACTGTAGGGAGCTACAGGATGGTAGGATGGTTTCTCAGCTTCTCCTTCACCCTCCTCCTCCTCATCATCAATCACAACCAGCTCAGCATGGATGATCCCATCATACCCTGTCAGAAGCTTCTTTTCTTCTTCATTGTCTTCTGCCTGCTGGTAGCCCATGAAAATCATTGTCACGGGTTCTGTATCAGCCATGTCAGAGGGTAAGGAATGAACGATATTGTATCTGATATCTTCCTCATCCTCCTGGCAAGCAGGAGAAGAATCCTGGTATTTTGGCTTCCCAGCTATTGCTTCGCTGGGACTCATTCTTGCCTTTGGAGAGGGTGAATATTTGTCCTGCATCACATTTGATTCTTCCCAAGGAGTCATCAGCCTCTTTTGTAGGGTGTCGGGCATCTCCTTGGCTTGTTGAGTCATTGATCGGGGTTGAGGTATCGGTCGAACAGGGCTGATATGATTGAAGCTGTTGTCCCTCTCCTCTGAAAGTCCATTGTCCATAGTGTATACAGATTCATTCATATCATTACCTAGTCCGTTAGCTTTCATCTTTATCCTTTCTTGAAAATTTGGTCCAGGAGTTATCTTCTCCCTCTGTGGAGTTGTAGGCCTGCAAAATGGATTGGCATATACAGGCTCATGATACTCTGTTGGAGATTTAGAGTTTCTCTCTGAGGCTTGTCTTAAAAGTTCCTCTACCTCAACTGGTGCCAGGCCATCGGTGCCATTGTATGCTGCACCATGATTACAGCTTACTGCATATACTGACTTCTGCCCGTCGTCGTAAACTTTTATTCCTGTACCTTTAAAGTCATCTGATGGGAGAGGTATAGAAGACAGGACTGTACTTTCTCCAGTTTTCAAGTCTTTTTCAACTTTAATTTCCATGGCGTACAAAGCTGTCAGGAGAGAAATTTGATCTTTGATTTAGTTAACTTTTTCTCTTATACAGTAGCCTGCTTTCACAATGTATTTTTAAGTTAAGTATACCCTTTGATATTCTTTCATGTGAGATGCTGTTGTCTGTTTTTAAAATTTTTTATTTTATTCATTGATTGTATAAGGTCAATCAATGTAAAGGCCAGCACCGTAATGACCTAGGTTTTTATGTAAGGATGTATGGAATTACTGAAAAAATGGGACTGAAAAGCTGGTTGGAGAAGAGAAGCTGATGATTCCATTGGGAAACCAGAAAATATCCTCTTTGTAACTAATAAATCCAACAAGACAGATCTCACTCTTACATTATCCAATGGGAGGAGTCAGACCTCTTTGTTAGCTAGGAAGAATGGGTTGCACCAGGCATTACAGCAGGTAAAAGGTCTAGCACGGTATATTTTATTAAGTCACATCCTTGCTGTGTGGGCCAGCAGCCTGCTGAAATCATAGAGGAGTGTTCTAAAGTTTTCACAGCAGGGAAGCTGTTTAAATGTAGAACTGGTATTGAAGAGGGAGGAGGAAGGCAAGAATCACATGCTTCTCCTTCTGCCTTCTTTTTGTGTTTCTTTCATTCCAATTTTCAAGTAGGAGGAAAAAAATAGAGCAATATAAGCTGAACTGAAGCAAGTGAACTGGAGAGCACTGTGTGGATGAGCCCTGCTTCAAGGCGCAGGCAAATTCCTCATGACTGGAGTTTTAAGAACTATTAGGAATCTGGGCCCAATTACAATGTGGCAGTGCTTTGGCTTCTGCTCTGGCCTCCCACTTTCCTTTTTGGACCCATCTTGATTTCATACCTCCTTGGTAGCCCGGTGGTTCTTGGCTCCCCCCAGCTACCCAACTAAAACTGCAACCCTCCCCATTCCCACTCTCCATGTCCCCCACCTCTGTTTTATTCTTTAGTATTTTCACAGCCTAATTTGGTATTTTTAATCTATTTACTTAATTTTAGGTCTGTTTTCTCCTTTAGGATGTCAGCTCCAAGAAGGCAGAGATTTTTGCTGTTTTATTCACTACTGTATTCCTAGTGCAAGAACTGAGCTTGCCCTGTAGTATGTGGTCACTAAATATTTGTTGAATATTTAAATGAATGACTGCTACCTGCTTATAGAGTGTAGCTTCCTTTTCTGGTCTGAAATTCAAAGGTTCCCTCTCTGGCCCCATACAAGCCTTCATTTTTTCTGGAGTCTTGGAAGTATTAGTTTTATGAAAACCATTCCACATGGGGGTAAATAATGCCTAACTTTCCCAAGGGATATTTTTACTTTCATAAAGGATCTTAGTAATCTAAGAGATTGCCTACTAGATGGAATATTTGGGGAGAGATATTTTTGAGCAGGGGAGCTTTGCTTTTAAGAGTTTGTCTTTCTCAATCCTTTATCTTCTCTGTCCCTATAACTCCATTATCCCTACCTATGCAAGTGACTCAGATACCTCATGGAACTTTATAAAATGGACTGTTGCTTAACCTGAAGCATCAGATGTAACAGCAGGTTGTTAATATCTGACATTATAAAATCTGAATTTGAGAACCTGCCTTTGGATACAGATTTTTCATGTACCTTTTCTATTCTGTTCATCATCTTCTGTTCCTTCATTTCTTTCCTTCCTTAATCTGGAAGGCACATAGGATTTTGGAAGGTCAGGGATATTAGCATAGATGTCTTCAATTGACTCTGTAAAATTAATATTAATTCAAAATACATTTAGAATATATTTACAATAATGGGAAATGTTTCTGTGGGTTTATTAAAAAATGTAGTTAGACATAGAATAGACTGCTCAAAAACATACCTTCTGATGTTTCTTCCATTTCCACCTTCACAGACTATAAGAAAAAGAGTTCTCCATGATTAAAACAGTTCAGTTTAAAACAAATTCTAAATGTGGATATAGTTTGAAGAATTATATACTGTTTGTAGACTCATTCTGGGAGGGACTTATAGTTTTAAATGTTAATGCTCACCCTTATTATGTCTTCTGTTGTCCTCTCAATTGATTTCAGTTTCTTCAAAATTGCCTCTTCATTGATTGAGATTTGCAGCTCAGCCTTTTCAAGATCTTGGATCTCCTTCTCAAGTCTGACAACAGAAAGATGCACTTTTTACTGCTTACGACAGTACAAACATAGAGTTCCCAAATATGTCTTCTCCATATATAAACTTTCCTTGGAATATTGCATGTAAATATCCAGATACCTTTTAAGAACATAGCATTACACTAACCATCAGATTTAGTACATAGAAGGTACATAACACCTGACTTTGATGTAACAATCTTCAAGTTAAAACAAACACCTTTTTTTTCCTTAGGTAAACTATTTGAACCTTGCCTCATTTTCTTCTTTGCAATTACAAATGTTATTTCCAAATGAAATAGAGAAATTTCTTTTATAAAGAGACTTAAGTTTGAAGTTGAGCCACAAGGTATGGTTCATCTGTAGTTATTACCTAGGTTACCGATTTTTCTTACCTGAGTCTCCATATTATTTGGAGAAAACATTATAATAATTTTTTTGTAGCTAATCAGCACTTTATAAGATTATAATTATTAGACTTAATTTAATAATCAAAACTATCACTTCCAAAACCCTGTATATCCTAACATTGAAAATGACACTTCATTTTAACTTCACAGTTTCCTAAGAATTGTGACATACTGTAGTGAATAGGGTGGAGAGATGAGAAACGGACAAAACTTAGTATGATGGCCTCAGATGCTGCTGTTTATAGAGGCTACATTTTCTGAAAAACAAAAAACAAAAAACAAAACAACAATAAAAAAACCCACACATGGCCTAATGAGGTGTAAGGGAACTTATTGGGGCCAAGAGAGAGCCATTTGAAATTGGACTGTTGCAAACATTCTGACCTGGAATCTTGACCAGAGTGCAGCTGCTTGTCAGATTCAAGTTAACATCGGGGTGTGATGTCGTGACCTCTTCCTTTATAAAAACATACAGCCACCAGCATTCATGCAACTGCATGTAAGACTGACCCTTGGCTGCCATGGATTACATGTAGTTTCTCAGCCAAATACTCTATGTTGTAAAGTCAGCTGCCTCAGAGGATGGCTGATTAGATAGAGCAGCTAGTCCAGGAGGTGACAGCCATGGGTATTAGCATCTGCTATGATAATTGTCAGTTTTTGGCTTCCTTCTTTAAGATGGTTATGGATTTGGCAGTGCAAAAATATTGTGCTATTGGGGTGCCTGGGTGGCTCAGATGGTTAAGTGTCTGACTTCGGCTCAGGTCATGATCTCATGGTTCATGAGTTTGAGCTCCACGACAAGCTCTGTGCTGACAGCTCAGAGCCTGGAGCCTGCTTTGGATTCTGTGTCTCCCTTTCTCTCTGCCCCTTCCCCCCTCATGTACATGCTCTCTCAAAAAATAAACATTAAAAAAATTTTTAAAAATATTGTGTTATTGTCACACCAATAAAAGCCCAAGGTGTGGTCTGCCTGACCATTCTCCCACTCATTGCTACAGTTTCAAAGTTCTGACTTTCCTGCTGCTGCTGGCCATTGGTAGTTGGCCATTTGTAGCTAAAGAAGTTTTCTCACCTATTATAGAATTCCAAGTAAAATATAGTACTTCAGGTTTCTTAGAAGTTACTGAGGTGTGACTGACATTCTATTAAAATCAGTCTCCATCCATGGTAGCACATCTGTCCATCAGTAGAGTTGTGGGGATATATGTTGGTTGGTAGAATGGAAAGGTCCATACTAAAAGCGATAGATCTGGATTATTCTGTGTCTGCTATTCACTGCTTGTGACAACCAATTCCTTTAAACTCCCTGAAACTCGGTTTTATAACATGTACAATGAGAATATGGTACCTGCCTTAAATTTTATACAGAAATTTGGTGAAGTTAAGAAGAGATGATGTATAGAACACATTGAATATGGTTGATATCAGATATGTATTATTATGGTATAATCATTAAAGGTTTTCTACAACACACAGTGTCTCTTTCTCCTTCCATGCCCTGTCTCACGGGATCCTTTATCCAACAGCATGTTAGAGACAGTCTAATGAGGATCTTTTGAATAGAAAACAAGGATGATTATATCATTGCTGCAAGCAGCTTTTAGACTGCAGGATTCAGCTGTGGAACCGGATGGATCTGGGTTTGAATACTGGTTCATCTTCTAACTTCTTGTGTGACCCTAGACAAGTCACCAGACCTTGCTAAGGCTCATTATCTTCATTAATTTCATTTATTCATTTGTTCATGAAAAATATTTGTTTAGCATCTATTTTGTAGCAGGCACAATCCTATGTGCTAGGTATATGACAGTAAACCAAACAAATTCCTGGCCCCAAGAAGTTTATATTCTAGTGGGAGGACACCGACAATACACTAACAGAGGAATTGGCAACTTTTTCTATAAAGGGCCAGATAGTTAATTAATTAATTCATTAAAAATTAATTAATTTTAGGCTTTACAGGCCACACATACAATTTCTTTTGCTTATTTATCTTTTTTTCCCTTTTACATCCCTTTAATAATAATAATAAAAACCATTCCTAGCTTGTGGCTATATAGAAATAGGCCAGGGCTAAATTTTGTCCTGGGTCATAGTTTGCCAACTCCTGCAAATGTATATACATACATATTTACATATGTATATGTAAATACATATACACACATTTATTTATGAAGAAAAATACTTCCATTAAAAAGTAGGATAAAGTAGGATAAGGACTATAAACATAAGGGTAAAGGGATGAAGAGTGTCTGGGGAAGAGGCACTGTTTGCACAGTGTGGTCAGGGAGGGGCTACTTGACAAAGCGTCATTTGAGCAGAGATATGAAGGAAGCGAGAGAAGGGTACATGAGGGTGGTAGGGGAAGTGCTTTCTGGAGAGGTAAGAATAACCACAAAACTCAGGGTAAGAGCACGGGGAATAAGCAGAGTGGTAAGAAATGAAGTCAGAGAGGTGGCAGGTGACTAGATCATATGGGGCCTAATGTATGGTAAGGCCTTTAGGGAACCACAGGGAATACTGAGCAGAAGACAAAACATGTCATGACCTGAAATTTAAACAATCACATTGGCTGCTGTGTGGAGAATAGGCTGGAGGGGAAAACCACGGAGGTCAGTAGTTGTAACACTTCACAGAAGATGGCTTAATTCACGGGGGTTGCTGGTAGAAGGGTGAGAGGCGATTAGAATCTGGAAATATTTTGAAGGAAGAGTTGCCAGGATTTGTTGATACATTACATGTGGGGTGTGAGAAAAAGAGAGATGTCAAGGGTGAGTCTGATGTTTGTGAATAATTGGAAAGATGTGAATTTAATTGCTCGGACAGAAATCTGGGAGGGAGAAGAAAGAGAGTGGTGCTGGATGTGGTAACTTCGAGATAGTCAATGGTGACATGGAGAAAACAGACACAAACGTTGGGAGCTCAGAGAAGTCTGGGTTTGAATGTAAATTTGGGAGTTGGTATGTATAGCCATAGGCGTGGATAAGATTTCCTAGAAAGTCAGGGCTTCCAAGGACTGAATCCTGGAAAAATTAAACATTTAGAGATCTGGGCAATGTTACTACTTCATAGGGTTTAATAAAGAATTAAAGAAATAGCATGCACTCAGCAAAAGCTAGTTTCCTCCAGTTTCCGCTCCTTTCTATAGCTGGGGCACAGAGATAGATTCTTGATCTGTTTGGCCAATTACATCTCAGGGAATTAGAAATGCACTGGTATTTATAGTTGTTTTCCTCTGTAGAGAGGCCTATGGATGTCTTTAGACTAATATGGTAAGAATACAAGGTTGAAAGTCTGCTAACCTCATCAAAGTATCTGCTAATGAATGTTTTTGAAGGTTTTCAAGTCACTGGGTGAAAGATGCATTAATATGAGGTTGCAGTCAAATGACATATCAGGCATGTTTATTAAAACCAAACAGAAACAAACGAACACCCCCTTTCTCTTTATCATTTAGTTACAGCCAGCTCTCTGTTACACAGGATAAGAAGGAATCCTTTTGGTGCTAATTACTTAGAATCACAAACCTCTACAGGAGATGCTTAGTGATACAGAGCATTTCCTAAAATTCTCACTCAAATGCAAAACTCTATATCCTATTTTTATATGTTGATTTGATACTTCTATATATTATTTATGGACAATATAAATAAGATCAAAAGATAAATGTTACACATTTGTTGTTCTAGAAAAGCATTCTGACAGATCAGAATGCCAGTGGAAGTGATGGGAAACCCAGGAAAGAATAACAGAGCATGGAACTGGCTTTAGCCAGCCTCCCCCTCACAGGGTCGGAACTGAGAGGGGAAAGCATGGTGGCAGTCCGGCAATGGAAGAAGAGGAGGTCTAACAACCTCCACACCAAGGAGGAGGAAATGTGCCTCCTCCCTGGAAAATGTGCCAAGTTTTTGAGGATTGCCTGTTCTTAAGGAACATAAAACAAAAATTGCAACTGGTACGTAGGCACTATTTTTGTATCTCTAGCATGGTGGGTCTCACTGACAGTGATTTCCCCGTGAGGACATCTGGCAATGCTGGAGACATTTTGGTTGTCACAACT
The DNA here is from genome assembly GCF_014898765.1 of Herpailurus yagouaroundi. NCBI lineage: Eukaryota > Metazoa > Chordata > Mammalia > Carnivora > Felidae > Herpailurus > Herpailurus yagouaroundi. Next base: position 85,836,256 of record NW_024412388.1, on the reverse strand, counting down.
TGAGGACTGCTACTGACACCTAGTGGGTGGAGGCCAGAGATGCTGCTAAACATCCTACATGCACAGAACAGTCGCCCAACAAAGACTTATCTGGCCTAAAATGTCAATGGCGCTGAGGTTGGGAAGCCTAAAACAATGCCCAGCTGGTATAGTAGGTACTTGATACATGCTTCATAAGGGATTTTTAAAATATCTGTCTCTCTGATAGTTTTACTTTTTCCTCCTTGTTTCTCTTTTCTCATTTACATAATATGGAATCCAAACTATTATTTGTTGAATAAATTTGATCATCCGTATTTTTATTTAATATTACCATTTGGGTTAACTTCCTTTTCAAATTTCTCTGTATCTATATCTATATTAATTTCTTTTTCTGGCTCAGTGACTCTTCATAGTTAGGAGGATACTCAACTCTTATTTAAAGCTCAGAAAAATTCAGGGCTTAAATTAGCGACTCATATGTAATCCTTTTCCAAAAGCTTTGAGTAGAGAGAAAAATTTAGCAAGTATAAGTGAAATATTGGGGAATATTTATGTGTGTGTGTGTGTATATTGTGTATATATATATATATACACATATATCTGTACTATCTGTGTGTATATGTATGTATATACATATACATGTATATGTATACATATTTGTGCATGTGTATGTATATATATTTGTATGTATATTCATCCATATACACCTGCACATAAACATACATATGTGTATTTATATAAAACTTTAGTTTTGTATATATAAAAATAAAAATATGTATGTAAAACTATTTTTTTTTACATGGAAAGCTTTTGGCGAGGTCACTAGGGAATAACTTTCTAACCTTCACCTGCTTATCTCTCAGCTGATGGGTTAGAATTTCCATAAGTGCTGCCATGCCCATTTTTACAAGGTATTACCTTTCTGAATGGGAACTGAGCTCCCAGAAATGCTGATTCAGTTTGACGAGAAACAGGCAGCAGAGAAAGAGAAATATCCTTCTTGGTGCCTCCTGGGCTGTTAGGCGGGGCCTGATGGATGAGTTAGCACCTCTCATGATTTCTGAGAGAGGGTGGGCAGGCATCATGTGCCAATTTAGATAAGCAGAGTACATGAAAAAGGATTTGTAATGCTATCCATTATTGGAATCTTTCTTCTCCCTGCCTATTTGCTGGGGAAAAATAGGGTTATTTTCAAGAGCTCCCTATGTGAAAGCAGGTAGCTTTCATTTCATGCACTGTTCTAGTAATAACCTCCCTTAATCATCACGAGATAATGTCCCCAATCCAATTCCAACATGCAATTTTTTGTCTTAGGAAAAGGACAGCACATAAATGCTGGATGCACCAAGAAGGGGTTATTTCAGAAGGCAATTTTTCTGCTGCTAAGTGTCCATTTATCTCTTTCAGTTTTTGGTGGAGTTAACAAGGACTAACAATCTAATGGAGTTTACCACTGGGGCCAAAAAGGCCAGGACTCAGAAGAGTTATGTTCTACCTTCCATCATTTTACTTGCTAGCAATTATAACAACATTTAAAATGTATTGAGTATCTATACCGTATGAGGCATTGGCCTAATTAGTCCTTCCAACAACCCCTGTGAGTACCATTATTAGTTCCATTTGACAGAGAAGCAAGCTGGGCACCTTGATAGCCCCCTGGCCTGGAGGCTTACAGGTAGCTTGTGGCAGGACAGAATTCGAAATCAAATCTCTGCTGACAGACCCTGAGCTGTTAACAACTTTCTAATTAACCACTATGGGAACAAAACTTTAAAAAATGGGTTCTTATGAACCTAGACACAACACTCATTTTGCTCATCAGTATAAAAGGATTTCTTACTTCCTATCATAATTAAGAAACAGAAGATTGAAATCGTAGCTGGGGTTTGGCCACATGTAAAAGTGCTGACCCATTATATACAAAGGTAATATTTCTGTCCTGGTATTCATTAGGGTAATTTTGTTATACTAGGCATTTTTCTGCTTAGTGGACAAGTCGGTGTGACCAGGATTAAAGTGAAGGCTTTGTCACTTTTTTTTTTTTTGGTTGTTTGAGTTTGGATTTTGGTAGAGGTTCTTACAACAGTCTCTGTTTCAGAGTCTGGGGTTTCCATAAGCTATAGCCACTTTATAGCCAGCCTTTCTTTGTTTGGGCACAAGACTGTTGTTCAAAGTAATAGAAGTTTTAGGTCTTAAATAAAAGCTGGCTGATGTAATTTGATTATAATACTGTAGTTTGAAGGTAATCACTGATGCTGTGTTTGAAATTAAGTTTATGACTGGCTTTGGCTATACACTCCCAAAGGACTGATGAGCTGTTTGCTGTAATAGGCTGGGAGCCTATTAAAGGCCAGGACTACACCCAGAGATGGCCCAGTGATCATTTCTCTGGGATGGTCTGAATCAGCAGGACTTGGTCCAGGTTGTGCCACCACTGATATACCTCTGAAATTAGTTGACGCAATTGCTAGGACCACCTCACTGACCCCATCCAAGCTAGACAAAGAAGGATTCAGTTTCTTTTGGGACTCACAGGTTCTCAGAATGTGTTCACCTCCAGCAGATGTTGAATTTGGTCTGGAGTGGTGAGCAGTTGTAATCTTTGACTCTTCCCTTAAGTGCAGATTCTCTTTCCTTTTTTTTCCCCACTGAATCTTGGGAAAACAGGAGGTGGCTGGTGGTTTACGTATATTTTGTGAGTTTTTGTGTGAAGGTCTACTTTTTTGTTTTCAGCTCTACCCATGGAAACAAGACAGTGAGCCCATATGAAAGCTAATGTACTTGGCTTACTTATTTAGCCCAACCAAGCTTCAGTTTTCTTCTTTGGTGGATACTAATAGTATTCACAAAAGGTTGTCTTAAGGAGGTAAATAAAATTATTTTTGTAAGCCTCTACCACAGGGTGTGACACAGAGGAGTTACTCAATAATGATTAGTTAGCCCTTTCTCTTCCTACTCTGGTAGGAAAAGGAGGGCCATCTATGACAACTCCAATAAAAAAGAAAACCTACCAGGTCTATTTGGAGATTTGTTCTTCAACTTTGATATCAATGATTTTGGAGCGAGTGTGGGTGTGAATATAGCTTTAGGGACACACCTGTCCTTTAAAAATACAGGTCTAGACAAGAAACCAAAATAGTACTCCAGGATTATTAGAATTTTCATAATATTTATGGGAATGGTGTCTAATTAACAAATGTTATCTATTTTGTAAATGAAATCTCCTCACCCCAATCTATTTCTCTTGTTCTTTTTAGTAATAGAAGTCCTTGAGTCTTATGTGTCTCGCCAGCTACGGACTACATTTCCCAGTCTCCTTTGCATTTAAATGGTGTCATGTGACTAAATTCTGGCTAATAGGATAGTAGCAGAAGTGACATCTGCAATTTTCAGGTCATAACTTTAAAATAGAACTGTTTGGCCTCCACTTATCCTCCCCTTCCTACACTGGAATGCAGATGTTGTGGCAGTGAGCTGTCTTTGACCATCCTACCAGAAGCATCACTTAGGGAGCAGCAAAGCAAGACAGAAAGAAACAGAGAGGGTCTCTCGATCATCTCATGGGATGTTGCTTCTCTTTCTCCCTTGAATGTCTCCTAGCTAGGATTGTTATGGGTGTGAGAGAAATGAATGTTCTAATCTTGTTTAAGCCACTGCGGTTATAGAATCTTTTAAAGCATCAAAATCAATATGCTAATTATTGCATCACCTTATAGGGATGAACCTTTGCATAACCAACTTTATGAGATTTTTTTCTTTGATTTGCAAAATTACTCATTGTTACCTTGCATTTCAGGTAGTTAGCCAGTAAAAATAGAAAAATAGATCAGCTTTGCATCTAGTGATTGAAGAAGTTACATGTTTCTAAATCATCTACCAAATCTGACATGGTTTATATTGATGTTAGCTAGTTAATGCTCAATGGCTAAGGTTTACAATGATAAAAGAAAGATCTTTTATTTTTTAACTATGACTGATTAAAATGAATAGCTTTGGAACTCTAACAGGTACTATTAAGTATATGTACTTGATGACTTTAATTAGGTAATGTTGACTGCAGTGTGTTGGTCATATATAATGGGCAGATAAGTTATTATTGATGGATCAGAGGTTAAAGATATTTTATCTTTATAGATACTTTGCTTTATGATAATATCAAACTCTATTTTGTCATAAAATTGAGAATATGCAGTCTAGTAGAAGGTGGGTTGATTTTTGTGTTTTATTTTTAAAACTAGGGGTCTGATAAATTTCATCAAACATTTAACACACTTTTTTTAAGCACTTAACACATGTCAGGCACATTTTACTCACCAAACTGAAATAAATCTATATAATAAAAAAAGATGAAGAATACTTCTACGCACAGACATAGGACATGAATTGCCTTACAATCAGCCTTGCCAACAGGCATGTGTATAATAAGGAAGATCTAACCCACTAGTGCAAACAATCACATGCTGTGGGTAAGCATGCCAGAGAATTAAAGGGCATTTGGCATACAACAAACACTCAGTTTGGCCTAAGCCAGATCTATTGCCTCTAATCCTGAGCATTTAAGAACAGGAGGAACAATGCGACACAGCAGCTTCAAGATAACAAGAAGCAGAGAGCTAGCCCAGCAGTGACATTGAAACAAGTGTCACTTGGCTCTGATAATTGGAACAGAGCAGATGTTTAGAAAAGCTGAATAATTTATAGTTACATGCGAGCAGCTTTTGCATGGGTGAATCTCATTTCCTAATATAACTCTGTAAATATTAATAATTATATTATGGGCAGATGATACTATCATGAGTTGAAACTGCCATGTAGGCAGATAATGTTAGAAGATAATCATTTAGTAGAAAAGCAAATGCTCTTCATCAGAACAATATTTTGTAAATTAAAGCTTTCATTTTCCATGAAAAATAAGAAGCCAAACTGGTTTTCAGAGAATCAGCCCCTTTCATGGGCAGGTTACAAACAAGGTTTTCAAATGAATGCAAATAAATGCACGGTCTGGAGGTTGGTGTGGTATGGTAGACTGGTTAGTTATGGGCTTCTTGAGTGCTCTGGTAGGACAGAAGCTGGGTGTGTGGTTTTTAATTAGAGCCTGTAGAGAGCCTTGTCGTACATGATAAATACTTAATAAGAGCTAAATATTTTTTTTAAACTTAAAAATTTTAATGCTTATTTATTTTTTGAGAGAGAAAGGGGTGGGGGGCAGAGAGAGAGGGAGATACAGAATCCAAGGCAGGCTCCAGGCTCTGAGCTGTCAGTGCAGAGCCTGACGTGGGGCTCAAACTCACGAACCATGAGATCATGACCTGAGCTGAAGTCGGATGTTTAACTGACTGAGCCACCCAGGCACCCTGAGCTAAATAGTTTTAATAATAATTCAAATCGACCTCTACATACATAGGTGCCATGAGGTGCCTTAGCCAGGACATGGCAAATTCGCTGCAAATGTGCTTATCCATGATTTTGGAAAGCTTTTTTTTCTTTAAAAAAAAAGTTGTAGGGGAAAATATTTTTAGTGAATAAATTACTTGTTACCATATTATGAAATGGCAAAACATATTCAATGATGTATGCAGCCATTGACTCTCTCTGTTCAGAAATAATTACTGGCTTTATGCCTTGTAACCCTTAACATTTATTTCCAACAGTATTATAGAGCAGCCACTATATTTTCAACTTTCTATCCACTTCATTTTTGCTTTGCTTCTAGTATTAATTGTTCATATTTGATACCAAGAACAGGACTCTATTATTTGAAGACCAATAAATATAAATTCCAATCTTAATATAACATAGAATAACCAACAAGGACCAGTGCCTGGGGTGGTCTAAATGGGCTAAGTGACACTTAGCTTGTGGCAGACAAAAGATGCATTCCAAGGGGTGTATGTGGAAGCTTTCTGAGCTGATAAATTTAGTCATAGATCTGGGGTGGGGGACAATCTTGGAGAATGGGGAAACCTAGGCCCTTTGGTAGCATATTATACAAAGAATTTCTGCCTTTGAACATTCTTCGTGACAATTACTCCTCTCCCACTTTCTCCTTTGTTCATTTGCTCCTTTGTTCCTTCATTACTCATGTCAACACAGCCAAAGATTTATGACATCCATGCTAGTAGTTTTAGTTGTTTTTTTTTTTTAATTTTTTTTCAACGTTTTTATTTATTTATGGGACAGACAGAGACAGAGCATGAACGGGGGAGGGACAGAGAGAGAGGGAGACACAGAATCGGAAACAGGCTCCAGGCTCCAAGCCATCAGCCCAGAGCCTGACGCGGGGCTCGAACTCACCGACCGCGAGATCGTGACCTGGCTGAAGTCGGACGCTCAACCGACTGCGCCACCCAGGCGCCCCATGCTAGTAGTTTTAAATTTGTATTTCAAGTTACTGAATATTGTTTTAAAATTTTTTTTTTCAACGTTTATTTATTTTTGGGACAGAGAGAGACAGAGCATGAACGGGGGAGGAGCAGAGAGAGAGGGAGACACAGAATCGGAAACAGGCTCCAGGCTCTGAGCCATCAGCCCAGAGCCCAATGCGGGGCTCGAACTCACGGACCGCGAGATCGTGACCTGGCTGAAGTCGGACGCTTAACCGACTGCGCCACCCAGGCGCCCCCTGAATATTGTTTTAAATGAAATAATGTAAAATCACTTTGAAAAGTTAAAGGATCTAAAGAGAAGTAAACAACTAAAAATTTGCTTTGAGGCACTTATGATCTCAATCTCCTTTACTTAAGACAAAGATGGGTTCGATGTGGCAGGCTCTCTATAAATCTTCATTGAAATGAATCACGAATGAACCGAGTGAGTCCTGGTGGAATGGGTCTGGGGTCAGAAAGATCTATGTGTGACTCATGGCTTGTCTGCTGCTAGATTTATAGCTTTCTGTGCTTTAGTGTCCTTACATGTAAAATAATGCTAATTAGACTTTCCTCAGAGAATTTTCTCAGAGTAATGCTCAGAGTATATAATATATGCTGCATAAAGGGTAGCTGTTATTATTGAATTGCAGTGGAGTGGTGTTATTCTAATCTACTTTTAGACTATCACAGCACTGGTGGGGGTGGGGGTGTTTATGCTGGGTAATCATTTAACCCTATTTTTACTAAGCTATGGATGAGATTGGCAGGTGTGAATCACAGAGGATGCTGGGAAGTGGGGGATAAGGAAATAAAAGAGCATAGGAAAGAGGGGAAAGATGAGAAAGTGAAGTGAGGGTGAAGTGTTACAACACGTCATCAACAATGGCCTCAAAAGCCACTGTCATGTGACTTTGCCCTTGACTCAAGATAGTTGGGTGGTTACCCTTTTTTATTTTTTAAAGAATTTCAAGGCTTTAATTTTTACTTCATTAATGTTCAAGTCATTGTCTAGTCTTTAGCTGGACCCTTTAATACATGGTATTTTCAAGTCTGACCATCCATCCATCCATCATCCATCATCCATATTTTCCCATTCATTCATTTTTTAAGCTACATAATCACAGGTATTCCTATTATGTGCTAGGCATTGTACTAGGCTTTTTTTTTTTTTTTTTTTGATGGGGTTTGGGGGTTAGATTTCTTCCTCTTTTTTTGCTGGAAATTTGATTTATTTTGCTGTTTTTGTTACATTAAAAAAATCTCCTGAGTTAAAAATAATCACAATATCTGGGAAATTAAAAACAACAACAGATGAACTATTGCAAATCTGATAAACCAATTAGTCAAATATGGAAAGTGAAAAACATGCTTGAATGCTTTTGACTCATATAATTGCTTCAGAATAATTTCTTAAGTGTTTCTAGGCAACAGCAAATTTAAGAAGAAGAAACAAATGGTGGGTTTCTCTCTCTCTCCCTCTCTCTTTTTTTGTGTGCCTTTCCCCCCTTTCTCTTCTCTCTCTCACATTGTCACAAGAGCAGCTTGTGCCTCTCCCACAATATGATGTTAGATATGGCTTGTTGGGTCAGAATGTGACATTTTTCATGCAGCATTCCTCACTGTGTTGGATGAGACATCAGTTTCATTAAGGTACATTTGGCCTGCACAGGTAGATGAGAGCATTAGGTAGGGGGTTGAATTTGGATAGAAATCACAGCGAGCTGAACTTTGATAAACTATAACCAGCATCAACATCATTTAGCCTTTATATTTCTCCATCGATCCTTTGGGTTCTGTTTTTGAAATTGAATCTTGCCTGCTATTTTTTGAGTTAACAGAGTAGATTACTGCTTTATATGATCTTGAGCAGAGTGCATTTCCTAATATTGCATCTCCATTTGTAGTGGCACTTCCCTTATGTGGGATGGTGGCAGCTGCAGTAATGACCCGCTCCTCAGATTTTCTCATGACATACAATCACACAGAAATCCAATCTTTCCTGCATCTTCATATTAGTACCTTATGGGGCAGGCAGTGTCTACCATTTGGAGACAAATTAAAGCTCATTAAAGAAAGGCAGAGGGTCAGAAGGGTACTTTGGAATATTAAAAAAAAATCCTTACTAGAGAACATTTAATCATAAGTAGATAATCCTTCTCAAAGGGAGGCAGTGCATTTACATCATTCTCCCTGGCAGTTAACCTTTTGCATTTTATGCTTATGACATTTCTGTCAGGCACTCTGTGTGCTCCAATTAAAGTCAGAGGTCTTTGGACATAGTTCAAAAAGTAGCAAGCCTCTGGAGGGCAACTTGATGCAAGGCATTTTGGCAGAGGGAGGACAGCTGGGAAGCCACATAGGAAAGAGGAATCTAGAATGTGAACGACACAGCTCCTTTGGATGCTTCTGAGGGTGTTTGGAGGGGGGGCTCATTATGGGTGTTGGCTATTGGATGGAGGAAAGCAACAGACGTGACAAAACAGGAATTCTAAGCCAGCCTATAAATTTGTACACATGGGTGTCTGGACTGAGAGGTCGGTGCTGGATTTGCACCTGTGCCTACAATCAGGTAGTAAATGGTTCAGTGGTCACAGTAAGAACAAGGCTCATTTGGGAGGCAAATTGAAACTCTATTTAAGCAAAGCGATTCAGAAGGAGATGTTCAGTATCATTTTACTCCTGGGAACATTTCCTCCTAAGGCACAGGCAAAATACCCACTAATATTGTTCCAAAGCTAAGAATGTGACTCAGAGACAAAAACCATGGAAACCTACTTATTTTCTGAAACGTTGCTGTTCTGAAAGAAAAGATGAGAGGATGAATAAGCAGACATGTTTTACTTAAAGGCTATGTGTGAGTCAGGGAAGCTTTGAGTTTTTAATATGGCAGAGAGTCATATGAGTATCTATGCATATAAGAGAGTGAAATCATTACATGGGTTGGAAATTAAAAGTGCTGTAAAAGGGTAGCATTTATAGGATTTAACTTTTATAAAAATTTTCTACAGGATCTGAGGCATAATTTATTTTTATGATTAAGACATTTAATTAGATTTTAAATCCTGAGTCCTAATTTTTTAGCTGTATGCGATGGGGCAAGTTAGCATCTACAAATGTCATTTTTCTCACCTATTAAGTGTTAATCTACCTCATAGCATGGTTGTGAGAATTCAGTGAGATAATCTATATGAAATGTTGAACACAGTGCCTGGTCTATAACACATGTTCTGTAAAAATTAACCAGTATTGTGAGTGTTTTAGTCTTCAAGTCATAAAGAAAACCCATCCATTATTTCCAAATGGAAAGAATTCTAATTGCGTGGTAATCTCAGTTTACTCAAAGGAAAAGATTCTTTGTACTGGCATAAAGAAATGAGACATCTTGGCCAAGAGATAAAAATCCCCAGATAAAATTCCAGGCAGTGTCCTTCTTCTAATTATTTTTGACTCCTAATAAGGACTAGGGTCTAATATTTTTTGAACACCTACCATGTGTCAGGTACTCTCCAAGCTGATCACTCATGAAGTCCTGTGAAGTCACTATAATTGTCCCACTATTACAGACAAGGAAACTGAGGCCCAAAGAGATGAGAGAACATGTCAGGCTTATAGGTACTGTGGTTGACAGAGCAGGGATTTGAATGCCAAAGGCCATGCTCTTTCAGTTCCTCTCAGAAGACTGGGAGTAGTAGTAGGAATGAAAACATCAGGAGCAGTCTGGCCCTGCTGCAGACTCTGAGGTAATAGCAGCGTTTCTATTTTGATGTTCCCGTTAAAATCTTATCCTCTAGCTGAGAGGCCTGGCAGGTGGCAAATGTCACCCTTGAGCAGGCACCTAAGTCAAGTGATAAACAGTCATTCAGGGTTTGGGATGCTTTCCCTGCTTAGGGAAGAAGGGTGGCTCTGTCTAGTTCAATTCCATCCTTTGACTTGGTTGCTTCTTGGAGCTAATGGGAAAATGTACTTTCTTTAGCTGGTAATAAAAGCTTCTTAAGCACTGCGGGTAGCTGTTTTGGAGAAACACTGAATTTAAAAACATGCACCTAATTATTTAGCAGTTGTAGAAATATCTGAGAAGAAAATGTTCAGTTATCAGGTAAAGCTGCTTTGGCGACATGATTTCTTTAATGCTGGGCAGTAGTGGAGGCTGTTTAATACAGACAAGGCACAGATATTATTTTGTCTCTGTATGTTGCTTCAGAATATTCTGTTCCCTGCACATTTTAAACGAGATAAACATCCTTCGTGCATCACAACAATGCAAATTCACGATACGAACTCTTTGCAAATACATTTTTTTTTAGGACCATTCCTTAAACAAAGGAACTTGCTACGAGGTATTAGATGTTTTACTATTTCCAGAACATGTACACCCACAGCTCTCCTTTAGTTTTATAGCAGGAGAGCACTGAATGGGACTTACTTTGAGGCCCAAGTTTACCTTTAATGGCTCTGTGACCTTAATTAAGTCCCTTATCCTCTCTGAGCCTATTTCCTCCTCTATGCAATGGAGGTGTTAATGCTTTCCTTCTAGGATTGCTGTGAGAATGAAATGACTTAATGGAAGTGCAAGTGCTTTGTCAATGGCACAAGGCCATTTAAAAATAAATCATTCCTGTTATTTATATTTGGGGGTTAAAATCATTTGGTGCTAATAAAGGAGCACTTATGGTTAATGACATCCTGAAGATCTAAAACAAAGTTGTAGTGAAGTCACGGGGATGAAAGCACAGCATAGGGAATCCATTCAATAATATTGCAGTGACATTGTACGGTGACAGGTGGTGACTGTACATGTTGTGGTGAGCATTGTGTAATGTATAGAACTGTCAAATCACTATTTTGTATACCTGAAACTAATGTAACATTATACGTCAACAGTACTTCAATTAAAACAGGAAAAAAAAAACTCATCAGAAGATGCCAGAATTGTGTAATGTGAGAGCAACATGAAAGAAGATCTGGAGAGTGCTAGGAGCTCTTTGGAGAAAGGAGAACCAAGGGTCAGAACATGTTTTAAAGACTTCCTGTAAGAGATAATAGGTTTTTGGACCATAGTGTGTGGTCTAAAATGCTGTGTGGCATCACTTTATAGGTAGCATAGGGTAGTCATGAGTTTCTGATCCACCACTTTGTAATTATGTGAATTCTTTACCCCTTATGTGCCAAAAGTGAAGATAATGACAATGCATCACAGGGTTATGAAGGTTAGATGGGATGATAATCTGTAAAGTACCTGGCAGGTAATATGGCTGGTAAATATGGTTTGTCTTCTTCTTCCTGCTCCTCTTCCTCCTCCTTTTTTTTTTTTTTTTTTTGGTCAGATAGGAACTCTTAACTAGGGAAGCCATGGTCGGTACCACTAGAAACTTATGTGCTTCTCAGAGCATTCAGGCAAGGTCTGAAAGCAATCAGTAGAACCCTAGTAAATTCTCTGGGATTACTTACAGTGCTGCCCAAACTTGTTAATGGCGTCTGAGTCTGTTAGCCACTTCAGTTATCATCAAGTGCAGAAAAAGTTGTAGGTATTCAGTATGGGCAAAGACTCTTAAATAAGAGGGGGCTCTGAAGAGAAGCAGGGATATGTCTGCAGAGCGCAGGGTATGCAGGGATTAAATTCAGAACTCCTTCAGAGATAAGGGTTCTGTGCTAAGGATGAGAAAGTAATCATCAGCTAAGCCAGACTTTGGTAAGAAGCTCTTGCTAAGGGACGCCTGACAAAGGATCAAGTTTTCCCAACTGTAGAGTTGATTTATTGAGTTATTTTTAAGGAATTGTTATCTACCATTCAGAAACACTTCACATCTTTGAGCAAACAACCGAGGGGTTTATAAATATAAACACTTCAATGATTACAATATAACTTTTAAAGAATTGTTAATTTAAAAAAAATCTGAATAAGGATGAGTAGTCAGTGATTTTAGCTATTAAATGTACAAACGTGTGAAATTAGGCAAGTAATGTGAGAAGCAGTTAAAAAAAGGAAGCTTTTTTCCATGCTGTCAATTTGAAGGCCTAATGCAATCTGTCTGTATAGTGTGGTGAGGATGGGCAAAATGTAGTTGTACAGCTAGTGTATATTTTTACCTTTCAGGTCTTTCCTATAGTTCTCACTAAAGAGGACAAATTCACAGTGAGTGAGATTTTGAAAGCTACCTATATTTTTTAAAAAAAAGTTTTTTTTTTTAACGTTTATTTATTTTTGAGACAGAGAGAGACAGAGCATGAACGGGGGAGGGGCAGAGAGAGAGGGAGACACAGAATCCGAAGCAGCCTCCAGGCTCTGAGCCGTCAGCCCAGAGCCTGACGCGGGGCTCGAACTCACGGACCGCGAGATCGTGACCTGAGCTGAAGTCGGACGCTTAACCGACTGAGCCACCCAGGCGCCCAAAGCTACCTATATTTATTTCAAAGATCCATAGGCTTTAAATTATTGTCATTATTATACCACAAGAAATTCCATCTTTTTTCTGTGTGTAGGTTAGAAAATGATTCTGACATTTCCCACATCTCTTTCTTTCATGCTATCTATATTTTGTGATAATACTAATAACCCCATCTTCCATTCGAGCTTTTCAATATATATATTTTTTTCATGTTCATCACTTTTTAAGCCAAGGCAATTTAAAAGCTTTACTTGTTATATCACAAGTTGCTGACTTGGTACTGATTGTGGGTGATGGGCAGGGAAGGACATTGAGAAGTGAAGTCAACATCTGGGACCAAATAATTGGGAAGGTAGAAGAGAGAAAATGCTAGTGAAGTATTCCTACAGTGTCTTCTCTTCCAAAACATGGTTGTGACTGGGGAGAGCCCGGGAGAAGGGTGATGGACACACAGTGTAAACACATCCAGAGAACTGTCACCTGTTCTAAGGTGAGAGTAGGGGTTGGGGCTGTGAATAAGGACTGTTTTTTGACTACCCCTTATGTGCCAGTTGGTGCTAGTAGTTTAGCACATATATTTTTAATTTGCTCAACAAGTGTAAAAGATAGATATTGTTACTACCATTTTGTAGATGAGGAAATAGGCTTGGAGAGCTTTGGGTAAGTCACCAATATGTATTTAAAAAATAAATCATGTGTTGCTATGTGTAGGTGGCATTTACAGTGAAATTTCTGTCATCTTCTGGTGTTGCCTTAGTCTTTATTAAAAATCCAAATGAAGATGTGATTATGCCCTTGAAAATAAGAATGGATCTTATACATGCAACATGGGCAAAGTCAAAATAAAGGGAGTTATGGAGTAGGTCAGTGAGGGCTGTACCTGAGGATGCTTTGCTCTAGAACCTGGATCTGGTGCTGGTCTTGTTGATTCTGCTTCTTCATCTCTTCCTGTTCTTTTCCGCTGCTGACTCCATCTAGAAGCCATTTCTCCCTTAAGGCCTTTTTCTGATATCAGGAAACATAAAGATGTTCTTAATCAATAATTTCCTAAATCTCTAACTACTTTGAAATCTTATGAATATTAATAGTGAACATAGTAAAGAGAAATGTTTTTTGTTCTCACTGCGTTACCTGAATAAATCTGTTTTCCTTCATTGCACCCTTTGTAACCCCCTTCCAAAGCCAGTTTTATGTATCTAAATCCTGTTTATCCTACACGTTCTAGAGTAGGTTCTTCCTTCTCTGTGAAAATCTCTGTCCTTCCCCCATCCTCACCCTCAGAGAGCTCTCTTTCTTCAGAATCATGCAGCACTCTGCTTACCTACACTGCATGTCTAGCAGTTGTACAGAGATCTTATCACGTGATGTCTAACTATTACTTATTTGATTAATGGGTGTACATCTTGTGTCTTTGAAGTAAAAGGCTCCTTCCCTGAAGCCATTTTTTTATTCATCCCAATGACAGTGTACAGAAAATGCTCCAAAATTTTTTTTTGTGGGATTAATTGAAATGAGGGGCAAAACAAGAGATTGCTATTGTGTCTTAAACTAATTCGATGTTAGTCTTAAGTGGTGTGGTTAGCACTTATTGCTTTGCCCACCCAGTACCTCTTCTGTCTTCTGAGAACCTCCCCGGTTCCAGATACCTAAGTTTAGTACAAAACTACTTGTTCCAATAATACGATGCCCAAAATTCACTGATCTAACTTGAATTTTTGTCAACTTTAACAAAATGATAAATATTTATGTTTTATCATATGGGAAAAAACCCTTTGAATTTGCATGAAAGAATTATAATCCTGGATCCTGAGCCTGAGAAAAAGCAAATGAGAGATGTGTAAATTTTGGAGAGGACTTAGCTAGCACCCCATCCATGTCTTAATAGGAAGTGTTAGGTATTAATTCCAAAGAGTTTGAGTTTCTCCTTTTCTTCCTGAAGAAAACTGTTCTCCCTATATATCTAATCTACCTGTGTAAACTATTTGTTTAATAATTACTTATTGGGGATTTGTGCCTAAAATGGTGAGAAGAATGGGAACTCTGTATTGTCTGAGACTTCTTTCTCTTACATCACAATTAAAATGAGAGCAAGTAAAAAGAACTTTTGCCTTTTTTAAAAGGATGCTAGAACTAATACTACTGGAATCTAAATATCTTTGAATTTTAAACAAAATTTAAATAAGGTTGATTGTGCTAGGTAAGTATCACATGATGGTTATTTTAAGTAAGGCAATGGTCTCCAAACCAATAAGAAATGTTATACTGCTTACAAATACATATTGTATGGAATTATACTTTATAGAGCTGATAAAACCTGGCCTGCTCTAGTTGAAGCAGGGAGGGGGCCCAGAAGCCTGTGGATGCCCAGAACACACAGTTTGAAAACTGCTAGATTGAGTAACAGCCTTATCCCAGATGATCATGTTCATTTTGTCCTTTTCAGAGTTTCAAGTGATTGCATGTGGACAACACCCCCCATAAGAGTAGTTTGTATTATTCCAGTTTGTAGCCAGAGATTCTTTGCCCCAGTGTTACCTTAACCCCTAATTATGGCTGTTGAGCTGTTTGCGGAAATGTTCTCCCACAGACACAGTTAAAATGTTCTTAATAAAGGTCAAGATCTATCTCTTGAGGTCAAAGATGCCAAGAAAATCTTAGTACACTCATTTGAGGAATTTGCTTTGATTTTAATTTATTTTTATTTGATGGAATGTGATGATAATTAATGCATAGTAAAGAAGACAGATGACACCTATCAAAAGTAAATTACAGTTCTTACAAACCACCTACCAGGACAGTTTCAGTCATTTACATCCGTATCAGTACAAGAAGCACTCAGATGGGATGGTCTTATGATGCTGAGTTACAGAGAACAGAGAATAATTCATGTGATGTGATTATGTGAACTTGGGGCTACATTCTTGGTTCTTAGTCTGGTTAGGAACAAGAATAATTTAAATTTTATCTTTGTAAAACTTTGATCATAATTCACAAATTGTCATTTACCTCTGGCAAAGAACCCTTTGCCTCTGAATATAAAAATACATAATTTGGATGTGCAATTAAAATGATATGGTACAATTACGTATTGTGACAACCTAAAGATAGTTATTTTGCTTTTATGTCACAGTTTAGACTTGTGCTTTCATCTATGAGGTCGATGTAAAATCTGTTTCACAACAATGACATTCAGAATCAAAAGCCGTATTAACTGTATGAAAATATAAGTGACGTGTGGGTAATGGATATTTGGGCAGTTAATTTTTTTTTAGGGAAAGGTTTTCCTGAAGCACGTTCCATTCCATACAGCAGTTAAAGTAGACTTTAGGAATAAATTAGTTCTTTATGCCATGGATCAAATGGACTTCCAGAGAAGAAAAGTTTTCTAAGTTGAGTGTATTTTGTGTGTCTTGGTGACAGATTGTGATCATGTTACTAGGCAAGGAGACCCATAGTGTACAAATCTCAGAAATGTTTGAAAGTCAGAATGCTACTAATATCCCCAGAAACTCCCTTTCTAGCATGTCACTGGTATGATTGCCAGGTTCCAGAGCGAAAGAATATCAGAGTGAGTTCCTACAATTATCTGGAAATGTATGTACTAATGACACAGAAGGAGCACTTTGTAAATGTTTATGTTTGTGAAGTGTAATGAAATAGTTTGCAATCAGGAAAGTGCTGAGAACAGGTGGATGAAGAAGAAAATTAAAGGAGACTGGCAACTGTAGAGGCCAATAGAGCTTTCTTGACTTGGTGAACATATTTTAGAATCGATTTTAAAAATATTTCTGCACATTTCTGAACCCCATTTTGGAATGGTGCCTAGTTGCTGTTTGGTGTGGCCAACCATTTTCTGCAAAACTTAGACGAATGTGACTCTATTCAAACTGCCAGTCTTTCCTCTGAGTTCCTTTTGCAGTTTTAGTCTTGCACACAGCGCTCATCACATAATGTATGTCTTTATAAGTTTCTGTGTCAGTTACCATTTTAAGGATACAGGTCAAACTTTATTTTGTATTCTTAGTGCCCTGCTTAGTACTTTACACATAATAGGTCCTTAATAAATGTTTATTGACTAAAAGGTCCTATATACACCTATATAAATCTTACTTATCAGTTAAGACTCAGCTTAAATCCCACACCTTTAATAGACCTCCTTTGACCACCCCAGATTACTGCTTATACTATTGTTTAAATTTAAGAAATTATCTTTTAATTCCTAGTTATTTAATGTCCTAGTTATTTATTTAATATTGGGGTTCCCACTAGGTTGCAGGCAGAAGGGCTACAGCCCTCCAGGGCCACTGCTAGTCTCTATGGCATTAATAAAAAAATCAGGAAAAATTGCTGTTTCTCATCCCCACCCCTTTGGGTCAGTGCACAGCCTGGGAAGGTGGATAGCACCTTTGTGCAGAGAAAAAGAAACGCCATCCTTCAGACAGAAGCAGACTGATGCCAGAGTGCACAGTTCCAAGGGAGCATGGGCAGGGTTTCAGCACTCCTTTCTCAGGTACCTTTGTGCAGTACACAATCTGCACAACTGTGTACAGCAATCCAAAGCATGATAATATGTTGATTGGATTGGATTAGAAGAGGTATCCTGGGTTCCAGAAAGCAAACCTATATGGAAGATCATGTATTATTTTTTTGGACTGGTTTTGGCAATACTGAAAAGAAGTGCCACTTCAGAAACAGAACTTTCAGTGAGTCAGAGTTTCCATTTCTTTCCTTTCCTTTCCTTTCCTTTCCTTTCCTTTCCTTTCCTTTCCT
>NW_024412388.1:85802979-85818740 GCF_014898765.1 Herpailurus yagouaroundi | reverse complement strand
CTTTCCTTTCCTTTCCTTTCCTTTCCTTTCCTTTCCTTTCCTTTCCTTTCCTTTCCTCTTCTGTTTTTATTTTAGAGAGAGAGCAAGAGCAGGGGAGAGGGGCAGAGGTAGAGAGAGAGAGAGAGAGAGAGAGAGAGAGAGAGAGAGAGAATCCTGGGCATGCTCCACGCTCAGCATGGAACCCAGCATGGGGCTCGATCCCATGGCCCTGGTATCATGACCTGAGCTTGGACACTCAAGCTCAACCGACTGAGCCACCCAGGTGCCCTGGAGCCAGAGTTTTCTTTGTGAAACTTGCTTCCTAGAGTGAACTGAGGGGATATTTAACCCTTTCTCTTACTGTGAGCTCTACTGTTGTTTGGCTACACATTCTACAAGAATAGCAATTGTTGAATGCTAGACAGCTTTCTGTTTACTCAGAAGCAATCATTACTTCATTGTGAGACTCAAACTGTGTGTAAACTGTGTGTGTGTGTGTGTGTGAGAGAGAGAGAGAGAGCGAGAGAGAGGGAGGGAGGGAGGGAGGGAGAGAGAGAGAGAGAGGGAGGGAAAGAGGGAGAGAATGAGAGAGAGAGAGAGAGAGAGCACTGATTAACAGTTAGAAATGGTTTAGCTCAAAAATTATTGTGGATTTGATTTTTGATTTGAGTTTCGTTCACCAAAGTAACTTGGTAAAATTTGTTTTTGTTTCATTGATTTTTCTGATTATATACACTGCATTTCTTGGCTATGTCTACTACTTATATAAATTCACTGTGACATACTGCAAGGATAGCAGGCTGACTATACTTTGAAATTATCCATCAAACTTTGGAAATGTCAATTTATATAGAAACAAAGGAGCAAACAGAATCCAGAGAACTGAGGCTAATTGGAATCTTAAATTATGTTTCTTTTCAGAGGTGGCTACCTGACCCATCAGAAAGATGGAGTTAGCTGAATTTAGCAAGTTTACCTTAAGTGTGTAGATTCCACAAGTGTGCGGCATTGTTTCATTGAGGGATTCATTAAATCTATTGATAGCAGCCCTGCCAGCTAAGTAGCTTCCTGCTTGGACCTGTTCACAAGGAGCTCCTGTTTGTCATTTGGTTGCATCCTGTGACTAAGCTACGTAATAAAATGTTGAAACTCAATGTGCTTTAATTACAACATGACCACACCCTTGGAAGATGTAAAGTCTGATTTTAAAAATGGAGATTTATTTCTGGTGATGATCTCATGTTTTGTCAAAATAGAACAAAACAAAATAAAACAAAACCCCGAAGCCATACTCAAACAAAATTGGATTCATTGCACTGAGCTTTTAAATCCAAGCATCCTTGGCCCTGCCAGACAGTGTCTGCTGTGTACCCCCTGGGGAAAGGCTGGCCTTTCATTGATTCCAAAAGGGACTTTCTAGCTGGTTCTATCCCTAGGGATGTTAAGCAAGACTGTGTTCATGGCCAAATTATCAAGGCTAGATTCTCAAGGTTAGCCAAGAAAATGAGGAAATTCAGTAATAAGGGATAAAGTAATAAAAGCATGCTTTCAACTTTCCGCAAGTTTACCAGAAGGTATTAATCTCATATGCAGATTTTCTAGATTCTTGTCCTGCCCTATGGTTATTAGGGTGTTAGTAGAACTATGCTGATTTTCTTTTCCTTCCTAAAGCATCTTTACTACAGAAATTTGAATGCCATTAGAATATTTGAATACAAAATCATTGAAATGAAATTAAAATAACAAATTACCTTCAAATGCTGGTGCTTTAATTTTTCTTCCTCTATTTTCAGACGCTTCTGTGAGATTTCTTCCTGTATTTTTCTTTTATCCTGAAATAAAAGAAGTTCCAGCATAATCTATTTTTTCAGTTTGCTTAAATATGTTTCCTTGGGGTTGTCATCATTACTGAATGGCTGGCCAGGCGTATGCTCTTGGCATTAGTAGGAAGCCGCTTTGGAAACTCAGATTTCAAAGTGAAGGAGGGCAAAGTGAGACATTCAAAGCATTTTGCTGATGGAAAACGATATAAGCTGCTTATGAAAAAAAAAGAGAACTTGAAAATATTTTAATGTCTTTCCTTCCCCACTACCCTCCCATCCCCTTAAAATACATATTCCCCATTAACGTAGCAAGATTGAACTACTGAGTGATGCAATGGGAAAAGTGAATTTTAAGGAGGGAGTTTTGAAATAGACATGAGGAAACTCTGAGGAGAGAGACTGTTCCTGGCACAGGGCTGAAGAAACTGCTGGGTAAAAGGTTTGCTTCTGTGGGAAAACAGGATAGCTGGCCTACAGAGCATTAGAAAACTAGGAAGCTAGAGAGTGGAGTGTTTCCTCCCTGTATAATTTGCTATGTGAAGATAGAGAAAAAAGGGTTCAGATAATGCTTATAAACAGTAAGAGGGCTTTTAGTCAAGGTTACACAAAATTCATGGGGGAGATACTGTATCTTTCACCAAGTTTAAATTGCATTACCTCAAAAAACCCAGAAAGCATAACTGTTAATGCCCAGAGGTACTTTTTAGAAAATATAGCGTATATACTAACTAGCCTGAGTTTGATTCCTGGCTCTGCCATTTACTAGCTCTGTGTCCTTGGACAAAGTCCTTAACTCCTCTGTGCCTCAATTACCTCATCTGAAAAATGGGGATAAGAGAATCTCCCTCATAAGATATGAGCATTAAATGTATGTAAACGTTCCTAGGACAGTGCTTGACACATAGTGCTCTGTAAGTATTTGTCTTAAAAAATTAAGTAAATACCACTTAACCTGTTAATCACAGAAAGTAGCACATTAATTCTGATAATGCTTCCATTAGCCTGAAATGTTTTCGAGATTCCCTCTCTGGAATTGTTTTAGACATTTTACAAGGTATGCAAAAAGGCAGTTATTTCCTTATTTATTTATTTTTTTTGACCAGAAGTGACATTATCCTTTATTTTATAAGAGTGGGTTTTAAATCTGCTTTCAAAATTGAAAACTCCCAAAGGATAATAACTTGTTGCCAATGAAGACAACTAAAAGAATTTGAAGCGGGCTCAGAAGGTAATTTAGAAGGAAGTGTTCCAAAAACACTTGGCAGCATTGTTGAAATCAGTGCATGGCTTCCTGATGTGACTCCTTTGAAGATAAAAACTCTTTTTTTTTTTTGATGTATAAGTTCAGGTACATTTGTTGAAGAAAAACAACATGTTGCTCTCCAACTTTATGTCATGTTTTTCTTTGTGTGTTAGAAGAATATATGACTTCATCAGTTTCACTTTGTAAATTTCATGAGCAGCTCTTGTGAAAAAAAAAATTAGCTAGGCAACAAGTGTCGGTCTCCAGTATCACTGCTTTGGATCAAATCTGGTCTTTAGGAACAAAAACTCTGACAACCTGTGAGTCAATTCTCCACTGTATCTAGAGGCTGTAGCTGAGCAAAGATTAGTAATGTTTTAAATGTATTATGCCAAACATTTTGGTAAGTATTTTACAGGAA
This sequence comes from Herpailurus yagouaroundi, assembly GCF_014898765.1. Taxonomy (NCBI): domain Eukaryota; kingdom Metazoa; phylum Chordata; class Mammalia; order Carnivora; family Felidae; genus Herpailurus; species Herpailurus yagouaroundi. Next base: position 85,815,274 of record NW_024412388.1, on the reverse strand, counting down.
CTATTTCATCAAATCCTCATAATAACAAAGATATCGTGACGATTTTTATTTTAGAAGAGGAAATGTAAGTTTTACTAATTAATTAACTTATCCAAGCTCTCAGAACTCATAAGTGGTGGAGCCAGGATTTGAACCCACGCAGTTTGAGTTAGTTCAGCCTCCACACTCTTAGCCAATTCATGACACCATTTTCCTGAATGAGAAATTAGTCCAGCTTCTCACAACTTCCTTCATTGTCCCCTCTATCATGAAGAACTGTGGCCTAGAGGCAGTGCCAGCATAGCCAGCAACAGGAGTGAGGGAGGGAAAGGAGGGAGCCCATTTTTGGTACCCTTTTTAGTGTGGGTGTGTAATCATCCACCTCTCACCACTGGTGGCCCATAGAGAAGAATGTATAAGAGACAGTGACTGCTGAAGCCAGTAAGTCTTCCCCACCCCTGTTGATAGCCAGTTTGGGCTGGTTTCATCTTGGGGTTAGTAATAAGGGAAAGCTGTGGGTAGAGGGAGGCAGGGTGTCTGAAGTGTTTTGGCAACACAAGGCTTACACAGGGTTGCTAAGGAATACCAATGTTTTGTCTCTCAGAGGTAATGTGATGCCTCCCTTATGCCAGTCTAGGTAATTAAGAAGATAAGTTTATAATGTTATAGGCATGGTTCTCTTTTAAGATAGAAGCACTTTTTCCTCATAAGATATTCAACAGCAAGTTATCCTTTTGCAAAATTTCTCGGGGACCTATAGGAATTACTGAAAAATAAGATGGCAATAAGTTAATTTTATAAAGGCAAAATAAACTTTAAGTCAACACTAAGTTGTCTACCTACCTCTATTGCTAGTGTACTGAAAGTTACCAGAGCCTGCTAATTCCTTCCCATATTATCATGGAACAAATAGGTGTGAAATGCCATCTGCTCCCCAAAATTTTCCCAGTAGCTTGAACGTCTCTATAGACACCTTTTGTTACCTGGCACATCAGATACTTATTAATGTTAACTCTTATGAGTAACTTATATTGATGTTTACTTCTTTAATGTTCAACTAAGGAGGACTTCTGTTTAATGAACAGTTGTGTAGAATTTTAGCTGTCTGACTTAGAATATTTTAGCACTTGACACCCACAAATTCTAATTCTGTATAAAGCTACCTCTTGATTATTTTGAAAATTTATTTATCTTGTGCAAATAGAAAGCTACTGTGACCATCTGTGATTCAATGATATTACTGTATTCACAGTAAGCACGATACTTAGGAGGGTATTTTAGAGATATTATTGATTAACAAGGAGCTAATATTCTAGAAATGCCTGAATCTGTAAAGAAGGCATGATTGATCCTGAGTTATTTATTTATTTATTTATTTATTTATTTATTTATTTATTTATTTATATTTTTGAGACAGAGAGAGACAGAACATGAACGGGGGAGGGTCAGAGAGAGGGGGAGACACAGAATCTGAAGCAGGCTCTAGGCTCTGAGCTATCAGCACAGAGCCTGACGCGGGGCTCGAACTGCCAGACTATGAGATCATGACCTGAGCCGAAGTTGGATGCTCAATCGACTGAGCCACCCAGGCGCCCCGATCCCGAGTTACTTAATGGTTAATTTATCTAATACTGCAGTACTGATGTACAAATGCTGTGTTTAAGGTGACATTAGAAGTTGTGCAATATTTAAAAATTATTCAGAAGCAGATGCTTTTGTCAAGAAACTTACATTCTCATAAATAAAGAAAATCATTAATTCAAGTAACTATATAGTCTAAGAAATAAAGTGACAGATGTCATTCCTGAGGCATAAGGGAGGTTCTGTGGGAGTTGAGGGGAGACAGGGAGCAGTTGCTTCTAGATAATATGGTTGGGAGAGGCTTTGATGTAGCATTTGAGTAGAGTATGTTGGATAGTTGGTGGGGACGTGGGGAGTGGGGAGGAAAGGCATTCAGGTTAAGGGCTTAATATGAGCAAAGGCCTAGAAGTAGAAAATTGGAACATTATATAGAACAGCAATTCTGGAATCTATGTTGCCATATGAGTTAGTGGGAAATAAAATAAGGATAGCAGGGTGAGGGTAAGTCCTCAGAAGAAAATTGAATGGCAGGACAAGGGGTTTGGAATTTACTTATGTATTGAGATAAAAAGCAATGGAAGTGTTCAGAGGGAGAGGATTAATAGAGTTGAAACCATGTTTTAAGAAATTTAATATAGCCTAATTGTGTAGTAGATGTTGAAGGAGGAGCACTTGAATGGGGATGGTCATTTAGCCTATGACTCATACATAAGACCAGGAAAGCTTGAGCAAGAGGTAGCAGAAGTTGCCTATGAGGCTTTTATGCCGAGGTAGAGCAGGATTGCCAATAGACACAAGAAACTCAGAAGAAGGAAGAAAGAGTTGGGTAGGGAAGATGGTAGATTCACACCAAGTTTGAGGTGTCTTGGGGTGCCTGGGTGGCCCCTTCAGTTAAGTGTCTGATTCTTGATTTTGGCTCACGTCATGATCTCGCAGTTCATGAGATTGAGCCCCGTGTTGGGCTCCATGCTTACAGAACGGAGCCTGCTTGGGATTCTCTGTCTCTGCCACTCCCTTTCCCCACCCTACTCATGCATGTGTGGGCTCTGTCAATCTCTCTCTCTCTCTCAAAATAAGTAAAAAAACTTTTAAAAAGTTTGGGGTGTCTTTGGGTCAACCAGGTGGAGTTGTCTGGTGGGCAGTGGAAACATTGGTTGGAGAGAGATGAGGGGTCAGAGCTAAAGATGCGGGAGTTTTGGAAGGAATAGCTGAAGTCAGAAGACTGTCAGGGCATGACGGGAAACATATTTATGAAAGGAGAAGGAGAGCTAAGGCCAGATACTTCATGAAGCACCTACATTTAAGGAAAGAAATCCAGGTGGAATTTTATTTCGGGGTCAATCATATTATTTGTAATAGAAGTTGGTGAATTGGGCCAATTCAATGAGTCAGATGGTTTGAGATACATTCTGCTAGAAGCTGAGTATCTTATAATTTCATGACTAGCTTTATTGACATTTTAGTTGCTTAAGGTTTCAAAAGGATCATAATAGAAGCTGCTTATTTGGATTTAACTACTTCCAACAATGCAGAACTTCTTGGTGAGGTGCATATAATGGTAATCTTGAAAGAAAGGGATGTTGCTAGCACAATGTTCCTAGAGAAGAATCCTTAGCATAGTGAGAGGTTTCCTAGATTTGAGTGAAACTATATTTTTTAAATTCTTTAAAAATTCTTAAAAAATTTTTTTGAAAAAGATGCACACATTTCAAGAGGGAAGATAGACCAGGAAGCCTGGGAAATTTACAAGTAGAAACATGGCTACACAATTACAAATGATCTCAGGTAAGAAGAAAAGAGCGTTACTATAAGCAAACCTAAACCAAATAGTTTGATATCACTGTGAACTCTCCATGCGCTCATGAAACCGAGAATGAAGATAAGCAGGTAGCACCTATTTGTAATAGTGTAAATAAGGTGGAAAAAAATCTGAGGTGATGTGAAGGTGAGAAGCATGTGAAAAACATTGAGGGCACAAAAAACATAGGTGTATAAATAATTATATACATTTAAGTTATGTTCAGAGCAAAAAGCTAAAGTCAGTCATTGGACAACTGCTGAGATACATAGTGTAATAGCAACGTGATGAAAATAGAACCATTCTGTTTCTATTTTGCTTCCATATTTTTGATTAAGGAGAATAATATTAACCCTGGAAAGGATAGAACAAATAAGTTTGAAGGAAAATTGAAGCACAAGAGGAAACAGAGCACCAAGACAGAGCTGCTCAGACTCTGATGGGTTTCACCTCAGGGAGGAGAAAAATTTATAGGCACGACAGAAAAATATTGTCAAGTAATCCTGGAATCTCGAGTGAAGAGGTACCTGAAGACTGCAAATGGCAAGTGCCCCAAGTTTTTGAAGAGGGACAAAAGGCAATTATGAATATTTAAAGACTGGTGAACTTACTGGTTAATCCCTGGCAAAGTTGTAGAATGAATTATTAAAGAGTGTTGTATTTAGACAAGCAATGCCTAAAAGATGACATTCGATTACTAAAAACAAAGCATTTAAAGCTAACTTTATTTCTTTTGCTTCATTTTTCGAGATCTGCAGATGATGAAGATTGTGGTGGTTGCAAAAATAGCTAACATTTGCTGATAACTTTATATGTGTCAGGAACTACTTAAAGCACGTAAATGTATCAATTTATTTAATTTTCTTCCAAATTTCTTTGAAGTAGGGACCACATTTATCTGCATTAGGTAGGTGAAGAAATTGAGGAATGAAGACATCTGGATCATGGGAATTCAGTATATCTGTGTTTTAGTGTAGCTTTGGACAAGGTTTCTTTCTTCTTCTTTTTTTTTTTAACGTTATTTATTTTGAGAGATGAGGGAAAGCAAGCAGGGGAGGGGTAGAGAGAGAGGGAGAGAGAGAATCCCAAGCAGACTTCTGCACTATCAGCACAGAACCCAACTGGGTACTTGATCCTATGAGTGAGATTATGACCTGAGTCGAAATCAAGAGTCAGAAGCTTAACTGACTGAGTCACCCCGGCCCCCTTTTCTTATTTTATTCTTTGGAAAGTTTTGTAAATGCAAACAGAAAAAAATAGACCATTGAAAGTAATTGTCTTAACATTTTTTTTAAACAATGCCTTATAAGAAGAGAGAAAACTAAAATTACACCCAATGAACATAAACATATTGAGATAACTTTCCAAATCAGAATTTTAAGGGTGAGGTAGGGGTGGGCTGGAAGATTTATTGGTAGAAACTGTTCCAGCTGGCTTTAGTGAGCAGCTAGTTTTAGGAGTCAATAAAATAAAAGATGACCAAATCAAGATTTCAAAAGATCTTGTCTGTTAGGAATGTTGGACCCAAATTAATGATTAATTTTATTATTAATAAATGTAAACTATGGAACTTTATAGAATATGTTAATTGTAGAAGATTTTAAAAAATCCAGACAACTTTAAAGAAAAATATAAAAAAACCCCATAACTCCCACTGCTTTAGAATGAACTACCATTGACATTTTGGTGCATTTTATTCCATTGTTTCCTCAGTATACTCAAACCACAGATGCACACCCTTACACAAACACGCATGTGCAAACCACACGAGGGGGCCCACACACACAGATTTGTGTTCCACCTTTTGCACCTAATATTGGGTCGTGATCATTTCTCATGAAATTAAATTTTATTAATAAAGATATTAAATTTTATTCAGAATATCACAAGTTGCTTAATCATCCTCCTTTTTTTCTGCCCCTTAGGCTTTTTTGAATCTTTTGGTATTATAAGTAGTTGTGTGATGTAGTTCCTTGTACGTAAAATTTGGACCACTTTTCTCTGATTATTTCCTCAAGATAGGTCCCTAAAAATTAGTTACCTAGGGGTATGGATGTTATAAAAATTCTTGATATAGAGGTGCCTGGGTGGCTTATTGAGTTCAAGCCCCACATAGGCTGTCTGCTGTCAGCACAGAGCCTGCTTCTGATGCTCTGTCCCCCTCTCTCTCTGCCCCTCTCCACCTCGCACTTGTGTGCATGCTCTCTCTCCCTCTCTCTCTCTCTCTCTCTCAAAAATAGACAAACATTGAAAAAATTCTTCATACAAATAGCTAAAAAGACTTCAATGAAAAGTTGTTTTAACTTATATTTCTACTAACAGTATCCATCACCTCACCCTTACTACTTTTATGAATATTGCAAGTAAAAGATCCTTTAGCAATTTGAATAGAGCAAATAGCATCTCACTTTGATGTCTTAATGAGATTTCCGAGATTAGTGTGGTCAAATATTATTCATAATTTTCTTGGCCATTTGTATTAATTACTTTTTAAATTGCCTGTTTATGATGTCTACCCATTTTTCTGTGAAACCTATTATTTATTTACTTACCAATGTGTAAAAGCTCTTTGACTTAGGGATAGCAACTTTTGTTTGTCATGTTAGTTGTAAATAATTTTCTTGTTTGTCTTTAAATTTTATTTATGGTGTTTTTAGAAGTACTAAAAGTTTTTGTTCTCTATTGCCTTGATGTATTTGATATCTTTATCATCTGAGGTGTAGTAATTATTTGTCCATATTTTCTTCCAGTTTCCTGAAGATTTTTAAAAAAGCCTCTTTAAAATAGCTGAATTAATTCGGTTAAAATAAATTAGGAAGAACCTAATTTTTTTCTCCAAATTTTTGGCTAACCTGAAGCTTTATCAAAGAATTTCTTTTCTATTGATCTGCTTTTTAAAAATTTATTAATTTCTGGGGCGCCTGGGTGGCGCAGTCGGTTAAGCGTCCGACTTCAGCCAGGTCACGATCTCGCGGTCCGGGAGTTCGAGCCCCACATCAGGCTCTGGGCTGATGGCTCAGAGCCTGGAGCCTGTTTCCGATTCTGTGTCTCCCTCTCTCTCTGCCCCTCTCCCGTTCATGCTCTGTCTCTCTCTGTCCCAAAAATAAATAAACGTTGAAAAAAAAATTTAAAAAATAAAAATTTATTAATTTTATCATTTACTGACTTTCATCATTTACTAATTTTTTCATGTGCATTAGAGTGTGATTCTAGGTTATCTGCATAGTTTCTTTAATTATTGGTTTTGGTATTAATATTATGTAGTTTAGATAATGTGCTGATGAGGTAAATTAACATTTTATTGGGTAAGTTTTTTTTATTGCTCTTGTCTAAGATGTCTTAATTAGTAGCAGCAGTTTTTTATTCCAGTTGGACTTTGGAGTTATTTTGTTAACTTCCAACAGGAACAAAATTGAAAACCCAACTAATTCCTTATCCCTCTTTACTCCCCATCCAACCAACCAGCCAGCCAAACAAACAAAAAACCATATACTCTGATAGAACTTTAAACATTGCTTCTAATAGTAATTATCATTATCCAGAGATAATTAGAGATCAGTATTGCTATATATGATTTATATCTGCAAAATATATTATAGCTCATATAAAACTGGAGTTTTTGTACATATTTAGTAATCTGACTTATTTTTCAATATATCATGAACATAATGATGTGCCATATCATTAAAGTCTTCTAAATTGTTTATAATGGTTGCATATTATTCCATTATATATAATATATACATATATATTATTTTTATATGTATATACATACATATACATTTATGTACTATATTTACTCAGCTAATTCCTTAAAAAAATTTTTTTTTCTAATGTTCATTTATTTGTGAGAGACAGAGGGCATGAGTGGGGGAAGGGCAGAGAGAGAGGGAGACACAGAATTCGAAGCCCGACGTGGAGCTTGAGCCAATGAACCGCGAGATCATGACCTGAGCCAAATTCAGATGGTTAACTGACTGAGCCACCCAGGCGCCTCTATTTTCAGCTTTTAACAGTTTTTTGTTTTTGTAGCTATTAGGAATGGGATATTTCTTGTATTACATTTCTGAGTAATTCTTGTTTTTTAGAAAGCTATTGATTTTTGTATATTCATTGTATATCTGACTACTGAACTTTTAAGTTAGTACTTATTCTTAACTTTGCAGACACTGAAGCTGAGGACTAGAGGGTTTATTAATTTTCCCAAGTCACATGGTTGGTCTAGTGTTGGAACTGGCATTGAACCTAATTTTCTAGAACTCCAAAAATGATGCTTTTTATACCACTCCTTATCACTTCCAAAATTTGTCAGTAGAAATACAATTCCCCAAACAAGTGATGTCATAGCACTAAGCACTCTGCACAGGTCAGAGTGTTCTGTTCAGCTCTGAACACCAAATTTAAGAGTGACACTGACATTTCAAAGAGTGTCTAGAATGAGCCTGTGATATGAACAATGATTGAAATCAAGAAAATGAAGCCATATGGCTTCAGTGACTGGAGTCATGAGGATTGGATGAGAGTTTAAGGACACTAGATTCTAGCACAGTATGTCACAACTCTTAACACAGAGGGCTCTTCTCGAATGGTAGAGTGTATTGGGGGAGGTATTGATACACCTGATATTGGAGGTGTTTGAGGAGAAGCTGGGTGAGCATCTTTGGAGCATGGCATAGCGAGGATGAAAATGTGGACATTCTCTGAGTTTTCTTCTGTTAGAATGAGAAATCTCTAGATTTTCTCCTGGTTCTATGCTTCTCTCTGCATCCAGTTCTGAAATACCCTAACTTTTAAGTTATCCATGGGAATTGGATGTGGTTATCACTACTCCTTATGGGGTGAATTAAAAGCACACATTTTCTAAACCTCATTTTATTTAGTAACTTTAGTCTTCTTTCCTAGCCTGGCAACAAATTCTGACAGATCTCTAAATAGAACTCAGTTTGTGGTCTACTCATTTATTCCTTTGTCCTTTCTTGGTTGTTCTAATGAATAGTGACAAAACAAGGATAAACAAAAAACACAAATCAAGCCCCTTCCCCCTCCGCCCCCCCCCCAATAATCAAAGGGCAATGGTAAACTTGGTTGTTGTCTTCAGTGAAAAAACATTTTTTCAGCTTGATGGCGTTCATTCATTCATTTACTCATTCACGATGGTTGCTTGTTTTGCTCCAGTTAGTGCTGAGCGCAGTGCTGGGGAGCTGTGTGAGATGCAGTGGTGTCCCTGCCTTAAGAAATCCTGGCTAGAGGGGGGCCTGGGTGGCTTGGTAGGTTAAGCGGCTGACTCTTGATTTCAGCTCAGGTCATGATCTCACAGTTCGGGGTTCGAGCCCCACATTGGGCTCTGTGCTGACAGCTCAGAGCCTGGAGCCCAATTCTGTGTCTCCCTCTCTCTCTGCCCCTCCCCTGCTCATGCTCTGTCTCTCTCTGTCTCTCAAAAATGAATAAACGTTAAAAAATTAAAAAGGGGCGCCTGGGTGGCTTAGGTTAAGTATCCGACTTTGGCTCAGGTCATGATTTTGTGGTTTGTGAGTTCGAGCCCCAGGTCGGGCTCTGTGCTGACAGCTCAGAGCCTGAAACCTGCTTTGGATTCTGTGTCTCCCCCTCTCTCTGCCCCTCGCATGCTCATGCTCTGTCTCTCAATAATAAATAAATGTTAAAAAAATTTAAAAACAAATAAAAAATAATTCCTGGCTGGAGGGAAGAGACTGGTGTAATGGAAGTGGGATGGGGAGAAGGTAACAAAGGCTTAGAGTACAGGATGCTCTGGGAAATGATGCTGTCCCAGCCCTGTTGATCAATTACAAATGCATCTGAAATTGCATCACATTTTTTCTGCCTGTACTCCCGGCGAACTGAGGAAAGCAGAGGAGACTGTCAGGGCTGAAGGACTGCTTAGGGTTAGAAATGTGGTTAAGTGAAAAATGTGGTTAAGTGAAGCAGAACCTCCATAGACTCTTCTCTTTGCTCCCCTTCAAACTCTATTGAGAGGGAACCACAGAGGAAGTTCTAAATGGGGTGAGGTTTGTGGTTTTGATGTTTCTTAGAATTAATTGTGATGCTGTGGTCAAAAACTCTGACAAGCAGAAGAGTGGACTCAAGTTGTGCTATTTCACTAATCCCTTAACTCTTCATGGTCTTAGGTTTTCTGCCTACAAAATGGGGATGATGACACCTGCTTTTGCAAATACTCCTAGGATGTTTGGACAAATGAGATATAGATATGAAAGCTTTATTTTTATTTCTTGTAAAGCCTAAGCACCGTGTAAGAATAGGTGCTGTTATTATTGTTACTAATCTTGGAATTCTTTCACTTATGAGATGTCCTCTATGTTCTAGATTTGTGAGTGTAGGTTGATTCTGAGTAACAGTTGTAGCTCATTTTAATATGTTGCATCCCCTCTATCAATCATAGATGCAATTATACTTTGAAAACTTGGTGCTTAGGACAGGAACCAATTTTGATTTCCATTCAGAGCTTCAGAGAATAACCTGGTTCTATGTCTCTAATGGCTTGACTGAGTCCACTCTGTCACTGGAGTTTTATGAAAAAACAAACAAACAAACAAACAAAAACAAAAACAAACAAACAAAAAAGCAAAAAAACCCCAAACAACCTGTGAAGTACAGATCTTACTTAACCTGGTCCTATGGTGTCTTAGGAAAGTAGACATCCTACAGGGTTCCTGATGAGGGAACTTGTTGAGGCAGTAACTTTTCAGGGACCCTCTTCCCAAAAGGCACCAGTGTCATTGAAAGAAGTGAAAATATTTGGACTTTATTTTAAGAGAAACTAGGTAGTTTGAGACTGGAGATGAGGAAGTAGAAACCCTGTTTGACTTTCAGCCAGAACTATGCTGCACTTGTTTATGGTCTAGTTAGACTTCAGTGCTTACTTAGCCTCTGTTTTTTATTGATCACAGTTTTCTAAAGAAGCAGCTTTTGTTTTTTACCATCCAGTAATATTAAGAAAGTTCTCAGGGATCCTTGTCAGTAGACGTCTTTGCAAGGTAGCATTATCATTCTGTAGCACACTGGAAAAACCTCACCCTGTTATCACAAAGCAGTTTCCTTAATAACTATCAGAGTTATTATACCTCATCACATGCTCTCCTTTGTGGGTGGGCTATTATGTTTGGCAAAGAAATATGGCACAGCACATTTTGTTTGAAGAAACCTTTCCCTTTCTGGAAGAAACATGCAATTTCAGTATGGCACTGTAGAAAATTGTGCAGGGTTTTGTTGTTGTTGTTGTTGTTTTTGTTGTTTGAATATTCTAGCACAGGACTTCTTTATTTAGGAGATTCTTCCGTTTCCACGTACCATTGTTAGGTGAATGTCTTTAGATGTTCATGACGGAAGTTCTTCCTGTAACTTTGTTTTAACCATGAGATACTTTGGCACAATGTATTTTAGCCATTATTATTTTAGAAAGTCCTTAGAACTCTAAATAGTTTCAGTGATCCCAACACACATGAAGGTATACCTTCAGCAAAGATCCAGGCTGCTTGCTCTCATTTTCACTCTCCCTGACAGAATGAAGAGGGAAAAAAATGTGTATGGCTGGCCCAGGAGGCTGGTTTCTTAGGCAAGTGACCTGTCCAGACATACTTGGCACCATGCTGGGAAGGGCCCAGCACTTCATTTCACACTGTGCTGACACCATCTGGATATTTTGAATGCTTTTTGAACAAGGGTCCCCAGATTTTCACTGTGTACTGGCCCCACAAATTATGTAGCAGGTCCCGCTTTGAGGCCATTAACTGTCTTATTAACTGCTAGAAGGTCCCAGATAATTGACAAAAAGGAAACAAGATGAGGGGCAGCATCCACTGGCGGGCCACACACACTAGAGAAACAACTAGAACCTGCCAGGACCTGTGTTTGTTATTGTTTTAATATTGGTCTTTGAATTGGGTAGATTTCTGTTTTATGCAAAAAATTTTCTGCCTCCCAAATTCCTATGTTTACAAGTCCAGAAAAAATGCTTTGGGAGTGGAAAGAAATAGGGAGTGGACCTGGGGAAATGTGAGAGCTCCTTATTATTTTGCGTCACGAGCAGCTTTGGCCGGCAAATCTGGCACTGTTGCTCAAATTCCAGTGTCAGGACTTTTCATGGCTCCCTTCCAAATGGAGTCAATCCTAGGCAGGTGCTTGTTGTGATTATTCCTGTTGTCTAAATTTTGACAGAGCTCACCTCCTTCACACCTGTGCTTAAATGTCACCCTCTCCATGAGGCCCATGTGCTAGTACCCCTGCGATCTGCAACTTACTCCTGGTTCCCTTATTTCACTTCCTTTCATTTAAATGCCTACGGCGTGGCACACAGTAGGTGCTCAATAGCCATTAATTGAATCAAGGAATGAGAGAACCAGCTGATCGCCCACATTCCTAGCAGTTAAAGATAAGCCTTGATGAGGAAAAAAATGTGAGCTTTATTCTTATTCCCTTTCTCCCATTGAGGTCTGTTCTCCAAAAGATTGATTGATTCTAGTTCTCTGAATTCTTCAGGGGTCAGCCCCCAAACAGTGCTATTTTTATGATCTCTAGCCAGTTTAACATCTAGGAGTTTTCCAGTCTGAGTGTCCCCATGTTATTTAGGAACAGAATTTTCTAAGGTCATAGTAGGAATGGAGATAAGATAATGCGTTCCTCGCAGAGGAGGATGTCAAGAGCATATTACTAATCGTAAGGGGATCTTTCTGTTTCTGTGGGGAGTTCATCTGGGTCTTTTCACTGGTTTCACTGTGGGCCAAGTTTCCTTCCAGAGAGGAGCTGTGTGGGGGATAACAGTCAGTCCTTCATCCCACTCTTCCTGAGAATGCTGGAGATATTGGTGTCGTCCATTCCAGCATATTTTTTTTAATTTTTACACTTTTTATATTTGAGGGAGAGAGAGAGAGAGAGAGAGAGAGAGAGAGAGAGAGAGAGAGAGAG
>NW_024412388.1:85739662-85802969 GCF_014898765.1 Herpailurus yagouaroundi | reverse complement strand
GAGAGAGAGAGAGAGAGAGAGAGAGAGAGAGAGAGAGAGAGAGAGAGGAAGGATCCCAAGAGGAGCCTGAGTGGGGCTCAATTCTATGACCCTGAGATCTGGGATCATGACCTGAGTGGAAATCAAGAGTCAGATGCTCAACCGACTAAGCCACCCAGGTGCCCCCATCCCAGCAATATTAAAAGTGAATTTCAAATTACTAGTCTATTTCAATAGCTCTATGTATGAAAATCAGCTAGTTGTTAAAATATGTACTAACTTGAAAAGAGCCTCAAGAGACTTATCAATCAAAGTAATACCTAATCAATTTGAAGTAGTCCTATTTTTGAGTTGTAGCTGAAAACTGAACTCTTTGGCTAAGAGATACTTCTACCATTAATTCAGTAAAGGAAGAGTTGGTACATGGAGAAAGTAATGAAGGAAAAATGTGACAGTGTGCAAAATAGAATCCATATTTGGTATACCGAACTGATATACTGTCCTTTAACAATCGTTTCTGTGTACTTTCATCATTTTTTCTTTATTCTCTAAGTCTTTGAGAAGAGTTCTGACAATCTAAATTCAGTATACTGATGTGAGAAATGAATGGCACTATTACGGTAAATGAGTTTTCAGTCTGAGAGCCTACATGCCACATTCCATCTATCTACTGTGTTTAATCTGTTTTTTTTTTAGAGAAACAAGAAGACTGGCCCTTGGTTCTGTCAAGTTATAGGCATATAAATTTGTTTTTTCAACTCCCTATAGTAGAAATAATGACTTCTTAGACACCCCAAACCAGGTGGAATAAATAAAACAGTGAAGATCATCTCATTTCACAGCCAGGAAATGGAGGAAAAAATTTTAATATAAAAATCAAATAGATCAGAGACTGTAAAAAAGTTTTTTTGCGGGGTGCCTGGGTGGCTCTGTTGGTTAAACATCCTACATGGGCTCAGGTCATGATCTCGTGGTTCATGGGTTCAAGCCCTGCTTCAGGATCTGTGCTAACAGCTGGGACCCTGGAACCTGCTTCAGATTCTGTGTCTCCCTCTCTCTCTGCCCCTCCCCTGCTCTCTCTCTCTCTCTCTCAAAAATAAACAAACGTTAAAAAAATGTAATAAAACGTTTTTTTTCTTTTCTAACAAAGTCTGTGAGTTGCTGTGCTTGCATACCCTGGAATAGTCTTATGATTTTGTTCCTGAAGTATACAAACATTGTTTCAGTGTAAGGAAATAGGAGGAAAACAGTTAAAATGAGAAGACTGTGTTTGAGCTTCAGTTTAGGTCAGAGATTTGGAAGATTTTAAGTACTTCCAAAAGTGAAACAGCCCCAGCAAATTCTCTGGATGCTGTTATGTTTTCATTTTCCTGGAGGATGGGGAAGCTCTGAGGTGGCTTCCTGGTAAGGCAAGGGTGGATCAAGCTGGCATCTTCCAGGGCTTCTAGGAGGCAGATGAGTGGATGTGTTGTTTCCATGGACACACCACTGCTCCATTTTCCCCTCTAGGTTGTGACAAATGTGACTGGGTTTAGCCTGGTAAGGTGGAGGCTAGTGTGAATTTATTCCCATGAACTGTTTTTTCCCATTCTCCCCCCTACAACTTCATGTAAACAAATTACTTCCAAGGTAGAATTACTTTGTGATCTTGGGGCACCTGGGTGGCTCCGTCAGTTAAGCATCTGACTCTTGTTTTTGGCTCAGGTCATGATCTCTCAGTTTGTAGGTTTGAGCCCTGCATTGTGCTCTGCACTGATGGTGCAGGGGATTCTCTCTATCCCCCTCTTTCTGCCCCTCCCCAGCTCTTGTACTCTGTCTCTGTCTCTCAAAATAAAGAAATAAGAAGAAAGAATTACTTTGTCATCTTACTTTGGAGATTTGCTTAATTCCTTATAATGGGATATGTTCAGGCCAAATGGAGTAATTAAAAAGTAGGAGTGTGTGTGTATGTTTTAATCATCAGAAAAAGGACACACCAATACATTCAGGAACTACTTGCTCTCTTGTCTGCTTGTAAGGCATTATGCCTCTATTTGCATTCGGAGCCCTCAGTGAAAATTCCTAGTCTTCCTGAATAATTGTGTGCAGTTGTATCTTTAGAACATGTACTGCTTCAGTGGGTGTTATAAGGGGCACTGGAGGTAATAAGGGCTGAAAGAAGGGTGTGCTACAATTCAAAAAAGGAAAATACACAAGGGGCTACTTGTGTATTTCATTGGCTACATGATATAGTTTAGTAAATTAGGAGGTAGAAGCAAAGGCTGAGCCTGTGCCCACACAACTCACACAGTGTAATAAAGTAACCTTTAGACAACAGCTGTAATGCACAAAGCCCATGCCAAAAACAACAGAACAGGGCCCAGTTCCTGTCCCTTAAAGCCTGACAGCTGAAATAGTGGCTGAGCTTAACGACAAAAAAAAAAAAAAAAAAAAAGAACAAAACAAACAATGATCCAAACCAAAGTTTTCTGACGAAAGGAAAGTGTACTAATTAGAAGTTAGACATTTCAAAAACATCGTCTTATGGAAGAGTGCCAGCCTTATTGGTGGACTTCTGGACTTCTGGTTCCTTACTATTGGCTGAGAAAATGTTTCAACGTATTGAATCCTTTCTGGGTGGAACTGAGACATTGTATCCATTTAATAAAAATTCTAAATTTGGGTTAACATTATTATTTATACTATGGGAATTGGAAGAGCAAAGAATAATATCCTCCTACCTACCTTGATTTTGCATCGATTTTTTAAAAGTACTCATTTCTTCCTGACAGCTAACTTCAGTGGCAGAAAATGCTGAGAAATTGGAATGTGGATTTCCAAGTTGTTAAAAAATTCTGTCACAAATTATAGCTAATCATAAATGACTGTGCCACAGATTTACAGGTTACTGCCAAATACAGGATCTTACAAAATTAAAAAAAAAAGCTGGGTCATTTAAGGAAAGTAGTTTATTTCTTGCTTTGATTCTTTCCCAGAACAGACATAAGAAATGCACTATTTTCCTTCCCGGTATTAACAAGATATTTTCCAAATCCATTGCCTTGCATTCAACTGCATTCCTTCAGAAGCTTGTTCAGTTTGTGACTCTGCTGAAAACTGATATCAAAGAATTAACCTGATACGTGCTTTTACCTACTTTTCTCTTGTTTAATGCTTAGTTTAAGTACAGCGACATTCATTTTCATTCTGTAAGACTTTTCTGGAACATACTACCACACTACAAATAAAAAGTTTTAAGTTGTTTGTTTTATTTCTTTCTCTCTTCCCCTTTCAAAAGAGTTTAATTTTTTTGGTGTATTAACCATTTAAAAAAGTTTCTAAGTTGGGGATCTGCTTTTTGATCTAATGTCTGGCAAACACCAACGGAGAGAAAACCTGTATTTTTAAGGCACATAGAAGGTGAATGTCAGTGAACCGAACTGCCTTCATAGCTTCTGACTGCTGCTAAACACATAGGCACGGTTTTTGCAACAATAAAGAACATTGCCCTGCACTCAGGTTCCGAAACCCAAGAATTCTAGAGGGTCACGAGGGTTAAGAGAGCGACAGATGCATGTCCATGAGGGATGACAGTTCTGTTTTTCCACTTACAGGGGCTCAGCGGCAGGGGCACTAGCAATGTGTCTGCTGTTCCCCTAAGCAACCACCTCCGTGAGTTATAACTGTACGCAGACTTACTGTGATGGCCTGAAGTCTTTCCTTCACCAGCTCAGCTTCTTCCATTCTAGAAGTCAAGGGCAGGCAGACGGCGCAGGAAGTCCAAAGCTACCATAAAGCAGGAGCCTCCTTGGGGAGAGGAGAGGGGTGACAGAGGAGAAGCTCTTTGCACCAGTGGAGGAAGGCAGAAATCCCTGGCTCGGCAGGAGCGTCTCTGAGCAGATGTACAGATCAGGCCAGACAGACACATGTAATGAGAGTGTGCCGGGAAGGCAGACCCTGAGGCTGCTGGCGAGAGCTGACTGACAAGTTTGAACGGCAGCCGCACCAGCCCTTTTCCTTCAGGAGCTGCCAGCTCTTTGTTGTAATGTGCACAGTTAGCAAGTCACATTTTCTTATTAACTGTTCCTTACCCAACTCGTTATTTTCCAGGAGTGGCACAGGAAGGCCCATGAGCTGAGTGTTTAATCAGCCTCTGCTCTAGCAACACACAGCCATCTCTGTCTGTGTGGGTCTGTGTGTGTTTGTACAGAGTTTACCTGCACCCTCCTCCAGAGTTTACAAAGACAGAGCCTCACCTTCACTTGCCTAGGCCACTTGCTTGCCTTTCTTCCTCTGATTGGCTTCAGATAATAATAATAAATTCTGCAGTCATTTTAGAAGTTAATATACTGGTAAACTGACATCACATCATCCTTCCTTCTCCCTCCTTCTCCTGCTTTAGCAAACTTTGGAATCTTTAGGTCATGGAGAAATCAAAGGTGTTAACGGGACTCTTGGCCCACCAGCAGTGTTTAGTGAGATTTGAACGTCAAGTACTGCCCTTGGTTATTTCTTGTCATGGATTTCCATGGGATGCTGTTCTTTCTTGGACCTTATTCAGAAATGACACTCTCGGCTTTCAGGAAGGTGCCCATTTTGACCTCACCAGTTGTGCAAGAGAAAGGAGGGAGCCCTTGAAAGTGTGACCAGACATTCTGTAACTCATGCAGTCCGAAAAAATCGTGTGGGTGTTCCCTTGCCCTTTAGAAAAAGAACGTCAAGTCCAGTGAAACTCTTAGCAGAGGCTGGAAGCTTTACAATTGACTTTGTTCTCTTTCCCCTGTGATTCCTGTGATTAAATTTTGATGTAGTAAACCCTAATTATCATCTACCTCATTGTTACGTGTTTGGATGCTATCAAGTACCTTCATATCAACATTCAGCTGAACAGGTTAAAAAGACTAGCCAAATAGTGAACATATGGTTTATTTTATTTATTTATTTTTTTAATTTTTTTTTTCAACGTTTATTTATTTTTGGGACAGAGAGAGACAGAGCATGAACGGGGGAGGGGCAGAGAGAGAGGGAGACACAGAATTGGAAACAGGCTCCAGGCTCTGAGCCATCAGCCCAGAGCCTGACGCGGGGCTCGAACTCCCGGACCGCGAGATCGTGACCTGGCTGAAGTCGGACGCTTAACCGACTGCGCCACCCAGGCGCCCTGAACATATGGTTTAATGTCCTTTGTGTTGTTGATTGTAATAATAATAGCTAATATTTATTGAGTACTGTCTATAGACAAATGCTTCACATACTGTATGTCTTACAAGGTGCTGGAAGATAGATGCTATTATCTCCATTTTAAAAATGAGGAAACTGAGGCTCAGAGATGTAATTTGTCATAGCTATGAGTGGAAAAACCAGAATGGGCTGGCTGACTTTATAATACCCGTTCACCAGAGCCTACCCAAGGAAGCAGGGCAAGGTGAGACACAGGCTGAAAGTTATATCAGTCTTTATGAGAAAGACTTGGAGCTCCATCCATCCTCCTCCTCCCTCTGGCTCCCAGAACACTTACAGCTGGATACAGACCCATTCGGCAGATTTCCGTGGGAAGCTCCGGAGTAACTTAGTGGCCCTAGAAAGAAAATACTTTTCCATATTGTCATTTGGAGCTACCCAGCCACAGAGCCCTAGGTGAAACCCACCAATTTCAAGAGTCTGAAATCATACTCGAGAATAGTTTGTCCTTGTTTATACATACTCAAGTGAGACATTTTGGAAAGCTAGAGAATTGGAAAATTGATTAGGCATGGGCCAACTTTGGTTACTATTTGATGGATATTCAAGTTAAAAAAAGTCAAACCTTCAAACCTTTTGTTTTTGTTTATATGTCGGTCCTTGCTGAAATTAAATCCAAGAGAACAGTAGTGATAAATATCTCAGTCAAAATTGCATGTTTGCTGCCCAGAACGGATGGGCGGTCATCCAATTATTAGTCTGGATCTTTTCCTAAAAACAATTTACCGCTCAAATCTCATTTCTGCTCTGGGAGAGCCCAAAGGTTTTCTAGTGTAGGGAAGGATTTGATAAAATAAGACCAAGGAATTTAGGAGGGAGCAGAGTTGTGACAATTGATTTCTATCGTGATGTGTTTATTCATTTACTTAGCTGATAATTGCTAATATTTTTAGAGCATTTGCTATTCATTAATTCTGTACATATTTATTGAGCACCTATGATGTGTCAGGCACTGTGCTAAGTGTTTGGGATACAAGGATGAGCAAAATTTCAGCTCTCTGGAACTTCTATTCTGGTAGGCAATGAAAGATAATAAGAAACAGAATAGGTGAGAAGGTGATTACGTTAGTTGGATTCCTTGAGAAACAATTGGCAAGATGGGTGAAAAGTAATGGATTTTATTAGGAGAATGGCTGTATGAGAGAAGATGGGGGAGGTAGGCAGAGAGGGCTGGAGCTGGCAAAGCCTGGGAGACTGGTTAGACTGGGGTGCAAGTCTGACTCCAGTGAGGGACAGACAAAAAGAAAGTTGAGTGGAAACAGCCTGATCTGCAGTGCAGCCTAAGTCAGACTGGAAAGGCCATCAGAAAGTCCTGGAGCCAAAGTAAGCTACCAGAGAGGGCCTGTGTCTCCCAGGAACGAGACTGTTTTAGCATTCCTGCCGTACTCAGCCATTAGCTGGGAGTAGCTCCTGAGAGGCATGGTCTTGATGCAAACGTAAGGCTGGATTTCAGGGTGCAACAGCTGGGGCCCTTTGTCAGTTATGCTCCTGTAGTTGGATGTCTGGGAGGCACATTTTTATGACAGCCATGGTGATAAGTGCAATGGAAAGAAAATAGAGCAAGGGAGAAGAATAAAGTTTGCTAATGAGTAGAAGGTTGCAATTTGGAACTTAGAATGAGTAGGGAGCATTTGAACAAGGCCTCCAAGGAGGGGTGGGAGTCATCCATGAGGATGCCAGGGGGAAGAACATATCCAGGGAAGTCTGTGCAAAAGTCCTAAGGTGAACTATACTTAGCAGAACTATACCTTTTAGGAGGCCCCAGGGCCACTGTGGTTTGTGGTTGGAAATGTAACAGGTTTCAATCCACACAGGGTCCCATAGAACACTGTAAGGACTCTGCTTTTATCCTGTGTGAGGTGAGAAGACAGGAGATATTTTGAACTGAGAAGTGACGTGACCTAGCATATTTTGTAAGGATGGAAGCAGTGATACTAGGTAGGATGCTATTGCTGTAATCCAGTTGAGAAATGGTGGTTGCTTGAGCCAAGGTGATAGCAATGAGCATTTTGGGAATTGGTTGAACTGTAGAACTGACAGGATTTCTCAATATTGAATATGGAGTGTGAGAGAAAGAGAAGAAGATTCATGATAACTCTATGACTTTTGGACTGAACAAATGGAATTTGCCATCAGTTGAGATAGGGAAGTTGGTGAAATAGTTCTGTTTTTACAGAGAGGGTAGATACCAAGTGCTTAGTTTTGGACAGGTCAATGAGTTATCTCATGGAGATGTTGAGGAGAAATTGGATACATGAGTTTGGCGTTCAGGAAAGAAGCCTCAGCTGGCTTTATAAAATATATTATATCTCAGAAAGTAAGCAGGATCAGAAAATATTTAGAATTGTAGTCCACAAAGCAGTATAATCTAGTGAACTAGCATTCATTAAATGTTAACCGTATATTCATAACCAAAGTCAGTCTTTATAAAATAGATATACAATAGAACTCATCTGCTTCCTGATATCTTGTTAAAGCAATTTTAGTGAAGACTTTGTTGTTTGCCAACCAATATAAATGAGTATGGCAAGAGTTAGGAGTTACAAATCAATTACCTGAGCTTAAGGGATATAAGCGATTCTGTGACAGTGTCCTTTCTTAAAATGAATTCACTATCTGGTTGGAGAGGTGAGACATATGCTAGAAACAATTAGGGGACAAAAATAGTAAACAGCTGTCATTGTATTGTGATAAAACAAAGTACTAATGATTGCACTATTTGGGACCAGGAGGGTATAGCACAGGGAATATGGTATTGTGTAGCACAAGCAGTAAGTATGAAATGAGTTGAAGAAGATAAAGATTAGTGTAAGCTGCAGAAAAGCCACTGCAGAGAGAAAGCAGAACTTGAAAGGCGAGAAGTCATTTCTAAGTGTGAGAGGGAGGGAAACATAATGTGATAAAGGATCAGAAAGGGGATGGTCCTACCTGGGGCAGAGAGGAGAAATTAAGCAGAAAGACTGATAGAAGTATACATCCATACATGGAATTTTATGTTTAGGGAAAATGGACTAGGGGAGTGGGAGATGAAAGATCAAATTCATATTTTAAGAGAATAATACTGTTGGCTTCAGAACAGACAGGAATAGGAAAAGATTAGGTAGGAAGGTAAGAGATATGAAATGTGAGTGCCTGTGAAAAGAGTTTATGGGCGCCTGGGTGGTTCACTCGGTTGAGTGTCTGGCTCTTCATTTTTGCTCAGGTCATGATCTCAAGATTTGTGGGATCAAGCCCTACCTCGGGCTCTGTGTTGACGGCATGGAGCCTGTTTGGGATTCTTTCTCTCCCTCTCTCTATGCCCCTGCCCTACCGGCTCACTCTGTCTCTCTATTTCTCTCTCTTTCTCAAATAAATAAACTACAAAAAAAAAAAAGTTTAAACATTTGCCAGTGTTCTGAAGAGGGAAAGTCTTCAGGCTTCTTCCTGTCTTTTGGAAGGTCTGAATCCAGAGGTCAAGAAATAGGACAAAATAAGTGGAATAGTACTTATGGTGCTAACTTAAATATTTTGTAACCCCAAAGTGATGGCAATAGGAATGGTTTATAAGGGAGGAAACCAAAAAACATTTCAGTGAGCGTTAACTTGGAGAGAAGAATGAGAATTTGTAGGTTCCAAATTGAGTACAAAAGGGAAGCTTAGATTAGAGATTTTGCATTGAAAACCATAGAAAATTAATTTCAAATAAAATAGTGGCAGGAAGAAAATCAAAGGAAACCAAAGGCAGGAAGTAAATATTTCTTGGATATATATGCGAGAAGAGTTTTCTAGAGCTCTTTTGAATGCAGATCCTGTTAAAAAAAAGTGAATGTTCCCTCTCCTTTTGACTCTTTTCTCTCTCATTCTATGTCCTTCTTTCTTTATGACTTCTCAGACTTCTGAAGGCCAGAAATGGTGTCAGCCTAAGGACAGGGAATTTCCTTTTTCATAATGTATCTCTGGAAGAATCATTAAAAAATCCTGACCCTCAGATTTATTACATATGAACCAGGCCATCTCAATTCTTCTTACCTTTGACTCTTACTCTCTCATATCACTGGGAAATATGGGCTTTTTTGCATCCTTTCCTTCTCTAGTAGACCCCAGGGTGGGATTTAATTGCTATACACAAGTAGCAAACAGGTATGTGAATAGGGGAACTACATAAATCACAAGAGATTCCTGACAATAATTTATTTTCATCGTAGAGTACTCTATATCATTGGGTTGGCAATATACTCATGTCTTTGTTAGGTAATTTGAGCTTTCTGGTTTAGAGGGTAAGTGGGGAAAATGCAATAGGCTTCAAGACAGTCTACAGTGCAGGTGCTTTTCTTACTCGAACCATTCATGGCATTGGACAGACTTGTTCCCTCCTCCTTTCCTTCTTCCCTTGGCCTCTGGGACCCCTGACTCTCTTGATTTACTCTTACCTCCCTGGCATCTCTTTCTTAGCTTTCTTTGCTCGTTCCTTCTCTTTTACACAACCTCTTGAAATTGGAGTGCACCAGGGCTCAGTTGTTGGTGCCTTTTTTTCTCCATTCATCTCTACTCACTCCCCAGGAATCTCATTTAGTCTCATCATAATGCCTTTGATATGCCCAAACTCTGAATTTGTGTGTATCTCCAGGGTAGACTTCTTTTCTGTCTAAGGCTGTTACCTCCACCTGAAACTCACTTCCCTCAGAGAGCTATATGGCTTACTCCCTCACCTTTTTCTGGCCTTTGCCAAGATAGCACCTTCCCAGTGAGGCTTCCCTTGACCACGCTACAGATAATTGCCAAAACCTCTCTCTGGTTCTACCAATTCCTCTCACCTTGTTCTATTTGTTGCCATAGCTCTTTTCATCTTCTATAATACTGTATATTGCACTCTTTTTGTTTGTTTTTTTATTACCCGTGTTCTTTTACTAGATGACAACTTCTAGATAGTGAAAAGTTCTGTCTGTATTCTTTTTTAAATTTTTTTTTAACATTTATTCATTTTTGAAAGGCAGAGAGAGACAGAGTGTGAATGGGGGAGGGGCAGAGAGAGAGGGAGACACAGAAACAGAAGCAGCCTCCAGGCTCCGAGCTAATCCCACAGAGCCCGATGCGGTGCTCGAACTCACGGACCACGAGATCACGACCTGAGCCGAAGTCAGCCACTTAACTGACTGAGCCACCCAAGCACCCTGAAAAGTTCTGTCTGTATTCTGAGTGCTTAGAACAGTCCTGGTACCTGTGGACACTCAACAAATAATTGTTGAATGGTGATGATTATGATCTACTGTTTGATTGTCCATTTGTCTCAGGTGCTTTACAGGTCTACTTAATGGATTTGGAAATCAGCACTCAACACTACTGTACCCAGTAGGCAGTGAAACAGGATTTAATTCTAGGAGTGTCTAGTCTAGTCCCAAAGCTTCATCTCAGTCCACTATATCATCCCATCTCTGTTTTTCCTTAGTTGTAATAGATACCATAGCATGAGGTTTAACCACATATATCATTATATGCCTAGAATAATATATTATGCATGACAAGCAAATTTGATTATTTTGATGATTTGTGGAATTGATTCTTTAAGATTGGACACAGTCTATAGCTATTTTTCCTTGGCAACTTGTTTAAAGATGACACTATGATTTTTCTGTTAGTGAAGTATTGCAGAAAAAAAATTCTACTAACAGAGAGTAGAAATGTGGTTAAACATGTTGCGTTCTCTTTAAGCATCATACAGCTCTTTCAGGTTGAGTTTCCTAGAATTCCAACAACTGATTTAGTGGAAAGAATATTTAAATTGTTCAATTGTTGGACTTTTGGGAATGAAAGAGGCAGCTGTTTTCAGAACACGGCCTCAAGTTACCTAACAGCCTATCAAAAATAGCCACCAATAAAAAATAACCTATGAATAAACCAAATATATGTAGCAAAATAATCCCCCCAAACCCCAATCAAACACAGTGAAGTTGTTTTATAATTTATTTTCCCTCTCATGTGCACATCACGAGAGAAGTTAATGTTTAACATATTTGGGATGTTATGTTCTAGTTTTCTCTGCTTCAGTTTGTAAATGGACATGAAAATAGTTGGTATCATGAAAAGCATTAGGATCTCTTTAAACCAGGGAAAAGCAAGAGGCTAAATAGCCTGTCATTATCATCCCACCAAGGTAAAGGACTGTAGGTGCCCCAGCACAATTAATTCTCTGCCAGTTTACCACTCACACAGATAAACCTTGAGACACTCATGCCCTTGTACAGTGTGCACCATAGAAGAGATGAAAAGGACCGTTTAGTTTGAACTTTAAATGTTGTTTTGAGTCAGAGCCTTTGGTGAAGACCGCTGCCTTATTCACTTTCCTTCCTTTGTTTGCAGTGTAAGGAAGTAGCCCTCCCTTCAGCATTGTTTTTAGGTTGGGGTGTTTTAAAAAATGTTCCACTCTGATATCTACCTTCGCTTGCTGCTTTCACTTTTAGCCAGTTGATTCAGTGTAATATTTAAAATAGTCCAACCAAAAAGTGTTACTGAAGTTAAAAGTATCTTGAATGGTGTCATGATACGTGATAGCACGTACAAAACTGGGTGTTTAAATGGTCCAGGGTGCTTCTGTGTGTACTCAGCTTTCAGAGTTTGAGAAAGCTCAAACTCAGAAAACTTCTGAGTTAGGAGTTTTCTGAGTTTGAGATTTGCTTTTTGTTTTGAAAAATTTCTTTTTCTTTTTCTTAAGTTTGTGAATGTAGTTGAAAGAGTAATAGATTTTAAGTTTTTTAGCATTTGAGTACTTAGAAATTTGTGCCCTAGATTTGCACAAAGAAATATTGAGTGGAGCTCCTTCAATTTACTGAAAATTTTGCATTTTCTTTTTACTTCCTCCATAAGTTTGAAGTTTATTTATTTATTTTGAGAGAGAGAGAGAGAGAGAGAAAGAGAGAGAGAGAGAGAGAGAGAGAGAGAGAGAGAGAGAGAATGTGTGTGAGCAGGGGAGGGGCAGAGAGAGAGAGAGAGAGGAGAGAGAGAACCCCAAGCAGGCTCTGTGCTCTCAAGGCAGAGCCTGATGCAGTGCTTGATCTCATGAACCATAAGATCATGACCTGAGCTGAAATCAAGTGTCAGATGCTTAACTGACTGAGCCACCCAGGTGCCCCTCCTTCCTCCATAAGTTTGAATTTCAGTTTTTGTTGGTATAGCAAAATAAATACCCTTCTATATGTTTTGGGATCATAAATGCAAAGAGAGAGGTTGAAATTGATAATTGAGGGGCAATCCTCCCCATAAAGAAGTCACTGATTCATAGTTTGACTAGACTCCCAAATTTAGACATAGGTATTCCCAGTTCTAATATTTAGACCTCAAATACCTGTATTCCCTAAGAGGTTTCAAAGAACAGTTTTGCCATCACAGGAATGTAATTTGGAAATTGGATATTCAATTATAAAGCAGTGTCACTACTAATTGGAAGTTCAGGTATTCTGGGTTCCGAGTATTCATCTATCCATACATCACACATTGGTTAAATGTCTACTGGCTATGTAACTGACATTGTGCTATGTGCTAGAGACAGATGAATAAGACAATGAACGCTTTTTAGTGGAAAAAGACAGGAGGTAAACAGAAGACAAGTAAACACTGTGTGAAAAATGCTAGGTCACCAAAGTCAGATTTAGGGCAGAGGGAAGGCCAGAGTTCAGCCAAGTCATTCTAGCAGAGGTGACAGCTGAGCTGAGTGTTTGAGTCTTTTATATTTGGACATTTAGGAGTTAATTAACCAAGAGATCAAGTCAGGGTAGTGGGTGGGGAAGCAAAGGAGAAATTGTACAGTCACAGCTCCTGATTTTCTAGATGGTCATAGACAAAGTGAATAATTTCCTCAGGTACAGATTCCTTAGTGGATGATGGAATGACAAACTTAACAAATTGTCCATGTACATGCTTACAAATCCCCAGTTTATTACTTAAGGTATATGGTGTTCAAAGACTATACATAGGTATTCATATGTATACACATATTATAAATAAATTGATCTATGTATATTTGTTGATGATCCTTAACTAATTCACATACATCAAAATCTTGATTCTCTGCCATTGGAAAGTTAATAAATGTAGGTGGTTTTAGAATCTGAGAGGCATGGGCTTATTTTCCAGATTTTCCATTTACTAGATGGATGAACTTGGAAAAATCACTTCATATCTCAGAGAGTCTGTTTCTTTGTAAACTGATAGTAATAATAGTTGCCATATAATCATTTGCTCAAGGTTAAATGAATATTTAAGTAAAGGTGGTCACAGAGCATATAGTTATGTAATAAATAGTAACTAATTATTATTATTGTTATTACTTATCTTGTTGTATAATAAGAATACTTATTGTATAATAAGAATACTTATCTTATTGTATAATAAGAATATATTGTATAATAAGAATAATATTGTATAATAAGAAAGTCTGTTAAATCTTGCAGGCATGTTATTAATTCTTTCAGTGCTCTCACTATTTGCTGAATGCATCTTTCCACACATATAACCTAGTATTTTAATTGACTTGTTCGGGAGAAAGACCAGAATCTCATTCTTCTCCATGAACCAAGAAGCTATCAGATATGTTCATTTCTAACATGGGAAACTGAGGCATAGATGGATTGACTGATTTGGGCAGGGATCCAATTCATTAAATGGTAACATTCTCTGTCCAGCAGTCTGTCCATTAGACTGACTATGGAAATCTTAGAAGGCTTGGTCTGATTCTTTGTCATTATGGAAATATGTTATAAGCTTATCCAATTAGGTTGGCTTCTAGGCAGAGCCATCACTCTGAAAGTTAGGGTGCAAGCCAGTTATGTTAAAGTGGATTTACATGGCAAAGCAAGAAATGAGCCAGCTGTCAGTGTGTCTGCCCTTCCGTCCACTTCACCATTACGAATGATGCCTTTGAGGTTTTGTTCAGTGACAGATTGGATTCCAGACAATTGTAATTCTAGCTTGAAGATTTTTTGGAAATCAGTGTTTTGAAAGATGCCAACTGAAAGTTTACTTCTGAAATATTTAATGGGTCTCTCTTTGGAGAGATGGATGTTTTGTAAGGGCCAGTGATTTTTTGCATATGCCTTAGATAGACCTCTTAAAATGGAACTTCAGTGAAACAAAACCAAAAACCCAAACATTTTCGTTTGGAAGTTTTAATCTGTTTTAGCACAGTATGAAAAAAAAAAATCTTTGTTCTTTCATCATTAGATACTCCCCTCTCCCCTTCCTCTTCTTTTGGTGAGATTCTAACTGTGGGATTTAGATTGCTTAATGTGTGCCCAGGGCAAAGACTGAAAGAATTGCATTATGCAGTCATGCAGTGGTGTGGGTGGGGTGGGAATTTAAGAGAACACTAAGTTCCAAGAATTACAGTTGCCACAAACAGATCTGTAGGACCTCCCTTAGGGCTGGAGGTTCCTAAGTCCTTATTTCCTGTGAAAATTGAAGGTCGAGGATAGCCCAAATAGTGGCAGAGACAGCTGCCATTTTATGTCCATATTAGTTGTTCATTATCCCTCTTTCAAAAAGAATCTCAGCAACAAAATTGCTCCTTTTAGTATATATCTGATTTGAATCTTGTAACAAAAATATTTTCAGAAGAGAAATTGAAAAACAGTATAAATGAATATTTCCTTCTTTTTAATTTAAAATTTTTACTATTGGAGTACAGTTGACATGTAACGTTATATTCTTTCAGATGTGCAACATAGTGATTCAGCAGTTTTATACACCACTCAGGGCTCACCATGATAAGTGTAGTCCCCATACAACGTTATTACAATGTACTGACTATATTCCCTATGCTGTATTTTCCATCGTCTTCATTTATTAATTTTATAAGTGGAAGTTTGTACTTGTTAATCCCCTTCACCTATTTCACCCATACCTCTGGCAGCCACCAGTTTGTTGTCTGTATTTATGAGTGTTTCTGTCTTTGTTGTTGTTGTTAAGTAAAATTCCAAAGAGCAGTCTACTCTGTTCTTCACGGACCTTGGAATTCTTAAAAATGAAATCCTAAGCCATTATGGTACCACAATAGTAATCAGCCCTCTAAAGGCAGTTCTGAATAGGGGAAGAATGGTAATTCAGATGGAAAAGAAGAGTCAAGCCAGATAACTATCTCTGGCTAATTTTGATCAAGGCTTTATTAGCTTACTACGGTTGGCCCCTTTGACATTTGATTTTTATCAAGCTCTATTCTTATTCCCCTGCCTTATTTACATATTGCTTAGAAATGGACAGAAATGAAATAAAAAATCACATCCATTTAGGGTGTGGGGCAGATCTGTTTTCCTTTCTTTGAATTTGCCAAATCTGTGTGTGTGTGTGGAAGCAAGAAGATGGATTTTATGAAGGCTTAATGGAGCAAGTATTAGGTTTCCTGGGGTTATTGAAGGTAGTCTACTTCCAACACAGCAGTATAAACACTTTAATTTTTTTGTTGAGTTTTGTGTGACTGCTGGATCTTCTCCCCCTTCCCACAAATCTACCAAGTGCAAATGCACATGCTGACAAATGGAATGCAAACAAATGGTATGCAATGGGTACATGATGGGGGAAATGTACAGAGGGGCTCTTACAGGCCATTACAAATGGTAGCCCCCAAGTGCCAAGTTATTTATAGAGAGGAGGAGCAGTGACTTCTTAACTTAGGGCTCAAAATAAAGAAGGGTTTGTCTACAAAAAAGAATGTAATGATTCAGTTCTGTGCATTTGTTTATTGATGATCACTTTTTCCCCTTACGTCTTGACATTCCACCAAAGCAAACTGTATGATCTTCCCCTCAGGAACCAACTCAGAGCTTAGCTTTATTTACAAGCTTCATTATACTAAAGAGCAAAATGTTCTAGCTGATTGAATAGATATTACATGGCAGCCCGCTGACCTCTGTATTTAGGAGAAATATTCAACTCCTACAGAGAAGTCCTAAATGTTAACTGATTCACAGTTTTTTTCCTCCTTTATTTACTATGGAGCAAACCACTGATTTTCCTTCCTCCCTCCAGTCTTTCTTTCTTTCTTTCTTTCTTTCTTTCTTTCTTTCTTTCTTTCTTTCCTTCCTTCCTTCCTTCCTTCCTTCCTTCCTTCCTTCCTTCCTTCTCTGTTTCTCTGTTTCTCTCTTTCATATGATGTTTCTCTGTTTCAGGTAAGATCCTGAAATAAACAAAGAACTTTTGACTGATAAGCTGAGCTTCTAAATTTCGCACTTCCATTCTCTTGAAAGGCACCAAGTTCATACCACATTAGAGTTTTACCTTGATGAGGGAATATGGTAGGGTGCAAGATAGGAGGGAGTCTAATCTACTAATCATTGAGAATGTTGTGATATCAGGTCATGTGCATGTGGGCTCCTAGGCAAATAGGGAGACAACTGAGGAACGAATTCTTTGGCTCTGGGGCTCCAGAAACTGCTAGACACATCCTGAATAGTCAGGAAACTCACCTTGGTATAGGAGACTGATGAAAAGACTTGTACCTTGGTTTGGAAGGCTGATTAATTATTATAGGAGCGGAGAAGTTTTGTGTGTAAGACTTAACTGTCTTGGATTTGAACCTGAAGAAATCTGATCTCAGATCCTGGGTAAGAGCTATAAAAACCAACAGAGTATAGTGCCATTAGTAGCCTAATAAGAAACTCTAAAGAGCGGGGAGGAGAGGAGCTGCTTTATAGAAGAGGCCACCAAAGGAAGAGCGGAGAAGTCTAACAAAAGACTCAGAGTGTGTGGAGCCTCTCTCCACCCCCACCCGGGTCAACAAGAATCGGCAAAGATTGGACCTTTAGGAGTGGAGTGCCCTCACAGACTGGAGGCTAAAGAGTCAAAGATTACTGCAACTGTCACTATATTCCTGATGATCTCCCTGGCTCTCTAGGACTGATGTGGCCTGGGGAAGAGCTCTCAGCACACAATGGTTACTCCAACATCAAAATGTAAATTCAACATTCTACAGAAGATTTTTTTTTCTTTTTTTGAGGAGAAAAACCTGGATTTTTCTAAAGTCATTTTGATAGGTGTTAAAATAATAGCTGAGTGTCTTTGTTTCCCACAACAATATCACTGGAGCTTTTATACCTTTCTCTGTCAAAAGCTCTTGGTTCTTTCTGCCAAACCAAGGAGTGCTAACACATTTGAATCGTGTAGCCAACATTCTAGCAGCATGCATAATTAATCCCATATCATGGCCAGTTTCCTTTCTCTTTTTCAAATGTGTACAGAACTCTTGGTTATTACCTGTATCCTCACTCCCGACAACGAAGTCCACATGCAGCATGCACGCTGTTCTGCTCTCTTGGGCCTTAGGTTTCAGTAGGGAAAGACAGACATGAGAAAAGCAAATGCATGAGCACAGTTTTAGCTGGTGTTAAGTTCTATAGAGAAAACCAAGCAGAACTTTCAGTAGAGTTACTTGTTGGGGGCGGTGGTGGTGATGGGTGATGAGCTAATTGAGACTAAGCAGTCATGGAAAGCTTCTCTGAGGAGGTAGTATTTGAATTATTCCAAGTTGAAAACTCATGGATCTTTATGAATTGGATTCCTTTTTTCATAGTTCTGGACCTTTGAATTTGGCTCAATACTTTGGTTTTTCTCTGCTCTTTCTAAACTAGCCAAACCTTCTTGTGGTTGCCATATAAGCATTTAATAGGTTTGAAAATTGTGCATAGGGGAGAGTTGGTTTCTTTTTAAGAATTATAGTAAATATCTCACAGGTAGGGAAAACTGCATCTGGGTAATGGGTAATAGTTAAAAAATAGCCTCATGACTTTAAATAGCCAGACTTTAGCTATGAGCATAGTTATTTGAGAAATAATAGATTTTTTTTTTTTTTTTGCCAATGAAAAGTGACTTTGCTTTTAGGAATTTTATATATTTAGACCCATCCCAACATTGTTGGCATGGGAGTTAGGTCTTTTCGATGGCTTCCCAAAGAAGTTACCAAAAAAGTTATCTTGGTCTTTTCAGAATTTAGTGATGTGAAAAGAGAAATGATGTGGGCAATTCCTAAAAATGTTAGAGCCATAGCCTCCTCAGAAAATGTATCCCACCCAATGTCCTCATTGTTAACCCAACTTGCCTGACCTTCCTTTATGTATTTTGACCAGCTACATGGGTAATTGGATTCTGGGGCAAATATTTCAAGGGTCATAGTTTCCACTGTATAGATTGTGAGGTATCGATGAGCCAGCCAGTGATGCCTTATCTCATTGGTAGGTACCAGTCAGGTGTTGTCCTCATGGCCCCCTTCCTGTGATGCTTCAGGAGACATCCATTAGGGAGAGGATCCAGGGGTTTAATGCCACTACAGGCTTGCCTGGAGGTCATCCTGTTCTGATGTTTCCTCCTCAAGGAATTACATAAAAATATAGCTCCAAGACAGAAAAAATTTAGAGACCCTTTTAAAGCTTATACTAACTCAAAGATAGTATTTGAATGAGGCACTGATGTGGTCAACTGTTTGGTTCATTAATGATTCATTCCTATAGATATTTATATGGGAGGGAGCATGGGTAGGTGGGGAGACCCCAAAGCATGATGCAGGTCTGTCACCTGAAAAAGGAAAGGGGCAAGGAAGTAAGGGTTATTTAGGAAGAATTTCAGACCTCAGTGCCATTTTCAGAAAGTGTTGGATAGGTTAGTGGGGAGTTCCCGGACCAAGGTTGCCCATTAGAGGAGTCCTGCATTGAAACCACCTGCTTCTAGTTCTCTTACTGCTTTTAGTCATCCTGGGAGCAGCCGCAGGAAGCACTGCCTCAGAGTGAACAATGAACATCAAAACAGATCTGAAGGTGTGCACCTAGAGACCAACCATGCCCTCTGAGAGAGGTTTTCTTGAAGGGAGCTCTAAATGGTGCACCCAGGGGCCCCACCGCTGACATGCAGGTGTTTATCATGAACAACTCTTGGTGAGGGAGGATAAGTGAGAGGAAAACAGGTTTGTTTTTTGTTTGTTTGTGTATAAATTAGGAGTGTGGCTGCACACTTGATAAAATTGAAATACCTAAGACATCCACACGGAGACAGGTATACTAGACAGGAGTTGGGAGAAGAAATTTGGGCTGGAAAATCTAATTTTGAAGTCATCATCTTTTATAGATGCTATTTAAAGTCATGGGAATAGAAGAGAACATTTTAGGGGAGAGAATGTAGAGAAAGAAGAAAGTGTCCAAGATTCAGCTCTATGGAAGTCCAGTACTAAGAGGTCAGTACAGGAGGAGAAGCAAGGACACTGGGTAGGAGCAGCCAGAAAGGGAGCTGGAAAGCCAGGAAGGTGTGCAAGATGAGTATTACAAAAGGAAGAACGTGAGACAGTGGCATCGGATGCTGCGTTTTGGGTTAAATTAGGAGAGAACAGAAAAGTGGAGGAGAGAATTGACACTATGGACGTCTATATTTAGTGTCACAGTGAGTTCCCAGGACAGTTTGGAACAGGCTAAAGAGACAATGACAAATGAAGAAGCGGGGCAACTATGCATTTAAATCTCAAAAAATGGCCGTTTTTGGAAGCAGGGAGGTAGGGCAGTGGCTGGAAGTGGGTATGGAGACAAGAAAGTTCTTGATTTTAATGACTATAGATATTGGAAAATATTTGTCAGCCAGTGGGAATGATACTAATGGAGGGTGAGCCACAGATTTTGTAAGACAAAGGAGGGGTAGTTAATGAAGAAAAGTTGTTGAAAGAGGAGTCTGGGTCCTGAGTGCAGATAGAGGCACTGGCCTTTGCTAAGAGAAGCGGATGGATAATCACTTGTGGTGTAATGTGTGAAACAGCATCCTTTTCCAGGGCTCTGCAGTGCCTTGCCCCTTGACTTTCTGTTCATCCAGAGGACACTAGAAGGTAGTCTTCATTCTGTGTGGTTACATGCTCAGCTAGAGATTCTATTACCAGGAGGAAAGACAAATGGGTATTGAAGGACAACTAAGAGTCTTTGACACAAAATCTTTCATTAGAGTTATTTCTAGGTACTATACATTTTTGTTGCTATTGTGAATTATATATATTATTTATATATATTAATTTATTTGTATATATGTTTAAAGTTACATTCCACAATTCTTCTCTCAAACACAGATTTTATCATACCACTTCTCTGCCTCCTTTAATTACACAATAAGGTCCAAACCTCTAGCCTGGCAGTCAAAATCTCTGCAACCTGACCCTGCCTACCTGATCTCCACACTCCCCATTTTACTCACTATCCCCTTGCTATGAGATCCACCTGTGAAGTTACTCAGTCCCTCCTTTCCTCCCCAGCTTTAGAACTTCGCACCCTTCCGAGGCCTGCTGAAAGGACACCTCCTCTCTGAAGCCTTCCTAGATTGATAGAACTAATTTTTCTTTCATGTGGCACCATAGCCCGTACCTACTTTGATTATACTGCTTAATAAATTGTAATCTTAAATGTATCTGGAGATCTGTATGCCCAATAGAACATGACATCTACAAGTTCAGCAAGTGTTTTAATCATCTGGTAGTAAATTCCTATTTGATTCTTAATATCAAATGCATAAAATATATTTCTGGAGAATTTTACTTTATAAGCTTATGAAGGCCATTTGATGACATTGGGCCTGCTTCTTTCACAAAAGGTGACAGGACAGCAGTTCTTTTGCATTGGACCTAACACTGTTGAGTATTTGGGTGCAAATGTAGCTGTCCCTGCACTATTACCATTTCTTCTTTGTCGCAAGAGCAGATTTTCCCCAAAGACGGGCATATTTGTCAGTTAGGAAGTACTGGGTAGCGAGAGAAGGAAGGGGGCGAAATATACTTCTCTTGAACACATGTCTCTTCTTTCCAGTTCGCCTGGCCTGGAAGGACATAAATGTGGGGTGCTGGAGTGTACACCTTAAATTTTGTTGGACTCTCTAACTCCCTCTCTTTACATTCCTAAAGTTGTATAATTATTTAGCAGTTATTATGTGCCAGCTACTTTTTTTTTTTTTAATTTTGAGAGAGAGTGCAAGCAGGGGAGAGGGGTGGGGGAAGGGAGAGGGAGAGAGCAAGAGAGCGAGAGTGAGAGACACAGAGAGAGAGAGAGAGAGAGAGAATCTTAAGCAGGCTCTGTGCTCAGCATGGAGCTGGATGAGAGGCTAGATCCCATGACCCTGGGATCATGACCTGAGTCAAAATCAAGAGCCAGAAGCTCAACCGACTGGGCCACTCAGGTGCCCCCTGTGCCAGCTGCTTTAAAGTGCTATGACTTTCTAATCTCATTTAATTCTTACAACAGTCCTGTAAGATAGGCCCTGTTATTATTTCCATTGGAAATTGAGACCAAAGTGGTAAGGAGACTTTGTGCAAAGTCACACATGCAGCCTATGGCAGAGAGAGCTTTGAATCCTT
Organism: Herpailurus yagouaroundi; assembly: GCF_014898765.1. NCBI lineage: Eukaryota > Metazoa > Chordata > Mammalia > Carnivora > Felidae > Herpailurus > Herpailurus yagouaroundi. The sequence continues at coordinate 85,781,443 of NW_024412388.1, read as the reverse complement.
TTTTGCTTGGATTTGGAAACTGAACTCTAAACACTGTGCTCTGAAAACCTGCCTAGGTTAGTTTGGTCCATGCGTATTTCTGTGAGGAAGGCTAACAGCCCCAAGATAGTGATGGAGTAGATTTAAGAGACACCCATGGTGTGTGACTTAGCAGCAGGGCTCAGGTCAAATTTCAGGAAAGATAAAGAGCTTCTTTCAGTGTTTTCCAGATTCTTCTTTCCTGTAGTCTATTTTAATGCTGTCCTGCAGCTGTCCAAACCTCACGCAAGGTTTCTTTTTTTCAAAAGACATAATTTGCATACCACACAATTCACCCATGAAAGTGGCTTTTTAGTAGATTTAGAGGTATGCATCCATCATGGCAATCAATTTTAGAACCTATTTATTACTCCAAAAGGAAACCCATACCCCTTAGCCATCACTCACAATCTCCCTGTAGCCACAGCTCTAGGCAACCACTAATCTATTTTCTGTCTCTAGATTTGTATTCTGAACATTTCATATAAATGAAATCATACAATATATGGCTTTTTGTTTCTGACATCTTTTGTTCAGTGTAATTTTTTTAATTAAAAAATTTTTAGTGTTTGTTTACTTTTTTTAAATGTGAAATTTATTGTCAAATTGGTGTCCATACAACACCCAGTGCTCATCCCAACAGGTGCCCTCCTCAATACCCATCACCTACCCTCCCCTCCCACCCCCCCCATCAATCCTCAGTTTGTTCTCAGTTTTTTTTTTTTAATTTTTTTTTAACGTTTATTTATTTTTGAGACAGAGAGAGACAGAGCATGAACGGGGGAGGGGCAGAGAGAGAGGGAGACAGAATCTGAAGCAGGCTCCAGGCTCTGAGCCATCAGCACAGAGCCCAACGCGGGGCTCGAACTCACGGACCGCGAGATCGTGACCCGGGTTGAAGTCAGACGCTTAACCGACTGTGCCACCCAGGCGCCCCTGTTCTCAGTTTTTAAGAGTCTTATGCTTTGGCTCTCTCCCACTCTAACCTCTTTTTTTTTTTTTTTTTCCTTCCCCTCCCCCATGGGTTTCTGCTAAGTTTCTCAGGATCCACATAAGAGTGAAACCATATGGTATCTGTCTTTCTCTGTATGGCTTATTTCACTCAGCATAACACTCTCCAGTTCCGTCCATGTTGCTACAAAGGGCCATATTTCATTCTTTCTCATTGCCACGTAGTACTCCATTGTGTATATAAACCACAATTTCTTTATCCGTTCATCAGTTGATGGACATTTAGGCTCTTTCCATAATTTGGCTATTGTTGAGAGTGCTGCTATAAACATTGGGGTACAAGTGTCCCTATGCATCAGTACTCCTGTATCCCTTGGGTAAATTCCTAGCAGTGCTATTGCTGGGTCATAGGGTAGTTCTATTTTTAATTGTCTGAGGAACCTCCACACTGTTTTCCAGAGCGGCTGCACCAGTTTGCATTCCCACCGACAGTGCAAGAGGGTTCCCTTTTCTCAAAAATATGGAACGCTTCACGAATTTGTGAGTCATCCTTGCGCAGGGGCCATGCTAATCTTCTCTGTATCGTTCCAATTTTAGTATATGTGCTGCTGAAGCGAGCACAATGTTTGTTTACTTTTGAGAGAGAGAGAGAGAGAGAGAGAGAGAGCAAGCGAGTGAGTGGGGGAAGTACAAAGAGAAGGAGACACAGAATCCAAAGCAGCCTCCAGGCTCTGAGCTTTCAGCACAGAGCCCAACATGGGGCCTGAACTCCCGGACCGTGAGATCATGACCTGAGCTGAAGTGGGCTGCTTAACCGATGGAGCCTCCCAGGAGCTCCTCAGTGTAATGTTTTTAAGGTTCATCCATGTTGTATCATATATCGGGACTTCAGATCTTTTTGTGGCCATATAATATCCCACAGTTTGGATATACCACATTGTATTTATCTATTCATCAGTTGATGGACGCTTGGATTGTTTTCTTTTTAGCTCTTATGAATAATACTGATGTGAATATCACTGAAGGTTTCTTATTCCATCTCTTCAATTTTTCTACTCAGAACTTCCACTTGCTCAAATCTAAGTTCAGAGGCAGGAGAATATTAGAACACTCCAATTATCAGAATTTATACTGAGGTGTAGATGACTAATGTGCTAAGTGCACATTACAAGGGGAGTGTTAGAACTCAAATGAACTTCGAATTGGTGAAATAATTGCAGATAGTTGTTTGTGAAAATGAAGTCTTCCCAGAGTCCTTTTCTCACACTGGCTGCTGCTGCTTACTGTTTTCTCCACACCCACAAAATTCCCGAGGAGGCAGTGTAGCAGTCCCTTCTGAAAAGCTTTGATTCTTTCAACAGTTGTGTGTTTAACCCCCCCTTCATTTTCCTCTGGTCACGTTCTATTTTTCTTCTCTGTAGTGATTGTCCTGGGGCAAATAAAAAGATGTTACTCCGAATTTTGTCATTACTTATATTTGCAATATCTTCATCTCTTCCTACTCCATGATTATCACTTTCTATCTTCTAGCTCACTCATTCTAGAATCATGATTCCAATCATTTGATCCCACCCAGATCTCCAAACCCATTGATCCTACTTCCTTGTCACTGTCACCCTCTGATGTCTTTTCTGTCTTTTTATTTTATAACTTTACTTTTTAAAAAAATGTTTATTTTATTGAGAGAGAGAGAGAGAATGGGAGAGAGAGAGGCAGAATTCCAAGTAGGCTGGGCGCTGTCACTGCAGAGCCCAACTCGGGGCTTGAACTCGTGAACTATTAGATCATGACCCGAGCTGAAACCAAGAGTCGGGCACTTAACCAACTGAGCCACTCAGGTGCCTCCTCTTTTCTATCTTGACCAAGTTTAAATTCCATTTGCAGTCAGTGTAATTACCCCGTTGCATATACCCCCAATTCCTTTGCCTGTTTTTGGCTTCAGTGTTCTTCCTTGCTCAAGCCACCAATTCTGTCTACTACATACCCACACCAATGAATCTGAGAAGAACGAGAGGAAAACAGACAATCTTGCCTGACTGTATAATTTGTCCAATTTTTAAAAATGTTTATTTATATCTGAGAGAGAGAGAGAGAGAGTGAGCACGAATGGGGGAGGGGGAGAGAGAGACAGCAGGAGACAGAGGATCCTAAGTAGGCTCTGTGCTGACAGCAGCTAGCCCGATGGTGGGGCTTGAACTCACAAGCCATGAGACCATGACCTGAGCCAAAGTTGGACGGTGGGGCTCGAATTCACAAACCATGGTATCATGACCTGAGCCAAAGTCAGATGCTCAACTGACTGAGCTACCCAGGCACTCCTAATTTTCCCAAATTTATTCCACTATACATTAGTGACTACCTACTTGAAGTGAGCCTCCAGTGCTTTCTGCTTTATCCCGAATGCTGCCTGAAAATTACGTTTCTTGATTCTCTTGACTTTCCCACATTTCTAGTTTTTTTCACATCTCTCCTCAATCTTCAAATACCTCCTCCATCATCCTTAATCACAACTGAAAGGTAATGCTCCATCTGCATCCATTAGCCCCACCATCAGCACTTGTTTCTATGGTCTCACCTTAGTGAGGAAGCTAATGCTTCCACTTGAGTGTTGGATCCCACCCTTTCCTGCCTACTGAAAGTCAATTCTCCCCTCTCTCTCCTACTTCATCAATTTTTTACTTTCTTGGAACTATTAAAATTTTTTGTAATGTTTATTTTATATTTGAGAGATAGAGAGAGACAGAGAGAGACAGAGACAGAGCATGAGTGGGGGAGGGGCAGAGGGAGAGAGGAAGACACAGAATCTCAAGCAGGCTCCAGGCTTTGAGCTGACAGCACAGAGCCCAATGTGGGGCTCGAACCCACAAACGATGAGATCATGACCTGAGCTGAAGTCATTCGCTTAACCAACCTAGACACCCAGGTGCCCCTCGCTTTCTTGGAACTTTATTATCATATACAAATATACTATTTTCCATCTTAAATAATGAAAACCAAAGCTTTCTAATGTCTCTACCATCCCTGCTAGTCACCACCCATTTCTTGGCTTTCTTTTGCAGTGAAATTCTTTGAAGCAGTTGCCTTTATTCACTTCCTTCTTGAAATCTCCACCAGAAGAGCTAAATAGTATCTTCAACAATATATCCAAAGTGGAGCGTCTGATCTTCACCCCTGCAGGAATTCTCCATTTGTCTCCATCTTGGTTGGTGGCAGTACCCACCCTTTTAACTGCTCAGAGCCAAGTTCCTAGAGTTATACCTCATCTTCTCTTTCTCTCTTGCCCCACATCCAATTAGTCAGAAAATCTCATTTGCTCTACCTTTAAACAGAATGCTTTATCTGATCAATTCTCATCATTTCCACTATTAGCACCCTGGTGAAAGCTTACTATTGTCTCTCACCCCTAACTGGTCTCCCTGGTTCCATCCTTGCTCTTTACCATTTGTTTCAACAAGAACTGATCCTTATAAAGCTTGAGTCAGGTCATGTCATTCCTCTGCATCAAACTCTCAGTATAAAAGCCAAAATACTAACAATGTCCTACAAACTCCTGTATGAACTGGGCCTCTATTAATCTCTGACCTCATCTTCTATTATACTTTCTCTCCTCCTCACACAAGCCAATGTGCTCCACCTCGGGGCCTTTGCACAGGCCACTTCCTGGATATCTCTTCCACTGTATACGTATAAGACTAGCTCCTTCACCTGCTGTAAGCCTTTTTGAACATCACCTTCTCAATGAGCTACTCTAGGCCACCCTATTTAAAATTGTAGAGTATCTCTGCCCTGATCTTCTTACCTGTTCTGTTTTTGCATGGTGTTTACCCCTTCTAATATACTACATAATTTCTGGGCTTTTTTCTAATGTTTATTTTTGTTTCTGTTTCTTTCCACTAGAATGTAAGCTCCACAGAGTCTGGGATTTTTGTTTTATCCACAACCATTTAGTGCTGGCTCATAGTAGGTGCTCAATAAATATGTGATTAATGAATTACTCTGAGAGATTGAGAAATGCATTCAGTATCACCTGTTAAATTTATTTTATTTTATTTTTTTTTAATTTTTTTTTTCAACGTTTATTTACTTTTGGGACAGAGAGAGACAGAGCATGAACGGGCGAGGGGCAGAGAGAGAAGGAGACACAGAATCGGAAACAGGCTCCAGGCTCTGAGCCATCAGCCCAGAGCCCGACGCGGGGCTCGAACTCACGGACCGTGAGATCGTGACCTGGTTGAAGTCGGACGCTTAACTGACTGCGCCACCCAGGCGCCCCTCACCTGTTAAATTTATTGATCAAATTGCTCTACCATGTGAAATATCAATTTTCTTTGAAAGTTTGGTACTAGAGCCATATATTAAGTCTGATGCGTATTTAAAAAAATTTTTTTAATATTTATTCATTATTGAGAGATAGAGAGAGACTGAGCATGAGCAGGGGAGGGCAGAGAGAGGGGGAGACACAGAATCCAAAGCAGGCTCCAGGCTCCGAGCTGTCAGCACAGAGCCCGATGTAGGGCTCAAACTCACAAACTGCGAGATCATGACCTGAGCCGAAGTCGGATGCCCAACCGACTGAGCCACCCAGGTGCCCCAAGTCTGATGCTTATTTAAAAAAATCACATATATATATATATATATATATATATATATATATATATATTTTCTTTGTTTTGTTTTGTTTTTTTTTTGTTTACACCCCCATGGCTACCCTTGTCATAAGTTTTCATTGAAATTGTTATTTTAAAAGTTTGCTATAGAAAAATCTTTGTTTTAGTCTACATTATATTTAAAAGCAACATTTTTTTGATAACTAAAACCTAAAGTCATGCATTTGCTCTAAAAAGAGAAGTTTGAAGTGGTGGTATGAGCTTCATGCCTTGGAATTTGGCATTGAGGACTCCCCGGAATTCTCCCAACTGCTGGAGACCTAGCTGGGAGCTAAGAATAGTGCAGAACGTAAACTTCTATAGTAGCAACTGTGAAAGGAATTTTTAGAAGCAGTGTGAGACTATAGCATTGTTAGAGAGTTTGGCAAATGGCACTCTTTAATTGTCAAAAGTACATATTTTTAATTATGTATTTTACTATCCTAAGTTCAAATGGAAGAGCTTGTAGGACCTTGCTTCCTGGTTTCATTAATTATCTCTATTCATTCATGTCTTATTTAACATTATTAGTAGGGAACATAGAGCAAAGGTCTATATTTGGCAGAAGACATGTGCTTATTGCCACATTTTATAGGAGTACTGTCAAGGCTTCCCAGAAACACATGTGGCAGTTTTATTTGACATTGGATTGTAATTTGTTGCGTTCGTTTTAGACTCGAGATCCTCATTTTTGCTTGCAGTTCAGGGTGGGTTCAAGGAAAGTCTAGGAGAATGTGGGTAGTACATTGGTGTTTCCTTCTATCTGTCCTGGCATTCTTATTTTCCCTTTCAGCATTTTGATCCTTGTGTGCAATTTGGTCATGGAGAATCCCACGGAGCCCTCCCCTCCTCAGGCAGTGCCTTATGCCCTGGCTCTACCTGGCTCTTTCCCCTTCAAGGGAAACATATTCTTTTTTAAAAAATATATTTTTAGTTTATTTATTTAATTTTTTTTGGGGGGGGGGGAGAAAAGGGGAGGGGGGGAGGCAGAGAGAGAGAGGGAGAGAGAGAGGATCCCAAGGGAGATAGGGCTCGAACTCATGAACCATGAGATCATGACCTGAGCCAAAATCAAGAGCAGATGCTTAACTGACTGAGCCACCCAAGCACCCCTGGAAACCTATTCTTAATTGCTTGAGGGGAAAAGTTAGTTTACATTATTTTTTTCTTATAAAATAAGAAAATTAGTCTATATATATCCAAGCTACCTTCCTGCTCTAAAATCTTGTGCTTTTATGACTCTGTCTCTTCTCTGGGCAAAATGAAAACTACTGATTATAAACTTTTTTGAGAAAACTCATCTTCATCATATTTGTGGAATTATTCTTGTTGTTTTGTCTATCTTTTCTTTCTCTCTTTTTCTTGTATTCTCAGAAATATCATCTGGAGCAAAAATAGTATTCTGCTTATAGTACATTTCATAGAAAACAGGTCTGTTTCATACTCAGTTTCTGGGTGTTTGGATTCAAGCCCTTAACGGGGACTGATGGATAGTTGGTGGCAAGGTATTGTACTTGTCCCACTCTTGCTGAATGCACTGTTTACAGACAGCCTTGCCATGTGATTCTCCACTTTTGGACTCCACATGGATCACTGAGTCCTCGATAGAAATATTTATTCAAAGGTGTAATACTACTGGTAATATTGTGGTTTGATAGACATGGTCTTTGCAGGCAGCCCCATGTGAGAGCACACCATAGAGCAGTAAGAAGTAAATGAATGTTGGGGTGCATGGGTGGTTCAGTCGGTTAAGCATCCGACTTTGGCTCAGGTCATGATCTCACAGCTTGTGAGTTCAAGCCCCGCATAGGGCTCTGTGCTAACAGCTCAGAGCCTGGAGCCTGCTTCGGATTCTGTGTTTCCCTCTCTCTCTGTCCCTCCCCTGCTCGCATGCTCTCTCCCTCTCAAAAATAAACATTAAAGAAAATTTTTTTAAAAAGTAGATGAATATTATTGTCCATCCTGAAGCCCACAGGCCTCTGCTGAGATTAATTGTTAGCAAGCTCTCCCCAAGATCCCCGACCATAAAGCACTGTAGGGAATACAAAAGATTACAGTCATTACCCTGATGAAAAGCTGAGCTAATTTTGCCTGGATCTGACCCTCTGGTTCCAGGGAGTCTAGTTATTCCAATCCTGTTACTAAGAGGACACGCTCTAATGACGATATCGAGAGTGTTGATTAGTTGCTCATCAGGTGCGGCCCCCCAGCATTTCCTTTAGAGCTCACAGATATATTTCCCTGGAATTTAAAACACCTTCTGAAACATGGGTCCTTCTATTGTTTGTCAATCATCCCTGCTTTGTAGCTGGTCAGTTGCTGCAGCCAGAGTGGAAGGACAGACAACCTCAAACACACGAGCTGGAGTGAGGCCCACTGCAGGAGCCACAGGGGAGACGACAGAAGGACAGGTGCCAGCACCCAGGACACAGTCAGGACAGTGTCCTCACAGCAAAGGACTAGGGGAACGCAGGCAAACTACCTGCAGAGCAAACTCATTAACTTTCATGTTCTTTTCCAGAGCTTTCTTCTTTGTTTCTGTGTGACTGGCAGACACCCACAGTCACACTTGATTATAGTATTACTTTCTTCGTTACCAAGGCAGTTTCATTACTGAAACCTGGTGAAATATTATAAAGAAAACTGTCATGCTGTGCCCCTTAAAGAGGCCCAATGAAGGAAAATACATTCTTAAAAAGAGAAGTGATGATTTAGATAAAGTTTTCTTAGCCCTAAATACTGCTGTCTATGTTACGCAGAATTGACTTGGGAGGCAGAGGGGGAAGAATTTGGAATATTAGTTTTAGTTAAACTATCGTTTCAGCACACGGATAAAAGTGGTAAGTTGGGGTTAATTAGAAATGAAATGACGTCGCAGTATCCGCTTAAGTAATAGCTGTCGGGGTGGGGGGGGGCGCTGAGTCGGTGGAACACCTGACTCTTGATTTTGGTTCAGGTTGTGATCTTGTGGTTTGTGGGATCGAGCCCTCCATTGGGCTCCATGTTGACAGTGCGGACCCCGCTTGGAATTCTCTCACTCTCCCTTTCTCCCCATCTCTTTCTGACCTTCCCCCCTCTCACACTGTTTTTGTCTCTCTCAGAATAAATAAATAAACTTAAAAAAAGAAGTAATAGCTGTCAAAGGGCCTGGCATTTCCTGAGGAGGAGAGGGAACTGATAGTTTGGAAACTTCTCCCTGCCTCCAAATAGCTAATCCTCAGGAAGTCCCTTTGTTAAAGTCATTACTGCCTCCTGAGAGGGTGATTTAAAAAGAAATAGGCTTGCTTCAAAGGCAGCATGTGGAGTGTAGCACTGCAGCCCTGAATGGTCACTTGTCAAGATTTCTCTGAGGAAACTTGCCCCATCCCAGGTCCTCTCATGGTTCTAAATGGCAGAAGTACTCGGCACCCTGTGACACTGTCTTTAGGAGTTTCATTGATGTACACCAATGGGCAGAAGTTGAGTGAAGGTTGGAAGACAGGTCATACAAGGATTTGTATGTTGAAGTATCAGCACAGAAAACACATGTAGTGTATTAATCATACTTTATTCTTCATTAAGTGGTCCTATTCCTCATTCTATACCCCTAGAACTTTTTTTTTTAATAACCATTTCTCTTTTTAGTTTTTCTTCACTAATGTTGCCTTGCCCTGACTTGCTCACTCTATTATAAAAGAACTATTTATAACACATATAGCTTTGTTAGGATTGGAAATCCTGACTCATCCGTTCTCACTTTTAATGACTACCTAGGCTGAAGATTTGCCTCTTGACAGTGCTCTGTTTTTGCTGTGGGAAAGAGAGAATGACCAAATGTTATTTCTAAGGTGCTATTAAGAGCTAGAAATTATTTTGTGAACAGTAATATGCTTAGTCTGTATCTCTGAGAAGATTTCCACCACTTGATGTGCGTTCTCAAATGTAAAATAATATTGATAATAACAATTAGTGAGAACCTGCTATGCACCACAGAGTGTATATTCTTTACATGTCTTGACACACTTAATATTTACTTTAGGAAAAGTCCTATTAGCATCACCTCTAGGTAAGGGCTAAATGACTAGTGATCTGGGTTCAATACATGGACCAAGAGTTAAAGGAGGGGAGATGTGGTGGGTGCCCTTTTGGATCTAGCTGCCCTGCCATGAGGTTGTGTTCTGGGCACAATGGCTAAGCATTTGAGAATTAAAACAAAAACAAAAACAAAAACACAAAAGAATAAAAAAAACCCCACCTTGAAATGCAAGTGTAGGGAAGCCCTGTGGCCATGACTGTGATCTGGTCCAGTATGGATGCCAACTCCGCAGTGGATAGTTGTCTTTTAGCTAGTGCAGGAACTCTGACAGTGACCCCAGCTATGGTGCTAGGTGGACTGATGGGCTTTTCATTCTCTCCTTCTCTTAGTATTTAGGGCAAAAAAATGACCCTTGAATTGAATGTGAAAGCCCTTGGAATTCTCAGACAATTCAGGATTAGGATGGGATGCCAGTTTTAGAAGATGCTAGGGGCTCCTGGGTGGGTCAGTTGGTTAAGTGTCTGACTTTTGGTTTCAGTTCAGGTCATGATCTCACAGTCTCGTGAGTTCAAGCCCCCCATTGGTCTCTGTGCTGGCAGCATGGAGTGTACTTTGGATTCTCTCTCTTGCCCTCACTCTCTGCCCCTCCTCTGCTTGCACTGTCTCTGTCTCTCTCAAAATAAATAAATAAACTTAAAAAAACAAAGAAGATGCTAGACTTCCTGCTGTTGCCACCTCACCATTAGTCTCTAATGATCCTCACCTTCACGTATTTTCATTGTTTTGTGGGTCAAGATTTTAGGGGCATCTCACAATATTGCAGTCAGATGTCAGCTGTGGCTCCCATTATCTGTAGACTTAGCAGGGGCTGGAAGGTCCACTTCCAAGGTGGTTTACTCATATAGCTATTGACTGGGCAATTCAGTTCCTCTCCTCATGGGCCTCTTCATGGGGCTGTTTGAGTTTCCTCATGGGATTGTAGGGGAGGAAAAATCTTTTTTTTCTTCTGCCTTTTTAGGTTCTCCGCTGGGACCCCTGCAACAAAAGACAGATTAGAAGAGAAAAACACACAGAAGTTTATTAACATGTGTATCTCATATATACATGGAAAAATTGGGGGATAAGTAATTCAAAGGGGTGGCTAGAATTTGGGCTTAGGCTTTTCTATTTATTTATTTTGAGAGAGAGAGAGAGAGAGAGAGAGAGAGAGAAAGCAGGGGAGGGGCAGAGAGAGAGAGGGAATCCCAAGCGGGCTCTGCACTGTCAGTGCACAGCCTGACGCGGGGCCTGGCCTCACACACAGTGACATCATGACCTGAGCCAAAGTCAGACACTCAACTGACTGAGCCACCCAGATGCCCCTAGAATCTGGGTTTAAATACCATCTTCAGCTTGAACAGAACAAAGGTTTGGGGGAGGCCAGTAATGGGAAGATGAATAGGAAAAGTACAGTAAATAAGAGTAAGGTTTATTATGCAGATTTAAGTGTCTTCTCCATGGATAAGAGTGTGATTTCAAATAATCCTCTTCCTGGTTGCAAGTAGGGAGACATCTCTACAAATGGAAATTTTCTGTATAAATCTTATAAAAGGGTAACTTCTGTTTTCAGAGCTTCTCTTTTGTTTACTGTTTCTCAAAACAATCCTTATGCTAAAGAAGCATGATTTGGGGTGGTGCTTTCTGGTCTCCTAGTGTGTGATGCCTGGCTTCCCCCAGAGTGAATGAACTGAGAGAAGCTGAAATGCTTTTTATGATCTAGTCTTAGCAGTCTGCCATATTGTACTGGCCATATTGTACTGGTACTTCTGCCATATTGTACTGGTCACACAGAGGCAGACATGATTCAGTTTAAGGTGGGGGACTATGCAAGGCATGGAATACGTGAAGGTGAGGATCATTAGAGGCTATTCTTGAGACTGGTTACCAATGGTTTATGTCTCTCCCATTTAAAAAATATATTGATCCCCTTCCACAAGACCCCTGAATCTCATGCTTTTACAGTACCAGCTCAAATTCCAAAACTGCATCATTTGAGTCGGATCTGGATATAGGTCCTTAAAAATGTTGCTTGAGATCTGAAGACCTTTGAATGAAGGATACAAGTTTTCTGTTCCCTCTAATGCCCAGTATCCAACAATTATGGGAAAGGCATAGGCTAGTAGCAATCCACACTCTTTAAAAAGGGGAGAAAATAGTCATCATACAGTGGTCAGTGGTCTATGGAAATGCTAGACCTGAATCACTTTAACTTGGGAGGTACCAGCTAGTCGCATGTTCCAGTTCCTTGATTAGGGCTCAACTCTGTTGCCTGGAGAGATTCTCCAAGGCTGTTGCCTCTGCTCTATGGGCTCCTGATTTTACTTTCTGAGTCTTCCTTTTTCATAAGACATGATTAGCATTTGCAACTGAGTGGTTTTTTTCAAACTGCTTCTAGCTCATAGTGTTTGGGGATTCGGAGGCCTCTCATTCTATACTGCCTTTATTCCTTTAAATCCAAGAAGATACAATTTTTTAAAGTTTTGTGGGTTTTTTTTTAATGAATTGATTTATATAATCCAGTCTATTAGATTAAAGCTACACAAACACATCTTTCAAGATAGGCCCCTCTTCACCTTGATCTTCCTACAAGGTTACTGAGACATGGTCAACCAGAAGATAAAGATAAACCACAATGACAGGCAAGTGAGTGTATATTTAGGATGAAAGAATTGCAATTCAGAGAACACAGATTCAAGTAGATACTGCTTACAGGGTGAAAGCAAGGGGTTTTTTTTGAGGAAAAGGGAGCAGGTTCAGGCAGAGCTACAGCAGTTAAGAAGAGAAAAACGTGTTTTCTATGTGTGTTAATAAGCTAAGCTACTCTGAGTTATGCATCTACTGACTAGTGATTCTATCTTCAGAAAGTCCACAACCATCAGTCTTGTGATCAGGATGTCCGTTCTGCTGACTTCTCAAACAATTGCTTAAAACAATTGCCATTTTGCCTGGTTCACAGGTTTTGGCCCAGTTCAAACAAAGACGGATCCGGCAGTTTTTCTACAGTAGCTCCTCTGACTTTATTTTAAAATGGCTCTAGTCATGTCACATTTTTACTGAGACATCACCTTTAAGAATCTCTGAGGGGCTTTTGTTTAAAGGAGCAAATGTGTGCTTCTTAGTCGTAGACCTTAGGGGACCTGTTTTTGTCTGACTGAGTAATTTTTCCAGGTACTGCCTTAGATACTTCTGAGGCCTTAAGAAAGGATCTGATGGTTCTCCACTGGATTTGAGCTTTGTCTTGAAGTCATTTCTTAATTTGAGAATCTTGGAAGGGCTGAGAATGGGAGAGTTTCATTTTTGAACTCAGCAAGTCTTGGCTTCTTTACATGTCAGTGCTTTTGTTCAGCTCATCTGTCCTCCTACATCTTACTATAAGGAGCAGAAGAAAACCAGGTGGCACTCATAGCACAATGCTGGGAATCTCCTTCCCTAGATCAGCTAGCTCATTAGATGCATTTTCTACTACTAACGTTTCTGCCACTACATAACAAGGACACTCTTTCCTTAAGCTCTCAATACCATGTCTTACATTTTCTTTTTTTTCTTTTAAAAATAGACTTTTTTGTTTTCTTTTTAAAAGTTTATTTATTCATTTTGAGAGAGAGAAAGAGAGAGAGTGTGTGTGGGCATGTGCATGGGGTAAGGGGCAGAGAGAGGAGGAGAGAGAGAATTCCAAGTGGGCTCTGTGTTGTCAGCACAGAGCCCAGTGTGGGGCTTGACTCATGAACTGTGAGATCGTGACCTGAGCCAAAATCAAGATTCAGATGATTAACCGACTGAGCCACTCAGGTGCCCCTAAAATAGACGTTAGTTTTTAGAACAATTTTAGGTTCACAACAAAATTGAGCAGAAAGTAGAGTTCCCAGCTACCCCAAACTCACACAAACACAGCTTCCCCACTATCAACATCCTCCACTGCAGTGGTATATTTTTTTTACAGTTAATGAACCTACAGTGACACATTATCACCTTAAGTTCATAGTTTACATTAGGGTTCACTCTTGGTGTTGTTTATTCTGTAGGTTTTGTCAAATGTATAATGACATGTAGCCACCATTATAGTATCATGAGTGTAATTTCACTGCCTTGAAAATTCTCTCTGCTCCATCTATTCATCCCTCCCTAACCTGTGGCAACCACTGACCTTTTTACTGTCTCCATAGTTTTGCTTTTTCTAGAGTGTCATATGGCTGTAATTACACACTACATAGACTTTTCAGACTGGCCTCTTTTACTTGGTGACATGAATTTAAGTTTCCTCCATGTCTTTTCATGGCCTGATAGCTGATTTCTTTTTGGTGTGGAATAGTATCAATTGTCTGGATATACCACAGTTTATTTACCCATTCACACACTGTCTTTTAAACCCTTGTTAGAGCACATCAGGCTCTCATTAGCAGTCTCTTCCAAGTTGTTTAGGCTCTCACTAACATTTTTCTCAAGGTCCTTCCCATTTCTGCCTATCACTCCATCTCAAGCCACTCACTCACATTTAAAATTTTTGTTACGGTAGCATCCATTTCCATGTACCTAAATCTGTATCAGTTAGGATCTGGTCAGAAAACCATTATCTGTCTCTATGTCTGTGTCACGTCTAGGTCCTACGTCCATATCCATAACACATCCTCATCCATATCCACATCCACATCCTCATCCATATCTATACTATATGTGTATCTACATCTGTATCCATATCATCTATCATCTATATCATCTGTATCTATCTCAATATCCTTGGTATATAAAAGTCAACATAGACACGTACTATAGAAGGAATTTATCTTAAGGATTTGACCTCATGTAGTTGCGATTGCACAGCTTATATAGTGCTTTTGTTTGTTTGGTAATGGAGGCTGAAATTCTCAGAACAGGCAGTTGGGAGGGGAAAGAAACACAAAATAGTCCTGAAGATACTCTGGCCCTGAATTAGTTCCTTCCTGACTCCCTTTAACTCAGGTGATGGGCATATCCTACAAGAGAAGCTGGCTTACTTTGTCACAGAGCTAAACATGCACCTGACCCAGGATCTGCAGAAGCTGAAGTGAGAGATCTATCAGGAGCTGGAGAAGTTTGTGCACTCGGCTCCTAGTCTGTGCCATGCAAGGGAAGGGCACAGAAATGCAATGTCAAGGAGTTGCATCAGTGCTTTGAGCCTGGCACTGACCTTCCCGGCACAAAAGGAAGATGACTGCTTCTCCTCTTTCACCTGTCAAATGTCATGCAAATGTCTTTTGTGCTCCATATTCACCTAGTCCTGTGTAGAAAAGGGAATTCTGAGAAATTTTGCTAAGTTGACATAAATACAAATCCACCACACTTGTCCTTTTCCCTACCTACATTCTTTTTATTTATTAGACAGAGTGAGTGGGGGAGGGGCAGAGAGAGAGGAAGACACAGAATCCGAAGCAGGCTCCAGGCCCTGAGATGTCAGCACAGAGCCCAACCTGGGGCTCAAACCCACAGACTGCGAGATCATGAACTGAGCTGAAGTCAGACAATTAACCAACTGAATCACCCAGGCACACTTCTTCATTTCTTTTTAACTGCAAGATGAGATGCAAAATTTTTGCATGTTGCGTTTAACTAAATTCCATTGAATCTTTGTTACTATAGGACAGGTTTAAGAACTTTGAAGTTTTGAAGTTTTTTTGAACTGTTTGTTCAACTTCTATTTAGTCCTCATTGAATTCCCTACAAAGACTTTTTCCAGTCTCTTCAAACCCTTATTGTTGCCTTACGCTTCTTTCTCCTATTACTGGTGATAATTAAGGTGAAGGGATATAGGCTAGATTGGGGGTTTTAAAACCTTAGAGTCATTGAGACTCAGCTAGAGGCCTTATTCAGACAGAGATTGCTGAGTCCCATCCCCAGGGTTTCTAATTCAGCGGGTCTAGGGAGATGAAAAAAAGGTCCTTGTAACAAGTTCCCATGTGACGCTAGACTGCAAGGGTCTTAGTGGTGAGCTAGGGATGGGGATGAAGATTGAATCAGGGTGGGCTGAGTGTAGCATTATGGCAATAATGGGGTCTGGGGGAGAGATCCTCTGTTTTAAACATCTGGATGGTTCCCTTGGCCCTGGTGTCACACACCTTGCTTGCTACAGCTAGGGTTAGCGCTATGGGGTCTCCAGAAAGATCTTGAAACTATTTCACGTGTATTTTGGCTTTAGCAAAAAACAACAACAACAACAACAACAACAACAAACCCCAAAACCAAACAAACAAAAAAACCCAACATCCCAAATAGACAAACACAAAACACAAAACAAAACAAGACACACTTGAATGAAAATAAATCCAGACTTTTGATGAGATGGTGAAGACATGAGGAAAAGAAGTTTGAATCTTGCCAACTTGGTGTGGCCATCTGGAGATTACTTTGCTGTGCAGCTGTTTCATGATTGTGGCAGCTGATGTCAGTCCTAGAAGTGCTGCAAATCCATGGGGAAAATTTTCATACATTGAAAGAAATTATTTTTCTAATTTTTACTCAAATGTGGGCAAAAATATTTGTTTCTGATCGTACCTAAGATTCCCATCCATACTTGAGCCTCTTGCTTCTCTGACATTGAGTAGATTCTGATGTACGTGAGCAAGAAGCAGTTTTCAGCAAAAGACACAGACAAATATAATAAAGTTTCGAGTGGCTTTTTACCTGCTAATGAAAAGGACAATAGACTCAGGAGTCAGGAGACCAACTTCTAGCTCCAGGTCTGCAATTAGCATGCTGCAAGATTTGAACAAGTTCCTCAAATTATCTGGTCTCAGTTTTCTGGACTGTAAAATAAAGCGGATGGATGAGACAATTCCAAAGGCACTCAGTCTAAAATTTAATGACAATTTTAATGGGAAAACAGTTTCATTAAGTAATAGGATTGATGTCTTTATTCTGAGAAATAATACAGATCCATATTAGAAATGAACAAATTTCAAAAACAAATTTGAAAAATAGATGGACATGACCTATTGTATCTTCAGAAATTTAATCATAGTCTTACAGGCAAACTAATCTAACTGGTATTAGGTGAGTTGAACTTTTTGAGGAAGGTTGAGAGGACTGGTTGTGTTCCTAGGCCTGCCAGCCTCTTGTTTTACGTAATTTCCTTTCATGGGTCAATGTCAACAATCAGGCACATACAAAGAAAGCCATTGAGTTAAAGTTTCAATGCATAAGTGACTCTGGCAGGGTCAGTTTTGGTGGTGGAATTTGATAAAGCATCTAAATTGTTTACTTATGACCTTCATCAACTGAAACTTAATTATAAATAGCTCTGAACAAATTTGACATTGAATGTCCTCTGTGAAGGCATCCTGTTGGAATTTAATTATATCACTTGGTAATGATAACAGCTTGAAACAATTTTTAACCTACTTTATTCAATTTAAAGACATTGAAAATTTAAACTTTTAAATATTTTTTTAATTTAATTTTTTATTTTTTAAATTTACATCCAAATTAGTTAGCATATAGTGAAACAATGATTTCAGGAGTAGATTCCTTAATGCCCCTTACCCATTTAGCCCATCCCCCCTCCCACAACCCCTCCAGTAACCCTGTTTGTTCTCCAATATTTAAGAGTCTCTCATGTTTTGTCCCCCTCCTTGTTTTTGTATTATTTTTGCTTCCCTTCCCTTATGTTCATCTGTTTTGTCTCTTAAAGTCCTCATATGAGTGAAGTCATATGATTTTTGTCTTTCTCTGACTAATTTCACTTAGCATAATGCCCTCCAGTTCCATCCACGTAGTTGCAAATGGCAAGATTTCATTCTTTTTGATTGTCGAGTAATACTCCATTATATATATACATATATATAACACATCTTCTTTATCCATTCATCCATTGATGGACACTTGGGCTCTTTCCATAATTTGGCTATTGTTGATAGTGCTGCTATAAACATTGGGGTGCATGTGCCCCTTTGAAACAGCACCCCTGTATCCGTTGGATAAACACCTAGTAGTGCTGGGTTGTACAGTAGTTCTATTTTTAATTTTTTGAGAAACCTCCATACTGTTTTCCAGAGTGGCTGCACCAGCTTGCATTCCCACCAACAATGCAGAAGAGATCCTCTTTTTCTGCATCCTCGCCAACATCTGTTGTTGCCTGAGTTGTTCATGTTACCCATTCTGACAGGTGTAAGGTGGTATCTCATTGTGGTTTTGATTTGTATTTCCCTGATGATGAGTGATGTTGAGCATTTTTTCATGTGTTGGTTGGCCATCTGGATGTCTTCCTTGGAGAGAAAATTTAAACTTTTTTAAATGAAGTAAACCATATTATCTAATGGTTCTGAGAATGGATGATGAATTAAAAAAATAGATAATTTTTTTTCCCAAGCAGAAGTAAAGATTTATAAGCAAAACATAGATGAAAGAACTCTCTTCTTACTTCTACTATCTTAAATAGTGAGAAGGAGACCCTCAGAACAATCTATCCAAGAGAGGTGTAGATTTGTAGGGCTTCAATGACACAGGTGGGCCAGTTCTTGAAAAACTACATACAAAGGTTGCTTTTGATGCACTCCTCCCATCTTCTTTTATTCATTTCCAAACGGTTTAATAAGGGTCTGCCAAGTGTAAGGAACCTATGTGCCGGATCCTATTCTCAATATGTTGTGTTTTTCAGTGAGGATATAAATCCATGTGATGAATTAAAAAAAAAAATTATTTAATTTATTTTTTTAACTTACATCCAAGTTAGTTAGCATATAGTGCAACAATGATTTCAGGAGTAGATTCCTTAATGCTCCTTACCCATTTAGCACCTCCCCCCACAACCCCTCCAATAACCCTCTGTTTGTTCTCCATATTTAAGTCTCTTATGCTTTTGTCCCCCTCCCTGTCTTTATATTATTTTTGCTTCCCTTCCCTTATGTTCATCTGTTTTTTTATCTTTAAAAAAATTTTTTTTAATGTTTATTTATTTTTGAGAGACAGAGAGAGACAGAGTGTGAGTGGGGGAGGGGCACAGAGAGAGAGAAAGACACAGAATCTGAGGAGGCTCCAGGCTCTGAGCTGTCAGCACAGAGCCTGACATCGGGCTTGAACTTACAAGCCTCGAGATCGTGACCTGAGCCGAAGTCGGATGCTTAACCGACTAAGCCACCCAGGCGCCCCTGTTTTGTATCTTAAAGTCCTCATATGAGTGAAGTCATATGATATTTGTCTTTCTCTAATTCCGCTTAGCATAATACCCTCCAGTTCCATCCACGTAGTAGCAAATGGCAAGATTTCATGTTTTTGATTGCCGAGTAATACTCTGTTGTATGTGTGTGTGTGTGTGTGTGTGTGTGTGTGTGTGTGTATATATATATATATATATATATATATATATATACACCACATCTTCTTTGTCCATACATGTGACGAATTTTTAATGGCAACATGACAAAGTAGAAAAGAACCCTGAAATGAGCACGGTACAAGGGGAGGAAATTTAGAGTTTTTAAAATTATAGTCATTCAAGGGTGTGTGCGTGTTGTTGTTTTTAAAAATTTTTTTTTTAATTTTTAGATTTTTAGAAAGGGAATGGTTCCATAATAATAGTGAGCATGTTCTAGGTTTTTTTTTTTTAATTTTATGAAAGTTTGCAGAGAAGTATCATTATCTCTATTTTTTAAATTAAAAAAATAAATAACTGAGCCTCAGTGTTTAAATAATTTGTCCAAGATCAAAAACCTGGAAAGTGGTGAAAATGTGATTCACACAAATTACACCTCATCCATCCATCACACCTTATTTCCTCTGATTCCAGTTTTGGGAACAGAGTGGATTACTAGATATAGCGTCTTAAATCAGAGGCCTCTTCATTAATCTGGACCATTAGAAAGGTGCATTTTATTTTATTTATTTTATATTATTTTTTAAGTTTATTTATTTTGAGAAAGAGAGTGTGTGCATATGAGCCAGGAGGGGCAGAGAGAGGGAGAGAGAGAGAATCCCAAGCAGACTCCACAGGCTCTGCACTGTCAGCGTAGAGCCCAATGTGGAGCTCAAACCCATGAACCAAGAGATCGTGACCTGAGCTGATATCAAGAGTCAGATGCTTAACCTACTGAGCCACCCAGGTGCCTCTAGAAAGGTCCATTTTATTTTAAATTTATTTATTTATTTTGAGAGAGCGAGAGAACGAGAGACAGAGAGAGAGAGCAAGCAAGAGAGCAGGGAAGGTGAATAGGCAGAGAGAGAGGTAGAGAGAATCTCAAGCAGGCCCTGAGCTGTCAGCAGGAAGCCTGAATCAGGCTCCAGCCCATGAACTGTGAGATCATGGAAAGGTCCATTTTAATATAAAAACTGCAAAGAAGCTTTTGACTATAATGCTTCTCCCCACTTTTCCCCTACAATATCCTCATCCCTGACAAATCAGGAGAGAGGAACTTATAGAACTGTAGTTTTTGCAAAGCCAAGCTGTCTGATTCAGGAGTCTGTGACCCTAAAAACAGAATCAGTTAGAAAGAAAAATTATGTACAGTTCTACAGAGTGCCCTTGCCATGTCTTGATTAGTGGTTAGAATATGATCTTGATAGGACTGGCTATATAATTTTCAGGGTTCAGTACAAAATAAAAATGAGGGGCCTCTTGTTAAAAAATTATTAGGAATTTCAAGACAGAGACAGCAGAACATTACACGAAATGTGGAACCTTTGTAAGTGTGGAGCCCTGGGTGACTGCACACAATTTGCATATTTGTGAAGTTGATCCTGGATCCTGAACTCAGAGAAGGAATGACCTCTCCTGGCTCTTTTTTATTGATCTACATTGAAGACAGCTTGATATAAAGATTGGTAGGTCATCCTCATTAATAAGGTTGTGGAGTGAAGAGTAAAGTTGGCATTAAATTTTTAAACATTTTATTATGCATGATATTTATAGGCACAGAGAAGCTCTAGAATGGTTAAGTCTATAATTTTGTCCTTTTTTTGGTGGGGAGTAAAGATGAGAGTAGGAAAAATATATTTTAATAACTGGAGAATTAGAGACCAAAATCAGATCAGCTGTTCAGAAACTGTATATGATTTCATGGACACAAGAGATAATACCAACAGAAAAATACTTTTTATATATTGACACTTTAATATTTTTTCCATATTGTCTCTTTGAGCGAGAGGACAAAATGTAGCTGAGTAGTTGAAAATGCCTACTTAATTGTCTTCTGACCTTCTGGAGCTGTAGGGAAAAGTAAAGAAATGAAAGAAACAGCCTTGCCTCTTGAAGAACTGACAGATTAGCTTACATTTCAGGAAACAGATTTAGAAAAATACCTAATACTAAGAAAGTATGTAGCTGAGTTTGAAGAAGATTGAAGATGCTGTAAGAATACTTCCAGGGTGCCTGGGTAGCTTAGTGTTAGCTTAAGCATCCTTCTCTTGATTTGGGCTCAGGTCATGATCTCATGGTTTGTGGGTTCGAGCCACACAGTGGGTTCTGTGCTGACAGTGCAGGGCCTGCTTGGGATTCTCTCTCTCCCTCTCTCTCTGCCCCTCCCTTGCTTGCACATACATACTCTCTCTCAAATAAATAAATACTTTTTTAAAAAAAGAATAATTTCAAATTTTTAAAGGAATAATTTACTTAAACCAGGAGGCCAAAGGAAAGAGTGCCATGTAAGATATATGATATACAAAAGAAGGGCTTCACTAACAATTCCGAGAGACTATTACTTAATTTTTCTTGAAATTAATAGTCTAAGGCCCTTATATTTGAGAAGCATAGTGCTTTAAAGAAATTGTGTATTAATATTTGCAGAATTTTGAATGTGCTTTGTAGAGAATTACCACATTCTTCACCTGAAATTAGTTTGTCTTTATGAATTAGCTACACTGGCTACAAATATCCTGAAGACAAAAACTGCTTTAACCTGGTAATTTTTGTATGTAAGTAATACAACACTATTCACAGATAATGTTAGCTGAATGATAGTTGGCCTGAGGCCCTCCAGGCACCAATAATTGTAGACATTTTTAGAGGAGCTTTTTAACTAGTATGGTTTTTAAAATTATGATAATAAACTGTTAATGCTACAATCTAATTTATAGATGAACTGATTTAAGAATAATTTTTATTCTGAAGTTACAGACTTATAGTATTTTAAAAGGTTCCTAAAAGATAGTTTGGCAGTTTCTCATAAAGTTAAACATAGATTTACAATATGACCCAGCAGCCACACTCCTAAGTATTTCCGAACTGCACTGAAACATATTCAAACACAAACCTGCATGTGAATATCTATAGAAGCTTTATTCATAATCACTAAAAGCTAATGTTTTTTTAGCTGAAAAATGGATAAACTGTGGTACATCCATTCAACAGTCCATTCTTCATCAGTTAAAAAGAATGAGCAATTGATTTACCCAACAGCATAATGAATCTTAAACACATTCTATGAAGTAAAAGCAGTTAGGTCCCATAGGCTACATATTGTATCATTTCATTCCTGTGATGCTACATATGTGGCAAAAGCTACAGTGGCGGAAAACAGATCAGGGTTCCCAAGGGTTGGTGGATGGGGGCAGTGGTTGACTACAAAGGGGACATACAAGACAAATTTAGGGTGATAGAACTATTCTGTTTGATATTAGAACAGTAGATGTATAATCCTATGCATTTTTCAAAATCTGTAGAACTACACATATAGTGAATTATAACCTATGGAAATTATAAAGAAGTCCACCAGGAATATTAGAGATTCTCAAGATGGAATACAAACTTTGGCCAGTGATCCTAACTATGGTACAAATGTACAACATAACAGCACTAGTGTATGGGAAGAAAGAGCTGACCTAGGTTTGAAAATGGTGTTTTGGCTCAAAACTGTTAAGGGCGAAGACAAAAGAACTATATATACGTACTGTATTCTAGTTGGTGAATTTGTTTCTCCTGGAGGTATGGGCTAACAATTATGAAACTGCTTTACATTTACACTGAAATTGAACAAATAAGTAAATGGGTAGTGGATGGCGGGCGCCATATTTCTGACTGTTGGAGAGGGAGGTTACGAGAAGGGAAGGCTAGAATGAATCCTGTGGTGCTGGATTAGTCAAAGACATCAGTATGAACTCATATGTGGCTGAACATATACACAGATGGATCATTCCAGAAAAAAATTAGATATGTGTGCACATATAAGTTAATACACATATATTACCTAGCTCTGTCCACTGAGAGCCTAGAAGCAGTGACCTCCCAGGAGAGACAAGCACTGCCAGTGCACACATCTTGATTTCTAAATGTCATTTTGCTATACAAGCAACTAGGGGTCCTTGGATAGATGGTTGATTGTAGGACGGGGCAGGGAAAACAGAAGATAAGCCTGGAGCATTTTGTGCTACCAAAAAAGTAAGGATATGCTCAAAAAGTAGAGGATTGAGCATGTCAAAGTGACAGGAGCTAAATTGAAGGTATGGACACTGTCTGAAGTAGAATAATTTGAGCAGTGTGATAAGTAGCATAATACAGTATTATAATATAAAGTATACAGTATATAAACATGCATTAATACTGATATACATAAATGATTGAATAGAAAAGTAAATGGGAGAGAAGAGACAAATCTTTCTAACAGAAAAATTTCAGATAATTTAGGTAGATACTTCCCCCCCCCCTTTTTTTGAATGTGGGTGGGCTTACTGATTCACTTCCAAAGGAAAGGGTAGGGAATGAGAAAAATAATAACTTTATTGTGGAGAAACCTGGCACACACTACTTTAACCATGTGATTAAGGCTAACACCACCAGTGTTGTCGTGGATATATCATATACCCTCAATGTGATGTAATGAGAAGGGTGCTGCACCTCTGTGGCATTCTTTCCAAAAACCCATAACCCCGGTCTAAATCATGAGAAGAACATTGGACAAAGCCAATTCTAAGGACTACAAAATACATAACCAATATTCCTGAAAACTCTAAATTCATGAAAAACAAAGACTGAGAAACTGTCACAGATCAGAGGGCACTAGGTGATGTGACAGCTATGTACAGTGTGTTTCCTTGGATTGGGTTCTTGAACAGAGAAAGAACACTAATGGGAGAATGAAATTGAATCTGAAAAAAAATCTTGGAGTTTATTTCATAATCATGCACTGATGTTGGCTTCTTAGTTTTGAGACATGAACCATAGTAAGATCACTGCTTTAAAAGAAACTGAAACTGGGTAAGGAAGATATCCTGGGAACTCTCTGTACCGTCTTTACAACTTGTGTGTAATGTTAAAGATATTAAAACCTTTTTAAAAGTTTATTTTATTTATTTATTTATTTATTTATTTATTTATTTATTTATTGAGAGAGAGAGAGAGAGAGAGAGAGAGAGAGAGAGAGCGCGCCAGAGTGTGAGTAGGGAGGGGCAGAGAGAGAGGGAGACACAGAATCCAAAGCAGCCCCCAGGCTCTGAGCTGTCAGCACAGAGCCCGACGCGGGGCTTGAACTCACGGACCGCGAGATCATGACCTGAGCTGAAGTTGGACACTTAACCAACTGAGACACCCAGACGCCCCTAAAAAGTTTATTTAAAAAACAGCGCTGCTGTTAAAATCTGAATTGATAGTGAATTTATTCAAGAAATAGCTACTGAAGCCCACAGTCTCTAGTCACTTATATAATGAGGAACATGTCAGATGCTGTCCCTGTCCTCCTGAACTTACAGTTTAGTGGTGGGTAAAGACAACAGGGGAGTTCAAAACAATCTGATAAGCACTTTGAGAAAGTGCCAGAGGTTTAAAAAACATTTTTTTCTCCTGTGTTGAAATTAATAAACATGGCATGTTAACTAGATCCTGGAACACAGAAAACATATTAGTCCAAATATAATGCTCTTATTGAGTATTTTTTATATTGGGTAATCCCTAAACTCGGAATGATTTGCCAATATCTCAAAGATTTTTAGCAGAGAATTTGGGGATATTCTTTAATTTCTTATACTTTGTCCACCAAGAAATTATTCACTTACCAGGTGGAGGGAAATTTCCTTTTTTCATATACAAAATGGAAAATCAGAATATACATTCTTTAAAATTTCTTTGAATTTTAAAAGTCCATGAGCTTTGTCAAATAATGTCATACATTTTCTTGTATGTTTATTGGTTCAGTTAAAAAGGTTTACTTATTGGTCACATAAAAATAAACATGACCAGGGGCACCTGGGTGACTCAGTTGACTGAGCATCTGACTCTTGATTTTGGCTTAGGTCACAATCTCATGGTTTGGGAGTCTGAGCCCTGAGTCAGGTTCTGCGCTGACAGTGTGGGGCCTGCTTGGGATTCTCTCTCTTTCCCTCCCTCTCTGCCCCTCTCTGTTCACTCTCACGTGTGAACTCTCTCTGAAAAATAAATAAATAAACATTAAAAAAATTAAACGTGACCATATTTTCCCTTCATCATCAAGATTCCTATTTCTTCAGTTTATTTGAAATAGGAAAATGTTTTCCAAGAAAGGAAGATATTCTCACAGTGAAAAAGGGGGAAAAAAAAACCTCCATACATTCTGTAAGGCAGGCAGCATACCTCAAAAGGATGAGAAACCTTGTTACCTTCTAAAAAAGACTGGACTCTGAGATGCAGGCCCCGAAATCAGAGACTCTACACTTGTGTACCCTAGTCAGCCTACCTTAGCTCCCCCAAACCTCAGAAATGGGTATTTTAAAAGGAAATACTTTTTAGGTACGTCTGGGTGGCTCAGTTGGTTAAGCCATTGGATTTTGGCTCAGGTCATGATCTCACAGTTCATGCACGGGTTCGAGCCTTGCGTCGGGCTCTGTGTTGGCAGCTCAGAACCAGGAGTCTCCTTTGGATTCTGTGTCTCCCTTTCTCTCTGCCCCTTCCCTGCTCACTCTCTGTCTGTCTCTCTCTCAAAAATAAACATAAACAAAATTTAAAAAAATAAATAAAAGGAAGTACTTTTTTTTTTGTATTTGAGATTTCTCTCTGCAAAGAAATTCGTCTGTTTGAAAGAGGTTGTGGGGTTAAAAGTCAAGACTTACTTGGGAACACTGGATGATAGACATCCCTGTGTCTCTCTTTGCTGGAAAGTAATCTCACAAAGAATTTAGTCTATAGCCACACATGCAGGTTGCTTCTCTGAGGGGCCCAAAGTTGCATGCACTGCAAGTGGAGAGTTTGGAGGAGTAAATAGGGAAACATTATGGACAATCCTGACACGTGCCCCTATACTTACAGATGGAGAAGTTTTAGAACCTGGAGCTGGAGTCCAAAGGAAGAAAATGAAATGTCACAAGGTGGGAGTTCCTAAGAAGGGGCAGGAAGGGGGAAGGACAGTGGGCAGATTTCCTTTAAAGAAGAAGAGACAATAGACAGGGAAGGTATTTCTAATGGGGTAGGGGAATAAAAACAAAGCAAAGCAAAACAGAACCAAACAGAAAGCAAACCAAACTAAACCAAACTATTTTTAGTGGAAGCAAACCTATCACCCTTTAAAAATTAGCCCTTTGGTGGATTATTTCATTAGGCTTCTATTTTACTTCACTGCCATCAATGTCTCTCTCTTTCAGTTTATTCAGCAAAGTACTTTCTAAATGACCTTCCTAAGACATCTTAATGACAATATAACCTGCATGATCAAAAACTTTCAATGACTCGTCATTGTCCCAGAAAGAAAATCCAAACACTTCAACTTTGGTTTTCAAGTCTAGATCGTTAAGCAAATCACAAAATTTTCTTGGGTATTATTATTATTTTTTCATCTGTAAAATGACATTGATATATAGAAGCTCATAGATTATCTCATTAGCTGAGGGCAGATATATATCTCAATCATTTTTTAAATGGTTCAAAAGTAGTATTTTGCTATATCTAATTATTATCTCTCTTTGTCTATCATCTATTTATCTCCTAGTAGAAGTAGTGGTAGTTTGTATTTAAGGCAGATAAAAATACAGGGTGTGAATTGTTCCAGTCTCCAATGTTACACTGATTTATCTGTACAAGTGGTTTTGATTTTAGTTACCTTGATTGAAACATGGTAAATAAACAAATCTAATATCCAAAAGAAAAAAATCAAATTTTAATATTTTTTAGGACTTAGACCAATCCTGGCTATATTAAAACATGAGAATGCTTTTTGGTGCTTGCTATACATTTTCAGGAGATTTAGTAAATAAATTGGCTTAACTTAATCTTGTAATCTTCAAAAATCTTTTCAGCACAACTCCCTCCCGCCCCCATAGCATCTGCTTCCAGTATGGTTAATTTTATAACAATTAGAGTGTAATGAGACTTTTGCTTCCTTACCATGTTTACCAGCACAGTCTCAACATCCTTCTATTGATAAGAAACGTGTGGAAACTTCATTTTTTTTCTTTCTTTTTTAATCTTGATTTTGGAAGCCCTGGTAGAATAGTTAAGGAGATTTCTTAACAGTGAACAGGGAAGTCTTTTTTTCTCTTTTGGTTTTGATGGCACACAAATTAACTCGTTTCCTCTACTGAGCTGGGAATTCTGTAAAAGGAACCTGCTGGAAATATGAACATTCCTGTTCTTCCTGACTCTTAGTTTTGTTAGAAAATTCCTACGTTACATAACTTTTACTAAGAGGAGAATGGAGGCAGGATTTACCAAGCTTGGTTTTAATGAAGAACTGAAAAACAACATAAAATCACTAATCACGTGATGAGCAATGTAAACACCATTGTTTCCAGAAACAGTGTAACTTAAGGAAGAATTTTAAGTTTAACTCAGGTTGCCAGCGAAAGAAGGATATCAATAGTTATTCTATGTGTCAGGCGTGATGTAAGGCATTCTCCCCGCCCCCACTCCATATTTCATCTCATTTAATTCTTAGTGCAATCCTGTGGCTGGGTAATTTTTCAATATAGATTATTAGAGATAAGGAAGTTGAGATGTAGGGAATTTTAATAACATGTTTAAGATCACCCATCTACTGAATTTCAGGGCTTAGATTTGAAACCATTTTTGTGTGATGGAAAACTGCGATACAATTTCTGCTTTCGAACACTGTCTTCGTTGCTGTTTTCATATACTTCGGAGTTGAGTTTCCTGCCTTATGGGACTAGACTAGTAATCTTGATTGGTTTTTCAAGAATGAATAGGCTAATTACTAATTATAAAGTATTCTGGTATGTGTAGAGAACGTGTGATTATTGAAAGAAAAATCATAACATTTTATACTTACTTTCTCAGATATTTTTATCGTTCAATAAAACCCAGGATAATATATGATGCTATCTGTACTCTCTTCTTTGATGGCATGAATTAATGGAAAACAAATAGCCACTGAAGGATTTCTTAATACAGTTACCTCATGGTTCCCTGATGCTCTTTTCTCAAACTTTAGATTTGTGGGGACATAAAGGCCAAACTGCTGACTTATTAAATTCTTCTTTTGATAATAATATGTAAGATACAAATGAAGAAAATGCTAAAGCTTTATCAGGACATATCTGGGTTTTATAGCCCTGCTTTCGGAGAGTGCATTTATAGGATGTAAAGAAAGAAGAACATGTACAATGTCTACATAACAGGGTTGCAATTATGTAACATAATAATACAAAAAATACATATACATAGAGGAAAGACCTGAACTAAATATGCCAAAGTATGAATTATTGGTCATCTGTAGGTGAGGAGCCCGTAGGGCAATTCCATTTCATTAAAAAAAAATATTTTTCTGCATTTTCTAATTTTTTAAAAAGAAAAAATGTGTTATTTCTATAATCAGAAGAATGCAATGAATTTCATCCATATTTCACAAAGACACGTTCTTCTGAAAACAGTTCTGAAAACAGTTCTAGTGGAGCGTGAGGGTGAGAATATTCTCAAATGGAAACAATTTTGTTTGTAAGAGAATTCAGCTTTAAAATGGAAGCAAGGCATTTGTCTCTCTGATGCCATGGCAACCAGAGAAAACCACAAAGTCCAACAATGGTATAAAAATGTGCCTCAAGAGTGGGTAAGAAGGAGGCAACCTTGGACCTCTTTTTTTGTTTCCACTTCCCCTAGAACAGAAGGCTTCATTGTATTTTTGTAGCTGACTCTTTCGCTTTCCAGCTAGGCTGCTGTGATAGGAAAAAGCAAACAATAATAATAACCCTTTCCTCATAAAGTTTGGACCTCTCCAAAAAATTGTGTGCTTTCTCTGTGGAGAAAAGCTTAGTTTCTTTTGATTTGGTTTCTCTGCTTCCCCTCCCCTGACATCTTCAAATTCAGTCATTTTTATGATGAAGTTTTTTCAATCATTATACATTTCACCCTCAGAATTCCCCTTGGGTGCCGTCCTCTTTGAAGCTGCAGGACTGGGTTGATCTTGTCTCTGTGGTCACTGTTTTCTTCATACCCAAGAGTTCCTTCTGTGAATGTTCTCCTTTTTCAGACCTCACTGTTTCTGTTGGTCACTAGGGCCTTGACTGTCTGATACTGTCTTTTCTTTTGAAAAAAAAAAAAAAAAAAAAAAAAAAGAAAGAAAAAAAAAAGAAAAAAATTTTTTTTAGCCTAGTTGTGTTCTTCAGATAAATCAGATTCCTCTAAGCCACTGAAGATTGCTAAGGGTCCTCATTTTGGGAGTATGAATTCAAAATTAAAAAAAAATTTTTTTTCTTTTTTAAAAATGTTTATTTATTTAATTTATTTATTTTTGAGAGAGAGAGAGAGAGAGAGGCAGAGTGCAAGAAGCCTGGGAGGGGGCAGAGAGAGAGAGGGAGAGACAGAATCTGAAGCAGGCTCCAGGCTTTGAGCTGTCAGCACAGAGCCCAACATGGGGCTTGAACCCATGAACCTTGAGATCATGACCTGAGCTGAAGTTGGACGCTTAGCCAACTGAGCCACCCAGGCACCCCTTAAAATTTTTTTAATGTTCATTTGTTTTTGAGAGAGAGCGAGAGAGCAAGTGAGAGAGAGTGCATGAGTAGGAGAGAGTAGCAGAGAGAGGGGGTGACAGAATCTGAAGCAGGCTCTAGGCTCTGAGCTGTCAGCACAGAGGCCGACATGGGGCTCTAACCCATGAACCGTGAGATCGTGACATGAGCTGAAGTCAGATGCTCAACTGATTGAGCCACCCAGGTGCCCCTGAATTCAAATATTTTGATGGTAGAGGTTGCCAAGGGAATTCTTCCCCCTTAGGTAAGTAGTGATGCTGCTAAGCTCTCTCCTATGGCCTGCATAATACTACCCTACGACCATGGCAGCAAGGTCAATACAGTAAGGACTGCTGACCTCTGAGCTGTATTTTACTCTAAGATTTTGTGTGTTTGGGTTTAAAAACTTTAGTTAACTCAGAAGCCACCAGCGACCTGAGCAACCGGCCCTCTAGTTTTATACCTCAAAATAATGCTTTTCAACCAATACAATGAAAAGGAATTGGGGAGACCATCTTCAGGGCAACCAGAAGAGTAACCATAAAGAATTGCTGGCCTTCTGGGTGGCAGCCAGAGGTGCAGTCTTGGAAGTGGAGGATACTGCATGACCCTCTAGCATCAGAAATCATAGAGGAGAGTTGCACAGCTGCTTGGCCTCCACCAGGCCTGGGCAGCTGGTCATTCTAGGAAACTGGCAGCGATAGTGTCATTCCTAGGAGAATGACCCAACCAAAAGGAATGAAGATTTTATAGCCACGAGGAAGCTAACTGTGGAGGATGGAGGGCTCAGATCATTTTCCTTTCTTCAGCACCCATCAGTAAATGTTGCCTTCAATGAACTGGATTAATTTCAGCTACTGTTCTGAACTGACTGGTTGTGGGTCCTGTAGAAAATCTCTCCATTTCTTTAACGGTTTTTTTGCAGGCCACACAAATTTCATTTGTCATTTTGATGGCCCTTGTGCAAGAAAGAAAAAAAAATTTCCTTCTTACAGTTGTAGTCCACAATAATACGTTTGGCCAGTCTCTTAACTTCCTGTCACTTGGAGTCTAGTTTGAGGACCATTTCAGTCCTGAATCGTGTGCCATCCTGGCTCAGGGTAGCTTGATGGGGAATTATAAAGTTGAGCATTTATATGGTATTGCGTAGTGTTTAAAAAGCCTACTCCCGGGGCGCCTGGGTGGCGCAGTCGGTTAAGCGTCCGACTTCAGCCAGGTCACGATCTCGCGGTCCAGGAGTTCCAGCCCCGCGTCAGGCTCTGGGCTGATGGCTCAGAGCCTGGAGCCTGTTTCCGATTCTGTGTCTCCCTCTCTCTCTGCCCCTCCCCCATTCATGCTCTGTCTCTCTCTGTCCCCCCAAAAAATAAATAAAAAAAGTTGAAAAAAAAACTTAAAAAAAAAAAAAAGCCTACTCCCATAGACTATCTCATTTGACCCTTACTGGGAGTTAAAGAAGGTATCTAGACTGTTTTTAGTAATGAAGAGCCTTAAGTGGGCTCAGGAGTTCTTTAATAATATCCTTCTGGCTGTCTGGAGGGTGTATGGGCCTCAGTCCAAATCATATTCTACAGTCTATGTAGAATGTTGCACATGTGTGACCGAGAATGCTTATGGCAGGGGGGTTTGGGCTGGGGGCTTGGGAGGGACACACAATTCCAGTGTGCCTGCACAAATTATAATCCAGCTGGGGCCTAGCCCTTTCAAATCCGATGGCACTGCTACAGGCTTTCCCAGGTTAGGTGAATTTGAATTGACCCAAGATTTTATCAGAATGGTACCAGGTTCTTTTTCTTGTAAAGAGAGAAGCAATAGAATAGGAAGCTGTGTGAAGGAATACAAGAGATGAGTGGTCAGACAATGCAGTAATTTCATTTGCTAAAATGATCTGGGGATGGGCATGTCTTACATAATGTGTAATGCACTTAGCACAGTGTTAATACTTAGCAAGTCCTCAATTAATGTTAATAAGCTATGATAATAATAATAATAATAAATGATAAATTATGCATGGCCCTCTCGTGTTTTTATTTTTTCTTTTCTTTGTCAGGCTTGAGTTCTGATTTCTATGTTGTTGTTTTTTTTTTTTTATTTTTTTTTCTCAACGTTTTTATTTATTTTTGGGACAGAGAGAGACAGAGCATGAACGGGGGAGGGGCAGAGACAGAGGGAGACACAGAATCGGAAACAGGCTCCAGGCTCCGAGCCATCAGCCCAGAGCCTGACGCGGGGCTCGAACTCACGGACCGTGAGATCGTGACCTGGTTGAAGTCGGACGCTTAACCGACTGCGCCACCCAGGCGCCCCTCTATGTTGTTTTTGACATCCAGCTTATTCTGTCTGCTTCCTTGGTGCTTGACTCACTAGGTACTCAATAAAATCTGTTGAGTGGACAAATGAAGGAAGGAAGGCTTGCAGTGGCCTTTTGTATTTACTTCTGAGGCACTGTTAATATTCTTCATTCCAGAGGAACTCAAAAAGATTCACATTTATTAGCATCAAAATTTCCATTACAAATTTAGTGGTATTAGCCAATTTAGTATTGTAATGACCAGTGTGGCTTTTCTTGTTCTTCACCTTTTTCTTTTTCTTTCTTCTTCATAGGTTTTCTTGTACAGTTCCTAAAAAAGTGGCACTTTTTAAACTGGCAGTTTTGAAACTCATTTTAATATTTAAGTATTGCCAAAGATAAACAAAGCTGGACAAAGGTGAAGTGGTAAAGACAGAGTACATATAATCTGTAATATACTATTGCAATAGGGAAAAGAGTCCAGCAGGAATTGAACTCAACTTTGATTTGTAAAGTGGTGACCAGGAATTTTAAAAAGGGAGGATGAGGGAGTAGGGAGGGGACAGAGCGGGGCTCAGGAGAGCTGGGGAAGTGGAAAATTACAAAAAGTGGGAAGGGAAGGTTGGTTCATGTGAAGTCCTTCTGGGTTTGTTAATTGGCACCTATCCAGTTAAAGCTCCGTGATGGTGAATTTTATGTGTCAGATTGACGAGACCATGGGATGCCCAGTACTGATTAAATATTATTTCTGGGAGTGTCTGTGAGGGTGTTTCCAGAAGAGCTTAGCATCTGAATTGGTGAACCGAGTAAAGCAGATGGCCATCCGCATTGTGGGTGGGCATCATCCAATCCACTGAGGTTCTGAAATGAACAAAAAATCAGAGGAAGCTTGACTTTGCAGTCTGCCTGATTGGTTGAGCTGAGACATTATTTTCTTCTGTCCTTGATGCTCTTGGTTGTACACCATCAGCTCTCTGGCTCCTGCCCTTATTTGGGGTAGATTTCCTGCCCAAATGTCCGATTTGGAGATGGCAGATTGTGGGACTTTTCAGCCTCCATAATCATGTGAGCCTATTCCTTATAATAAGTTATGATCATAATGTATGTAAATAATAAGCACAGCATGTAGCACATAGTAAAGATTCAATAAGTACTGGTTACTATGGCAGATATTATGTGTTGGCTGGCTCAGCCTCTCTTCCAATCGCCTTCTAGAGTGCCTCTCCATGCAGCTAGGAGAACTGCATTACCCAAGACTCCCTTGCAACTAGGGTGCCATATATGACTTAGAGTCTTCCTATCAGGTTCATTGGCTTGAGGTTTGACTTGGAACTGAAGGCACAAGGCATCCATTTCACAGCAGAATGGAGTGGGTTTGTACGCTCTTAAATTAGCTAAACTTGGACTGTGTCTCTCAGAATTCCCTTCCCTGCATCATTCTGGGTTAGCATGGGCTATGTGATCTTGCATGAGATTTGGAAGGTGGAAATGAAGCAGTAATTGTCATATTCTTTTTACCCTCAGAAAGTGTGGAGGACACTAGGCCCTGTTGCATCTCTATCTATTGTATGTATTGTATATATCACCTTGTAGACATGGGCAGTAGCCGAGCCTATAGCTCTTCTGGGTCGCACTAAATCTTCCCTTTCAGCTTCTTCAATTTCTGGGCCAGGTCTGTGTGTAAAAGGACACCAGCTTCTCTTACAGAACACCTCAATATTGAAGTTGAAGGCTTAGAAGCTGTAAGAGGCCAATGTAGGTTTCAGTTTTTCTTGTGGGCTACAGCTTATCCTTCTAGGTTACCCTGTTCTCTTTTACTTCACATTCATCTTTCCTTCCCAACTGTTACTCTACTGACCAGGAGCAGTCAGTCCCTAACCCCAGGGGCAGGAGCAACAGTCATACATATATCACCAAACGACTCCCGTAATTGTGTAAGAGCAAATCCCTATGATAAATCCCATATTCTATATTATTCCTCATGGCTCTGCTTCTCTGGTTAGGACACAGAGGCAGTGTGGTCCTGTGGTCAGCAGCCAGCCGCCTGCGTAGGAAAAATGATTCTGAGGGTCCAGGTGCTTCCTAAAATGGTAGAATCTGCTGAATTCCCAACAATTTCATAAGCACTGGGTACCTCCTGATAAATCCTTTTGTTCTTTTACCGGCCAGAGTACTTTGTGTTGTCTGTTACAGAATTTTGCTGGTGAAGGTATTATTATTACCAGTTTAGCTGTGGTTTCTGTCTTCATGGAGCTTATGGTCTAGCAAAGGAGACGATATTATAAGTGTGAGGTGTTCCTTTTCCTTCCATTGAAAAAGTTTCCTTTCATTTTTATTGATACTTTTTTTTTCACTTCCTAGGAGGGAAGTAGTCTTTTTCCTTTGTTACATCAAAAGAAAACTGGGGCAGAGGGCATCTTGCTAAAATTCACATGTAAGTTTGATGTGAGAGCCAATGTCTTATTGCACACTAGCTCCAGGATTTGGGGAAGTGTTGATTCAGAGTGGCAGCTGCTTAAATGCTGGGTTGGAATAAAGTGCTGGGAAATATTTCTCGCCAAACGTGGTAGTGAAAGCAAATATCTGCGCTGGAACCTTTCAAAAGATAGAAAAAATCAACCAACCAACCAACCAACCAACCAACCAACAGAAAAAACTATTAGAAAGCCTGGCGCTTCTAGTTAAGTAGATGTAACTTTCATATCATATAAAGTCAAAACCAAATGATGCTTTCTATTTGTGTTCAATTTTTGCCTTTCCAAATGTAGCTGAATGTTATTATGATAGGAGTATTATACTGAAGATTATAAATTAAAATACTCAGACTAAATTATAAGCTACTATTTCGAATCAAAGACATTACCATTTGAAAATTCTAAAGCTGTAATAACGTTTTACATTCTATGTGTTTTTTTTTTTTTTTTTCCATCTAGCAGGATTTTAGGATTTTACCCCATTTTGTAAGTAACAGTATGGTCAGACCTCTCCTTGGCTCTTCTTTCAGTCATAAAGTTGTTTCATCTGGTGTATTTGTCTCCTAGTAATATTAAACATTTGAGGAGAATCTTTCCCTCCAAAATCCCAGGGCTATGAAGCTCTGATTTTAGTCTCATTGTCCTCCTAACGCACCCATGAAATTCTCTGAATACCTTACCCTGGTAGGCATTATGACTGCTACAGACTATTCCTGAACCTAAAGCTGCCTATTTCCCAGTATGGAAACAGTAAAATGGTCACAAAGTTGATGTTACCAAGTCAGGAAAGGGTGGGGGCAGCTCACCGGATCAGGTGGCGGTCTTTAAGGAAAGTAACAGTGATTAGCTGGTTTGGGAGCCCTTGCCACCACACTTTTTCAGGATGAGAGATTTAACTGGAAGAGGAATTGTTTAGTACGCAGTAGCCCTATGCTACACATTTGAACATTATGTCATTCCCTCACCACTACAATCTCCAAAGACTAGCATTTGATGCATCATTATCTCTACTTCATGAAGAAGAAGGAAACATGCTCAGAGAGGTTAAGAACTTGCTAGAGGTTGCGTACTGACAAGCGGTGGAGTCAGATTCATGTCAAGTTGTTCTTTTACCCTGCTGCTGCCTTAAGATGAAAGCCTCTTATCTCCTTTCCCCCTATTCTTCAGCCCTGCAGGCATTTTGGGAGCAGTTTCTTGGGTTTTGTGGATTTTGAGATGCGAAAAGGGATTTAAGATCTTGTGTCTACCTCCAATCTGAGTTCTTGCAATTAATTAAAATCTAAAACCACTGATGGTGATTCGCTGAATAGGCTCAATCAATCAATTAACCCTTAAATGAAATTCTCACTCCTTTGTCCCTTACAACTTTCTGTAGTTTAAAATAATAATACCCAAAATATACTTAAAAGAATTACATATCTGTTTCTCAGGAGAGAATCCTTCAAAAGTGATCTCTGCTTTTTGTTTGGGGAAGGAACATGAGAAACATCTGGGAGAATGGGTAGCAAGTATGTGTGTGGCAAGGGGGTGGGTGGTGAGCACTTTGGAAAAAAAATTTTTAAACCAATTTGGAGTATGCAACATATTAGATGCTCAAGTATTTGTCTGCTAAATAAACTAAAATATATTTCTTTCACCTCTGTCTTCTCCTAGCTACTTCTTCTCAGGAATTCTTTTGTCTAGATAATGACTAGCATATAAAAGTTTTAGCATGTACTTCTTTAGATTAATAAAATATTTATTAATTTGTTCAACAAATGTTTCACGTATGAATAAAAATGTTACTGATTTGCGAGGTGCAGGATTTTCTTTATGTCTCTTAGATTAAGCTTGTAAAATTATGTTGTTTGAATTTTCTCTATCTCAATTTTTACCCCTGCTTGATCTATTTCCAGTATGGAGGTTTTAAAATCTCTTGCTATCATTTTTTGTCTAGTTCTCTTTTATTATTCTGTTTTGGCTTTATATACTTGAGGCCAAATTATTAGATGCATACATATTTATTGTTGTAACAGTACAGTGTTCTTTGTTTATTATTTAGTTCTCTTCTTTTTCCTTATTATTTTCCCCAAAGCATTTACTTGTTTGAAACTTGAGCTTTATTTTGGTTAATATTTTCATGATATATCTTTTCTACCCATTTATTTCCCAACTCTCTGTGTACTTTTATTTTAATGTGTTTCCTGCAAACTATTTGTGTATATATTTTATAATATCAAACTATGTATATATACATATGTTGATATGTTGATAATATCTTTTTTTTTTTTTAATTTTTTTTTTCAACGTTTATTTTTGGGACAGAGAGAGACAGAGCGTGAACAGGGGAGGGGCAGAGAGAGAGAGGGAGACACAGAATCGGAAACAGGCTCCAGGCTCTGAGCCATCAGCCCAGAGCCCGACGCGGGGCTCGAACTCACGGACCGCGAGATCGTGACCTGGCTGAAGTCGGACGCTTAACCGACTGCGCCACCCAGGCGCCCCAATAATATCTTTATTTAATAGGTGGTTTAATCTGTTTATATTTAATATGATTATTGGTATATTTCGACTTTTTTCTACTATCTTATTTGTGTTTTCTTGTTATTATCCTTTCCTTTTGCTTCTTTCTTCTTTTCATTCTCTTTTTCTCTTTTTTTTAAAATGATAGTTTAAAAATTATTTATTTATTTTAAAAATTCAGTATAGTTAACATACAGTGTTTTATATTAGTTTCAGGTGTACAATACAGTGATCCAACAATACTATACATTACTCAGTGCTTATCACGATAAGTATATTCCTAATCCCTTCACCTGTGTTACCCATCTCTCACCCACTTCCCCTCTGGTAACCATCAGTTTGTTCTTTACAGTTAAGAGTCTGGCTTTTTGTTTGTCTCTTTTTTTCTGTTTTTTGTTTGTTTGTTTGTTTTCTTTCTTAAATTCCACATATGAGTGAAATTATATTACCATATATTTGTCTTTCTCTGACTTATTTCACTTAGCTTTATACCCTCTAGATCCATCCATGTTGTCGCAAATGCCAAAATTTCATTCTTTTTTATGGTTGAATAATATTCCATTGCATATATATATATATATATATATATATATATATATATTCCATTATATATTTATATATACGCCACATTTTCTTTATTCATTCCAAAATGATAGAATCTTATACATTCTCCCACTTTTTGTTCCTATCCTGGTTTAGAAGCTAAACGTACATATGTATACACACATATGTATATGTACATGTGTTATATATACATAAATGATTATATACAATTCTATATATAAGGATGTATACACACATCTTTGTCTCTCTATATACCTACAGAGATTCTTCTCTAGACTGAGTCTATAGGTATTCTTATTATGTCTGAAAGTATTTTTATTTTGTTCATACTCTTGAAAGATAGTTTGAGTATAGAATTTTAGGCTGAATGTTATTCTCCCTAAGGTTTTAGAAGATTATTATTCTGTTATTCCACTATTATTACATTATTTTCTGGCATCTATTGCTACCAATGTGAAATGTAATGACAATGAAAATACTTTAAAAATGTTGGTAATCATTACTTTTTCTTTGGTAGTTCTTAAAATTTTTCTCTTTACATATTAATATTCTGCTGATTTACTCTGATGTGTCTCAATGCAGATTTATCTTAGTTTATTCTGCTTGTACTTAGAGTGCTCTTCCAATAAGTGATCATAGTCTTCTTCATATTTCAAACCATTTTATCCACTCTACCTTTGAACATTGCCATCAGCACCATTGCCTCTAACACCCTTCCTGGGACTACTGTTAGAAGTTGGAGACTCTTTATTTGTCCTTCATGTCCTTTATCTACTTTTGCCTTTTTAAAAAAATTTTTTTACATTTATTTATTTTTGAGAAACAGAGCGAGACAAAGCATGAGCGGGGGAGGGGCAGAAAGAGAATGAGACACAGAATCCAAAGCAGGCTCCAGGCTCTGAGCAAGCGGTCAGCACAGAGCCCGATGTGGGGCTCGAACCCACAAACCGTGAGATCATGACCTGAGCCGAAGTCGGAGGCTCAACCGACTGAGCCACCCAGGTGCCCCTACTTTTGCCTTTTTAAAAATTTCTTTTCATCATGCTATTTTGAATTTTGGTGAATTTTTCAGTACTCTAAACTAATTTACTAATTTTCTATGTTGTGTAGACTTCTCACGTTCAAATTTTAAAATATTAGTGTTTTTTATTTATAAGATTTTAATACATTCATTTGTTCATTTCTCTGACATTGTTTCAAAACTTCCCATTTTTAAAAATGGATGTTATGGCCTCAATGACCTCTTTGAGGACTTTATACATTTCCATTAATGTTTGTTTCTTCTAGAGCAGTTTCTCAAATGCAGCACTGTTGGCATTTTGGGCCAGACCTTTCTTTGTTCTGGGCTGTCCTGTGCACTGTAAGATGTTCAGCATCACCCCTGGCTTCTACATCCAAGATTCCTGTAGCACCCCAACCCCTACCAGTTGAGACAACCAAAAATGCCTCCAGCCATTGCCAAATGGCTGACAAAAATCACCCCCAGCTGAGAACAACTTAATCTAGACTGAATTTATGCTCCGTCTTTTTAAAAAAATGCTTATTTATTTATTTTGAGAGCAAGAGTGAGAAAGAGAGAGAGAGAGAGAGAGAGAGAGAGAGAGAGAGAATGAGTGTGAGCATGGGAGGGACAGAGAAAAAGGGAGAAAGACAATTCCAAGCAGGCCCCACATGGTTGGTGCAGAGTCCAACGTGGGGCTGCATCCCATGAACCGTGAGATCATGACCTGAGCTGAAATGAAGACTGAGCCA
The DNA here is from genome assembly GCF_014898765.1 of Herpailurus yagouaroundi. Lineage (NCBI taxonomy): Eukaryota > Metazoa > Chordata > Mammalia > Carnivora > Felidae > Herpailurus > Herpailurus yagouaroundi. The sequence goes on along the minus strand of NW_024412388.1, from coordinate 85,742,374 downwards.
CCCAGACGCCCCCTGCTCTGCTTTTTTTTTTTTTTTTAAGTAATTTTCTCAGGGTTAATTTTCTGTATGTATTTTGGAATTGATGTACAGATTTACTGCCTCCTACTCTCTGCTGTCTAGCACTTTTGCAGTCACTGTCACTGGACCCTTGGCCCCAAACCGGAAAGCAGGTCTTACATTGATGGCTCATGTGTCTGTCTCATGGTAATATTAAAGATATAGATTCTTAAACACTGAGTGGCTAGGCTCAAGTCCTAGTTAAGAGTGTGTATATGTTTCCTTTACCTCCCTGGGCATTCAGCTTCTTATGAGCCATAGCATCACAGAGCTGTATATAGCAGTTTTTCTCAACTTATTTTCACAACATGCTTTTATGCAGTGAAACTTGCTGCATTCCCCACTTTCTTTATTGTGTATAGGGATCAGAATCCCGGCTGTCATGGCCTGCACCTGTATCCAGAGTTTTGTAGACTCTCCAATTCTCACTGCTGTCTGGTTGTGTTTCACAAGGATGCTTATCTTGTTTGTAAGCATAGTTTTGTGTTTTGATGTTCTCTTTCCATAATTTATTTATAGTACTATGGTTGGAACATGCTTGTGGCGGATGAAGAGAGGCTCAAAGTATGAATTTAAACAAGAACTGTCAAACTAGGGATGTCTGGGTGGCTCAGTTGGTTTAGCCTTCAGCTCTTGATTTTGGTTCAGGTCATGATCTCACTGTTTGTGAGACTGAGCCCCACGTCAGACTCTGTGCTGTCAGTGTGGAGCCAGCGTGGGATTCCCTCTCTCTTTCTCTCTCTCTCTGCCCCTCCCCCATGCTCTCTCTCTTTCTGTTTCTCTCTCAAAATAAATAAATAAACATTAAAAAAAAGAACCATTAAACTATATTTTAAAATTCATGGTTGCTAAAGATAATATAATTTTTGATGACTCTAGTCCAGGATTTCTCCATCTCAGAATTCTTGGCATTTTGGGCCAGATAATTATTTGTTAGGGGGAAGGGGGCTGTCTTGTGCATTATAGGGAGTCTAGAAGTATTCTTGGCCACTATTCGCTAGATGCCAGTAGCAACTGACTCCCTACCAGTTGTAATGAGCAAAAATGTCTTCACATCTTGCTAAATATACTGGGGAGGCATGGCAAAATTGCCCCCAGTTGGGAATAATTGCTCTTGTCTATGAATATCTCTTCTTCTTCTGTCTGTCTGTCTAATTCCTGGTCATTTAAATCAGTATTTTATTCCTTACACACATAATGAAAATTTAAACTGATTTTTCATTTAATTTAACTTTTTAGGGTATATATTGTTACAGTACTGGATTTCTAATGCAGTCAATTAACAAGGGTGTTAAGATGATACTCCGGTTTTGATGTTAGTTGCTGCAGAGCATATATGCTTTGGAAGAATGTTCTAGAGGGCATCAAATGGACATAAATAGCAGTGGGTTGAGCACTTGTGGTATGTCCTTGACCTTATTTTGTTCTGATTTCCTTGACAGGACTGCTTCTAAGATAAAATATCACTTTCACAAATAGTTTCATTTAATTAAAAAATTTTTTTAATGTTTATTTATTTTTGAGAGAGAGAGAGAGAGAGCGAGTATGAGTGGGGGAGGGGCAGAGAGAAGGACATGCAGAATCCAAAGCAGTCTCTAGGCTCTGAGCTGTAGCACAGAGCCTGATGTAAGACTCAAACTCACGAACCATAAGATCATCACCTGAGCTGAAGTCAGACACTTAACACACTGAGCCACCCAAGTGTCCCAGATAGTTTCATTTAATAAATGCTCCCTGCACCCTTCCCCCTACCTATTGTTGATAGGACAGTTCTGTCAAGTGATGGTTTTTGAGGAGAAGACATGGAGGCTGAGGTTGTGTGAACAGTTCTTCACTTCTCCTGTCAGCTATGGCAGGGCTGGAAAAACAACTTGGTTGTCACTGATCTTATCCCTTCCTGAGTGCTCTACTCATTCTCTCAGGAAATCTAAGACTGAGGAGGCTTGGTTTTGATATGTTGAGAGTTTCATTCTGCATGAAGAAGAACAGTCCTACTTCTACAGAAGAAGGACTAGGACATAAGCCCCTCTGGTCCGGGATGAGGTCTGGGAGTGTGGTAGACACTTGCTACATTACTGCAAGGAGGGAGCTATGATACAGAGTGCTCAGAGTGATGCCTGGAAAGGGGCAGCTCTTGCTGATGCTGCTGGCAGGGATCAAACAGGTTCACCCTTAAGAAGTGGAGCCAGATTGGAAAGGCAAAAGAACAAAGTGAGCGTGTCCTCTCACAAAGGGACTCTGGCCTTGGAACAGAGGCTGCTCTGTTTCAGTTGTCTCAGTCTTATAGAGGAAGCTCTTTCTAACAGACATTCACTGTTGTTCTTGTTTTGTTAGGGAAGTTGTTTCCTTAAGGTCCAGAGTGTCGTGTTCCACTTAAGTATTAGATGGTTGTGTGAACTAAGGTGTGGTTTTGTGACCTTTAGGACTCATGGGTGATGAGTGGCAATGTTGTTGTAGATTATTCTGTTGCCAAGAAATACTTCCTTTCCTCATGAGTCTTTATTTTCCTGGCTTCATAGGGCCTCAAGCCCCAGAATGCAGGCATATTTTTTTTTTTTTTTTTTTTTCCAGAGAGAGTGGGAGAAGGAGAGAGAGAGAGAGAAAAAAAACTCATCATAGTAAATAACAAAAAAAAAAAAATAAGAAGGAATGCGG
>NW_024412388.1:85648046-85739562 GCF_014898765.1 Herpailurus yagouaroundi | reverse complement strand
TTTTTTTTTTTTTTTTTTTTTACCAGAGAGAGAGAGAGAGAGAGAGAGAGAGAGAGAGAGAACTACCTTTCTCTACTTGTGACCATCATGAAGCTTAGAGCTGTAACACCTCAATGGCCTTCTCCAGAGCGTTGTTTACTAGGATGAACATCACCTTGCCTTCACTTATTCAGTTTTATGACACCTTTTTCTCTAAGTAAAGGTTCTGATTTCCAGGTCACAGTTTCAGGTGTAGTGCTGTAATAGCATTTAAGCATTTATATAAAGTATGTTAATATATTGATATAAAAGGACCTTAAATAAAACATTTAAATAAATAAAATATTTGTTGAATAAATAATATATTATTAAACTTCCATGTGCTCCTTGATCTCTTAAATTTTCAAAGTGCTCCTTGATCCCAGAAACACACCAGAAGCAAACTCTTTTGTTCTAAACTCCTATTTACCTACATTTGAACTTTTCTCATAGCATTTTTTTAAATCTTCTATCTTTCATTAAGGTAATATACATTTGAGAGAACTTGTTTACCAAATTGTAAGTTCTTAGCAGGATTCATATTTTGTTTATCCCCCTTGCTCAATCTTGACAAGGTTTAACCAGAGGTGGGCAAAAGAGATTCCTAATAAATATTGTTTTTTTGTTTTTTTTTGTTTTTTTTTTTCAACGTTTATTTATTTTTGGGACAGAGAGAGACAGAGCATGAACGGGCGAGGGGCAGAGAGAGAGGGAGACACAGAATCGGAAACAGGCTCCAGGCTCCGAGCCATCAGCCCAGAGCCCGACGCGGGGCTCGAACTCACGGACCGTGAGATCGTGACCTGGTTGAAGTCGGACGCTTAACCGACTGCGCCACCCAGGCGCCCCTAAATATTGGTTTTAATTTAATTTAATTTAATTTAATTTAATTTAAATATTGGAATTAATTTATTATTAAAAGGAGAAAGAATCATACACACAAGTGTTCTTAATCTCTCCATTATTTCCCCATCCTGTGATGTTAATACAAGTACTTAGCTTCAGGGGGGCAACAATACATCAGAACACAATTCTAACACATCCTTATTTATAACCTATATTGAATGGGTTCCTCCTATGGCTTATCTTCAAGACTAAGACAGACAGCAGATACTCCCTATTTGGCTTGGCCACTTGTGTGTGATACAGACACACACAATTGCTTGAATAAGTCCTTTCTGTGCCCCAGTGTTCACATTGTCTTAACAGGCAGGAAAGGGATCTGCCAATATCACTGATACAGATGCTTCCATGAATTCCCATATGGAACTCTATTAGTTGGGGTTCACCCAGAGAAGCAGAACCACTATGAATGTTATCAAATGAAAGATTTATTATAGGAATTAGATTTTTAAAAACTGGGAGGAGCTGAGGGAATGGACTTCAAAAAGGAGACGTTGGAGGTTGAGGAAAGAGTGACTAATTCTTCCTCTTAAAGCACTTTCACAGGTGAAGAAATGGAGTTGTAGGGAGAATCTGAGAAGCTAAGCATGCCTACCCATTGAAGTAGGAAAGGGAACAGGAATTTGTCTGATGTCTTTGGAAAGCTGTTGATCTGTACGCCTACGACTGCCTCTGTGGGTCCATAGCTAAACATCTAGTGGTAGGCATGAGGCCACCATTGGTCAGCAGGGTCAGCAGAGAAAGAATTGATGAATGCATAGAGGAGAGCAAAGACAAGGCAGAAGCCTCTGGGCAACTCTGCCACTCAATATATCCCACTACAATGACTTTAAGAGAGAAATGTGTACTGCCCCACTTCCACCTACTAAATCTCACAAGTTTTCTCTTTTGGCATACTTTAGCCTTGGACCATATAGGAAAGAAGATTCTGGGGACCTTTGGTTCCAGCTTAGTGGTGTTGATAATAGAATGATCCAAGACAACAGCACTATTCTACAACAAGTGGAAAGGGACATAGAGTCTCCTGCCAAAAAATTCCCAACATTCTTACAGTTTGGGGGAAGCTGCAAAAGCATCTAGTTACTACACTCATGGTCATCTGCTAGTCCATTCAGATTCAGCTATAGGTGATATGATAGACTGTATTTTATAAAGATGACCATACAAATATGTTTATCCAGTTTCATGTGCTCTTCTTACAGCGTGACTTATACTCTCCTTGGCAAGAGGTGGGTCCTAGACCCCCAACTTGAATCTAAGTTCTGATCAAGTATGGCAGAAGTGAAGCTTTGTGATGTCTGGAGCTAGGTCATAAAAAAAAAAAAATACAGTTTTGCTCCCCTCCACCCTTTCTCTCTCTCTCTCTCTCTCTCTCTCTCTCTCTCTCTCTCGATGTTTGCCTATGGAACCCAGCCACCATGTTGTGAGGAAACCCAGGCCACTTTGAGAGGGGCTTCCAGCCCCTTCTTGGACTTTTAGTCACCCAACTGAGGCCCAGACACTGTGAGCACAGACAAGCCACTCCCCACTGTGCCTTGTGAATTCCTTATCCACAGAAATCTTGAGAGATAATAAATGGTTATTACTGTTTTAAGTCACAAATATTGGGGTAATTTTTTATGTAGCAATAGATAACAAAAATAGGTGGACTCTGGAAAGTTCCTCCTCTATATGTTGCCCCAACTCCCACCTTCCCTTTATAAATCTCTGCCATCATTCCTGGCTCCATTCTGCCCCCATCAAGATATTTCCAAACTTAGTACTACCCATTTTTGGTTTTATTCCAGGAAAACTAAGAAATAGCCCAGTAGTTGTTAGATTGCAACTCCTGTAAACCAGTAATCTTTTCTCAGTAATACTGAGCGCCTCTCACAGCATAACTTCAATGTTATTAGGTTAGGCAACATATTCTGCTCCTCACTAGAGTTGAGTATAAGGAAGGACCCTTTTCTGATACCGCTTGTGTGGCAGAACAGGGATTAGACATAGCAAATACTCAATAAATATTTGTTGAATAAATGAATAAATTACTAAGACTTGGCCATTAAAAGAAGACTCACATGGATCAATGGTGGGTTTTGTTGAAGATAGACTAGATATTGGGTGATCCAGGAGCTCTTCCCCACAGTAGAAAAGTTTGAGAGGTCCAGATTGAGCCTCATCCTAAGTAGGTGGGCCTGAAATATTTGCATCTGTTCTAAGGCAGAGTAAGGAACCTGTTAAAGGGCTTTGTGGGGACTTAAGTGGTTGTTGTTCCTATGCAACTCAAAGGATTTTCTTGATTGCCAATAACCTAAGGCTAGGTTATAAATTCTGGGACTATTCTGGACCATAGTGAGAAACCCTATAACCCTACAAGCCCCAGCATCCATGTTCTTCAAGAATAGAGCACTATAGTTTACTATGAAAATCACATGACCAAATAAGTCTGCTGTTCTCCTCAGATAGATTTTGCTATCATGGTTCTCTAAACTAATATTATTTAAGGATGGAGGTTTTAGGAATCTTGAACAACATGAGCTCTGACTGGAATTTTGTGACTAGTGTTTAAGCATTGTCCTTTGTGGGTGATAATAATATGGGTTGAGGTCTGGGTGAAGCTGGTCAAGGTCTTGGTTCTGGAGTCAAAAGTCCTGTGTTCTTTGCACTATCGCCTACTATGACGTTGAACAAGCTACTTAGCTACTTTAAACTTGAATTTCATTATCTTTCAAATGGGGCTAATAATGGTATCTGGCTTATTGTGTAGATTAAATACCATTATACATTATGTCATATATGATATTATACTCTGTATCTGATGCATAGTAAGCTTTCATTAAATAGTAATTCATATTTTTATCATTATAAATATATTCTTTGGCAAAGATACTTCCTATTCAATTGTCCTTTGAAAACACCAAAGCCTTTCATTCTGATGGATCCAGTTTTCCTACTTCCTGACTTTCTCTACAAAGCACAGTACTATCTATTCATCTTTTGAGTTCAACCTCCTAAATGAAGTATGTCCCAACACTTCCATCTCACTCATATCTTTTATTTCTTGACGTTCCTAGCATCCACATTACTAAGAGCTATTCCATACTATTTAATTCATTACTACTTGTTTTTCCTCATGTGGCTCTAGTTGTGGTCTTTTCTTCTTAATAGAATTTTAAGTAGCTTGAGAACAGGGATCATGCCTTATAAACCACATTTGTGCCATCTGAATATTCTAGATGGGGCTGGGCAAAGAACCTGTGCTCAATAAACATCTGTTTGTTTTACTTTTTATTTGGAAGGTGATAAAAACAATATTCTTCTGCTGGAATGGATCAAAAGGACAGCTCATGAGATGTCACTGATAGCTCTGGACTGGGTCTAGAGAAATGATCCCTGGGCTTAATGAGGACCAAAAGGGATTCTGGCTGTACATCACATGTGCACAGGATATGTGAGGAGGCCAGTGAACATTCAGTAAAAGAATCTGGTTTAAATAAACCAAATTATCACATACCTCTGCTCTGCCCCTGCTTATTGCTATTCTAAAACCAGTGGTGTGTGGCTGGAGAGGTGGCAAAGCGTCAGATGCCTGACTATATGATATGCACCATTAATAGGGCTCTCTCTTTTCCAACAGCTCCCAGGTTTCTAGCAGGCCAAGGGCAGGGCCTGGTCTAGAATAGAAAGTTGACAGACAACAGAACACCGTGCTTAAGCCGGACTGAGAGAATGGAAAAACTGATCCACAGGAGGTCCGCCCTGCCAATTCAGCGGCAGTTGGAGGAAGTGCTTTCAAAATATAATGTGTGGAGGCTGGCAGACCAGCACAGGAAGACATGCCAAAGCTTGCAAGCTCCCTATCTAAGACAGGGTGGATTCCACATGGCTAAATCATAGCTTTTCAAAAGGTATGGTACCTCCTAACTATCTTCTTTATCACGGCCAGTTTTTACTATGGTCAGGACTGACACCATTTAGACAGAGACCAAAGAGAGAAAAACAGTCCAGGTGTACAGGACGAATGCACTGACTTATAGCTTACCCTTTAAAAAATATATCATGAGAGATCCTACTTTATGCTAACTTTCCTATCCTCAGTGGACCCTAGTGCAAATGGGGAAATCTATGAATGCAACTGGATTGTAGAAGATAAGCACTTAAGTTTCATAGTCTTCCTAGTTGCTTAGATCACTGAACAGGTGAGTGGAATGTGGCAACATTTCTAGTGCTTTCTGGTTTAGTTTCATAGATGACACACTCAATAACAGATCTCTAAATTATCACAGCTCATAGTGGCTATCCTATGGAAAGGGCTGACCTGTTTCATCTTGAATGGGAAGAAATAAACCTGTTCAACCAGATGACTTCATCCTTCCAGTGACTGGGAGAGAATACAACAAAAGACTAACACATGAAATAATGATGCCAGTTTCCCTGAAGGAATTTCTGGGGAAAGCATGGGGATAGTATTGTTGGAGGGACAGATTATGACCTGCTTGGAAGACATGAAATAAAATTGTGTTAACACTCAGTAATTTTTTAACCCGAGGCCTAAAGTAGTTGGTTCAAAAGAAAACAAATTCATTGATGCAAAAGAGTTTATTAGCTTTCAGATGAGAGGGAATATGGAGCCATTGTGATTTGGAAATACCTGACACATTAAGTTTATTCTGCTTAATTCATGAAAATCTATTTTTCATAGTACCTCATTGAACATTTTATGGAAAAAAATGGAAAAGGCCTTCCATTTAATTCTGTAGGAACAGAAATATGCCTTCTCTCGCCTCAGTTCAGTCAAACATATACAGAGGCTCCAGACTCAGAGCTGTCACTGAGTGATTAGGAAACCTTTATGGTTAAACCTGAATGAGAAAAGGAGACCAATTTTTGATAATACAGCGGGACAGATTCCTTTTCTATGCCATTGGCTTTAGGTTTCCCTGTCTTTCTAATGTCAGGTCCGTGATCAGAGGACACCTGAAAAGCCTTTGTAAGGAAGATGCTACACTCTGACTTGTCACATGTGTAGATCAAGTGAAGTGACAGCGACATGAGAGAAAATTCAGGGCTTTTCTGTGAGCAGGAGACTTTGATAAACTCTTAGACTGCTAGAAGTGTTACCTTTTACTTAAGTCACTTCTTCAATGAGCTGAGACACTTAGACCATTTCCTGCCAGTGGGGTGGCAGGAAAGCTGATACTTTAGGGGGACTTGGGTGGTTTTGAAATGATTTTTCAGAACTTGAGAAATTTGTATGAATGTCCCGAAATGTCACTACATGAATATTTGTGTCAGTAGTACTTTTTGAATTCAAATGGCCATATTGGCAAGCAGTTTAGGAGTAGACAGTAAACTCAATTTAGGAGTAGAGGATGGGTAGAATTAGGATGCAGAATTAATAATCCTGAAGTATCTGTGAATGACATTTGGGCAAGACATGGAACTCTGAAAGAAAAAGACTTATTCTCTGAGTCTGGAGAAAACCAGAACAAAGCAAATCATCCAGCTACTTATGTCAAATTACATTTCAAAACAAGTACAATTTAAATGTAAAAAAAATAATGATAGTTGAAGATTTAAGCAAGAATTTTATAATCTAGGAGTAGGGAATACTTTCTAAAAATGACATCTAAAACCAACATCTAAAGAAAATAATTGTAGATTGGTTACATGAAAATATTTCCATGCGTTAAAGCACTATAAACAAATTTGAAAGATAAATAAAAAGTACTAAGCTTTATTTTATATGAGGTATTAGAAAAGAGGTTTAAAATCAATAAGGAAATAGTGGACACTCTTGGAGAAAAACAAAAGAAACAATACATATAGCCATTAAACATATGAAATAAAGTTTAAACTCATCAATGATGAAATGAATGCAAATTAAAAGAATGCTTACCATTTTATCTTGAAAAACATTTTAAGAATTGGTAATAACCAATATTTAGCAAGACTGAGGATATGGGGCCTCTTAATACACTGTAAGAGGGAATATACAGTGGTACAAATTGCATGAAGAACAGTCTTGCAACCATTGTTACAAAATGTAAAATACACATACATACTTTGTGACCATGTATTTCTACTTTTAGGGATTATTTCAGGATATAATCACACAGAAGCAAAGATATGCATGTAAATGCTTATTTCTACTTTATTTAATGTAACGACAAATGGAAGCTACCTACTATTTCATAGACTAATGATGATCACTTTAAAAAAGTTAAAGCAAAGCCCTACAATGTACTAATTTTTTTTTAAGATTTTATTTTTAAGCGATCTCTATACCCAATATGGGGCTTGAACACACAACCCTAAGATCAAGAGTCAAATGCTCCACCAACTGAGCCAGCCAGACACCCCACAATGGATTATTCATATGAATAATTATATTTATGATATATTTGGTGAAAAAAGGGCACAAAACAACACTTAGGATAAAATGTAATAATTTGACTGGGAGTGCTCAGGTTATGCACACAAGTCAGCATAGGATTTTCCCCAACATTTTATTATGAAAATTTTCAAACATACAGAGGGGTGAAAGAATAATAAACATCTATATATTTTCTACCTAGATTCAATAATTACTGACATTTTGCCATCCTTATTTCTCTCTCTGTATACATACACACACCTGATTCATGAATCATCCCTAATAATTTATTAGGGCCCAGATTCTGCCTGAAGAAGTAGTGAAGACCTCCATCCCACCAAAGACAACCCATTCTATTTTCATTGAATTCTCTAAGGAAGCTTTCCCTTATTTTGCATTAAAATCTGCATTTCAGAGGGGGTTATTATGACTATAGTTTAGCTATCATTTTTTTTTCCTCAGGAGGGTGCTGAAATAAAAAAAATAATCATTTAAGTTAAATTGGGAATATCTTAATTCTAGCTTTTCAGTTACAAAAAGTAGCAATAATAATGTTTGGCAGATTTGCCTAAAAGGAAAGTCTGAGTAAGATTTTAGAAAAAGAGATCCCTATTAATCTTTCTTGCTCTGAACCTGAGAGGGGAAGAGGAGGAGCACCCCCTCAAGCAGATGTCTTCACCTACTGAACAGTTTTCCCTCATATGGTCAGGGCCACACCACCAAGCAAAAACAGTGTGCTCTGGGACTGTTCCAATCTTTCAGGGAGGCAGATGCTAGATAAGAAGATGCTGACAGGCGTTCTGGTGTTGTTCCAAGCTCCCCTTCAGAGTTCAACTCCTTTGTCCCAATGTCCTCATCTCCAGGAACCCTCTCCTCCCAACCGGGCAGGGGAGAGATTATTCTCTTGCCACTCTCCCTTGCTTAGCTCAGCACTTAAGTGTGGATTATTGTAACCAACGTTCTTTTGTAATGTAACTTTCTTAGACTGTGTGTTTGTCTGCACATGTGTGTGTGAGAGAGAGTTGGGGAGGGAGGGGGCTTTCAGAAACAGGGAAACTGGCTGACCTCTCCCTCATACCTCCTACAATCTCCTCAGGTTTGATCTTGGTCTCCTCCCTTCTCTCTTTCTCTAGTTCCTATTCCTCCATTCCCCTTTCTTCCTGCTTCTGTGTCCATACTATGTTCCTCTTCTTACTGGGGCTTTCTCTTGAGATTTTTCCTCTTAAAGATGTCACTCATCTCAATTCCTGCAAGGTTTGATTGTTCAATTATGAAATCAGATTTCCTGCTTCAGAGTTGTCTCTTAGGTTCTGTCACAAACAATAAAGTTCTTCCTAGTTCTGGTTCACCTCAAAATGTTCCAGTGAGGTGGAGGTTCATAAGTCTCTCTCAGCGATGGTGCTTGGACTCAAGGGTAATGAATATTAAAGATTTGGACTGGGGCGCCTGGGTGGCGCAGTCGGTTAAGCTTCCGACTTCAGCCAGGTCATGATCTCACGGTCTGTGAGTTCGAGCCCCGCATCGGGCTCTGGGCGGATGGCTCAGAGCCTGGAGCCTGTTTCCGATTCTGTGTCTCCCTCTCTCTCTGCCCCTCCCCCGTTCATGCTCTGTCTCTCTCTGTCCCAAAAATAAAATAAACGTTGAAAAAAAAAAAAAAGATTTGGACAGAGGTTCTGGTACCAAGTTGAATGCCAGATTTCCTGCTCATTATTATGAGTCTTCCATGTTAGTTTTAGGATTGGCCTCTGCAATCTGCAGATTTTGAGTTAGCAAAAGGGTCAAGTCCCACAGACTGGATATAGTTTGACTTGAAAACAGACCCAGGTAGGGGAAGACTTTCAGGTTTTATTCAAAGTTTATTATAATCTTAGGTTGTTAAAGGTTGATACATTTAAGAAGCTGGAAAATTGTCATTTCAATCTTTATCGGTTCATTTATCATGATTTTCTGGTACTGTTATGATGTATATACTCCTCTACCAAAGAATGTCAAAATTTATGATAAGGTCCAGAGATTCTTGTCAGTGTCATCATGAATTAATTTTATGGGTTATTCAAAGTTAGAATTAAGTACATGCTGAATTTCAGTTGAATTTCTCTACGAAAATATCAAAATGAAAAAATATGAAAGGCATTGGATCATTGAAAAGGAGATAAAATAATAAAATTAAGGAACATTTGTTAGATCTGCCAAAGTAGCAAATGAACCAATGCCTGGAAGATTCAAAGCTTTAAAAAGATTCAGACTACAATGTTATCTGGCAACTAAAGAGTAGTAAAAATGTACCAAAACATTTCAATTGAAGTATATACTAGAGTTATTAATGAATTACATATAAAACACAACAAAGCTGTGATAAAAAGTAATTTTAGACATTATAGCCTTTGTACAAAGGTTTTTAAATTTTTTTTAATTTTAATTTTTTAATATAATTTATTGCCAAGTTAGCTAATGTACAGTGTATACAGTGTGCTATTGGTTTTAGGGGTAGATTCCCGTAATTCATCGCTTGCACACAACACTCAGTTCTCATCCTAACAAGTGCCCTCCTCAGTGCCCATCACCCATTTTCCCCTCCACCCCCCCCCATTAACCCTAAGTTTGTTTTCTACTTTTAAGAGTTTCTTATGGTTTGCCTCCCTCTCTGATACTATTTTTTCCCTTCCCTTCTCCCATGGTTTTCTGTTAAGTTTCTCAAGTTCCACACGTGAATGTATAGTATGTTTTTAAATGGATGGTTAAAAGATCATTTAATGCTGAGGCAGAATGATAATTTTATGATCTCTCAAGTCCTATTCTGGTATTTTGTTTCTAGAATTCTTACATATTATGTCTAGATTTTGTGTACATTTGATTAGTGACTGTCTCAACACCAGACCTTATATTCATATCTTTGCAGTAAGGATATCTGTATACGGACTAAAAAAAGTCTGTTTTGATTCAACTTTTCACATTAGCAGTATACTTTAGCAAAAATACTTCACATTTATTGAAGAAGATAGCCCTGGTTAAAATACAAAAAAACAAAAAACTAAAAACAAAAAACCAAAAAACCAGTGCTAGGTAAATCAACAGCTCTACATTGAGCATCCACTACGTACACAGCAGCCATTACACATTGGAGAGACTATAAAAATGTGTAGCAGCCTCTGCTTCCAGGACTGTACAGTCTTATTACTGGTGTACACATTGCATACATGTAAGATACAAATAATCAGTTGTGAAAGATAAATAATAATGCAAGATAATATATGTTAAGTGGCAAGTGTAGGATGCTGCTAATGAGTGTAGCTTTAGAAGGAGATGGTTTTTCGTGTCGTGATGATGATAGAATGCTTTCCAGAGGAGGGAAACTTTGAGAAAACTGGGGAACCTTTTTACTGAGAATGAGTATGCTGATGTACCACAGATCTCCCAACTTAAGGAAAAGAGAGAAAAATTTTTGAACATTAAATAAAAATTTTATTTGCTTACAGAACTCAATTGTTTAAATGAAGATCCACCCAAAGCAGATGACATGAATTTTGTCCAATTCAAGACCTTGGGCACTTTGCCCTTCTTAATGCAAGATGCTGTTGTAGGCTACTATAGCTAGATAATTTGTTGTAAATTACTTTGGGATTTCAAAATTGTCTGGATGCATTTCTACATAGCTGCTGTGTCTTCTCTACATGGTGTGTTGACTCAGTGATTTATACTCTTATATACACATTTCATTTTTTTCTTGCAGATACTTAACTAAGGCTGACCTCACTGGTTGAGTATTTCTTTGTAGAATTCTTTAACAGTGCTGCCCACACAAATAACAATTCAGAAGAGTTTACAGAGGAAAGTTAAATGCCCAGAATTCCAGGCATGTTCTATACAAATATTTGACTCTATGTAATCTTCACCTAATATGTCTGATTGATGTTTACAAAATTATATTAATGTTTACTTATATTTATAATTTATATATATTTATATACTTATTAATTTATATTAACATTAACATTTTGATTATATTAACATACTTCATTGCCATTTATCAAACTGTTGTAGACTTTAAGACTTATTGTTTTCCCAAACCATCTTATTATCAAGGACCTTACCCACCTGACTGAAGAAGGTAATAATTAACTCTATCATCCGGAAGCAAGGTCTTTTGAGATGGCAGATTTAAATCTTTCAGCTTTATTTCATACTTCAATAATAGCTGTAATTTGGCTAAGTAGTCCCAAGTAATTTCATCGAAATAAGTAGTCTCCAGGAGAGAGAAAATACATTTACAGGAGAGTACTTTGTAAGAAATTATGGAATAATTCTAAAACGGCACCTCTGAGATACAAAAAATACACAGATGAGACAAAATAGTGGAGCTATCTACTTGGAGACAAATACAAGGCAGAAAGACTCTTCTAACATGCTGACTATAGAAACATGCATTAAGAGGTATGTTGGGAAGTGAATAGCCAGACTTCAATTCAGGGCCTGCCTGGTGTGGAGAGAATTATCTATGGAATTCTCTTTCTGACTGATGGAAGGCTTTTCGTATATGGAAAGGGAATGGGATCTGGAGTTTGACAGACCTGGGCTCAAACCCAGTCTCCATGCTTTAGCAACAATATGACCTTGGGCATATTACTTCGTCTCTTGGTGCCTCTGTTTTTCCATCTGTAAAATGAAGGCAACACGACTTATCCTTGAGGGAAGGCCCAGAATAATGCCCAGAATAACATTCTATAGATGTCCTTGCCCCAGTTCTCCCTTCCCCACATTGAGCAAATGCTCAATCTAACAACTGCATGATCAACCACTGTCTACACACTTTTAAAAATCTTAGATAGATTTAAAAATAAAATAAATCTAGAGGAAATATTTTCACAAATCTGCACAGATAGAAAGAAAAAGAAGTCAGGTGGGAAATGACTTTTATTTCAAAACGAAAGCTGGATGGAAACGAAGGAAACACAAGGTGGTTCTGAAGAACAGTGGGTTGATTGTTAGAGTAATTAGTGGCAAAACGTAAATGTCAGGTTGTTTTTGAATCCCCCAATTACCACAATAAACCTGTGTGAAGTTTCTCTCTGTGGGTGGCAGCTGGCCAGCTCCTGAGTGCAGATATTTAAGTGCCCTAGAGACAGGATATGATACCACCTGTGCTACTTAGGACCCCGGGCTTGAGGCTGGCTGATGGGCCCATAATAATGCTCAGCAAGAGTGCTCCTGTATGTAAGTTAAGAAAGCCCTGGATGTTTTGAGGAGGCTGCCTCCATAATCCTGATTAGAGTGTGATTTGATAGAAAACCTCCAAAAAAATATTTCCTCACTTGCTGTCCCTTTCTTGGAAGTTTTGCTATTAGCCATTTATTTCTTTGGGTGAAAGTATTATCATTTTCAGATGTTCTCTTTTGAAATGGAAGCATCTGCAAGAGGTTTTAATGCAACCAGTTTTGTCCTATTCCTTTATTTAGTCGTAGTAGGTAGTGGGGAATCAACTTGAACCTGAGCTTTGCTCCTTCCAGGACTGAGACATGCTGGGTATGTCTGGTGAGATGCTGGGGTGGTTCACAGAACTGTTTATGCAAGCTGAGCATGTCTGGGTGGAAACTTCATCCTAAAAGCAAAATGAACCAGACCCCATGCTTGGCTGAGTTATAAAGTTTTAGACATTGAAGGGGAAAAATGATTTTGAACAGGAAAGTGTAGTGTTTGTCTTTTGACGGGGAAAGAGAATCAGTAAAAATAGAAAAATCCCTTTCACTGAAAACATAAACAGTGAAGTTTGAGAAATACCCATGAGAATCCCTACTCTTAGGAGTTTAACCCAAGTAGGAGAGAGGCATTATCCTCATTGCTCTGTAGATCACCCTGGAGGCCCTGGTTGCATGTGGATGAGTGGCCTGGGCTGGGTGGGACTTACACGGACTTTGTGTGTGGGGCTGCAAGTTCTATGTTAAGAGGTGGGGAAAACTGTCAAGTCTGCTCAGGTTGCAGATGCAAAATGTATGTATATGATCAGACTTGATATCATATATATATATGTATATATATATATATATATATATATATATATATATATATATGGAAAGAGAAAGCAAAGTCATAGATTTTTAAATTCGCTTATATTTCCAGTCTCCTAAGTGGTGGAGAGATGAAGATTCGGTACAATAAGGGGCCAATGTGAAACAGTGATTAGGAGTTAAAGCAGCTGGGGAAGGAGCACACTCTCAGTTTTGGTCCGGGAGTGATTTATTATTATGAACAACAACAAAAAAAAACTAGCTCATTAAAAATGTGGAAAGAATTCTAATAGGAAAATCTATTTAGGAACATCTGTCAAAATCTTGTCAGAATGTTTTACTGAAAAAAAATAAACAAATAAAAGCATTTAGTAGATTCATGTATCTTGAGAGTGATATCTTTGCTCTAAGAATTATTTGATTCAATTATATAATGAATTTAAATTTATTCATTTTTAATTAGACGTTTTTAATTTTTGAAGATGAAGTCAGGTTTATACAAAGTTGGGCTCAGTGTTCGGTAAAGCTTATATTCTTATCATTGGCACTATCTTGTGGCAGTAATTTGAAGGATGAGGTACAATTCCTGGCTGGGATTTCTGAAGTCAAAACAGGAATGACTTCAGAATTCTCAAGTGCTCAAATGATGTGACAGGGGTAGAAGAAAAACTGTAAGTTGTGTTAGTTATCTGGGTATTAGTATTATTTAAAATAGCTGAGAATAGGATCCTAGAAGTTGGATTGGATGGGAAAGAGAAAGAAGGCTGCTAGAAAACATAGAAAGGACACAGTGGGAATGTGGACCAGAAGTGTGTGTTTGGGAGCTTTGGGCAGCATGAGGTAGGGCAGCTGGGAGTAGTGTTCCTGGGGCAGGGAGCCAGGGAGAGGAGGGTCGGAATGGTGGCACCTCCTTTAACACCCAGCTTGGACACACCCCTTAGAGACACACTCAGGGTTTCCTAGGAGATTCATGTGGCAACTTTTTCAATAATGTCTTAAAAGTTAGTGTCCTACTTCTTAGAACTCAAGCACTTTACCAAACACTTCACATAGCACTCAGTTATAATGATTACATTTCCAAGAAAACAGTGCAAGTTTCAAGAGTTTTGAAAATTAGTGACTTTAGCGATTCTCTCTCTTCCTCAATTCATGTAACAAACATTATTAGTGAGCGTTATTATGTGCCAGGCACTGTGCTGGCCTCTAGGGATAAGAAGATAAATAATAAATGAACGCTTGAAGAATGATTCAGATGGATAGGTATGGGTGGGGTTTGAGTAGAGACAGATGATGGTATGGGGCTTTGTTGAAGAGAAAATATTTGTCAGAAAGAACATTTCAGGTAGAACCATTGCTTCTTCAGGAAATAGTAATTTGGTGGGATTTGAATATAGGATGTGGAAAAGAATCTAGTGAGAAAGTTAGTAAATATAAGTTTAGCTATTACTTATTGAGCATTTTCTTTGTATGTAGAATTAGGTTAATGCCAGATTGTAATGTCTTAAATGTTATGTTAAGAGATTTACATTAATATGTTATTAGAGTAAGAGAAAGGTGATTCCTGGTGACAGAACTGGGAAGGAGTTTACAAAAGACTGTAGCCATGTAATCATGGCTATAATCATAGAGTATTTTGTGTCAGGCATTGGGCTAACTATGTTAAACTTTATCTCTTTTATTAGGTCAGAGTTTATTATACTAGTATGATAAGATGTGATAAGGGCCTTGATTAGATTTTTTAAAAGGGGCAACAATTTATACAGTTGTGAAGAATTATTTCAGAACCTTAATAATTCATTCATTCACTCATTCATTCATTCAACAAACATTTGTTAAAGCACTCGTTCTTTGTCAGGCTAGGTGCCAGAAGTCAGGTGTATGTGGTGTGACCTTACTGTGTGCTGGGAGCTATTCCAAGTGTTGTACAGGAAGGTCTATCATTATTTCAGATGAGAAAATAAAAACACAGAGAAATCAAATAACTTCTCCAAGGCCAGTGAGCTACCATGTAGGGTCTGATCCAGACCATCTCTCTGGCTCCAGAGTTTCATTCCGTAACTCTCCACACTACGTCCCACAAATAGATATAAGACTTCTGACCTCAAATGTCATTTAAAAAAAATTTTTTTTTTACATTTATTTATTTTTGAGACAGAGAGAGACAGAGCATGAATGGGGGAGGGTCAGAGAGAGAGGGAGACACAGAATCTGAAACAGGCTCCAGGCTCTGAGCTGTCAGCACAGAGCCTGACGCGGGGCTCGAACTCACGGACTGCGAGATCATGACCTGAACCGAAGTCGATTGCCCAACCGACTGAGCCACCCAGCCGCCCCTCAAATGTCATTTTTTTAGTTGGTAGAAGGACATGGAAGCAAATAACTAAAATGCTCCAGGAATTATAATTCCAGTATGCAAAGTGCCATGTGTTATTTCCAGGTTTAGGCTATTATGAATAAAACTTCTATAAACATCCATGCACAGGTTTAGGTGCACATAAGTCTGTTTCTCTGGCTTAAATGCCTGAGTGCAATTGCCCTTGGATTGTATGATAGTTGCATTTAGTGTTTGAAAAAACTGGTAAAGTGTTTTCTAGAGGAGTTGTATCATTTTACCTTCCAAGTAACAAAGTGTGAACAATCCAGTTTCTCTGTATCCTTGCCATTTATGGTTGTCACAGTTTTTTGTTTTAGTCATTCTGATAGGTGTGTAGTCATAAGTAATTGTGGTTTTAATTTGCATTTCTCTAATGGCCAGTGATGTCCACCATTATTTGCTTATTTGTCATCTGTAGATGCTCTTCGGTGAAATGTTTCTTCATCTTTTGCCTACTTACTAATTGGATTTTTTTCCTGTTGAGTTTTGAGAATTTTTTACATATTCTAGTTACTAGATACCAGTCTTTTGTTGGATATGTGGTTTGCAAATATTTTCTTCTAGTCCATAGTTTGCAACAACAAGGTCTTTCACACAGAAAAAGGTTTAATTTTGATAGTCCGATTTATCAATTTTTTGTTTGGTGCCAAGTCTAAGAACTGGGTCTAGTCCTAGGTTCTGAAGATTTTCTCACATGTGCTCTTCTGAAAGTTTTATAGTTTTCTGTTTTTCATTTAAGCCTATGATCTATTTTGCATTGATTTTTGTATAAGGTAAGGCTTAGGTTACATTTCTTTTTTTCTTTGCTTTGCTTTCTTTCCTTTTCTTTCCTTCCTTCCTTCCTTCCTTCCTTCCTTCCTTCCTTCCTTCCTTCCTTCCTTCACCTATGAATGTCCAATTTCTTCAGCATAATTTGTTGAAAAGGCGATCTTTCCTCCATTGATTTGTTTTTCTCCCTTTGTGAAAATTCATTTAGGCATAATTGTGTGTGTCTATTTTTTGGTTCTCTGTTATGTTACTATGTTTTTCATTCTCTGTTATGATCTATGCGCTCATCCCTCCAACGATCACACAGTCTTGATTACTACAGTTATATTGTAAGTCTTCACTTCAGATAGACTGATTCTTCCCACTTTATTTTTTTAAAATTATTTTAACTATTCCAGTTCTTTTGTCTTTCCATGTAGATTTTAGAACAATCTTGTCTGTATCTATAAGAAATTTTACTGAATATTGGTAAGAATTGTGTCAAATCTTGTATATCAGCTTGGGGAGACACAACACCATTTTATGCTTAGTGTTCTAATCTGTGCGTATATTTATCTCTTCATTTATTAGATCTTCTTTGATTTCTTTCATAAGTGTTTTACTTCTCAACATGTTAAGTCTTGTCCTTGATTTACATCTGGTATTTTATCTTTTTTTTTTTGACCAATTGTAAGTGGTATTATATTTTCAATTTCAGCATTTATATGTTCATTGATAGTATATAAAATATAATTGATTTTTGTATGTTTATGTCCTGTGACCTTGCTGAACTCATTTATTAGTACTAGGAGGTACTAGGATTTTTTTTTTTTTTTTTTGTAGATTCTTTAGGTCTTTCTACATAGACAATCATGTCATCTGAAGATACAAGCAGTTTTATTTTTTTCATTTCCAGTTTCCATGCCTTTCCCACTCCCTTTCTTTCCTTATTGTACTAGCGAGAGCTTCCAGAACTATAGTGGTAAGAAGGCTATCATTGTCTTGTTCTTGATCTAGATGGTGGTTGTTGTGGTGGTGATGGAGGTATGTGCATTCAGCTTTTTATCGTTACCCATAGGATTTTTTGTAGATTTTAAAATCAAATTGAGGAAGTTCCACTCTATTCCTAGTTTTCTGAGAGTTTTAAAAATCATGAATAGTGGATTTTTTTCAAATGCTTTTTCTGCATCAATTGATATGATCAACTGTTTTCTCTAGCCTGTTAATATGACGGGTTATACTGATTGATTTTTAAATACCGAATCAGCCTTTCATGCCCAGAATGAACCTCACTTGGTCATAGTGTATAATTCTTTTTGCATTTTATTGAATTCTATTGGGTAATATTTTATTAAGGATTTGTGTGTCTATGTTCATGAAGAATATTGGTCTTTTATTGTCTTTGTCAGATAATATCTTCACAAAATATTAGCTTTCCCTTATTCTGTTTTTTGAAAGAGAGTGTACAGAATTGGTGTTTGGCTTTTAAAGTTTGGTAAAATTCTTCAGTAAAACCACCTATACCTTGAGATTTCTTTTCTGGTAGGTTTCAGTTGGTGAGTTCAATTTCCTTAATAGTTATAGGGATATTCAAATTACGTATTTCATATTAGTTTAACAGTGGTAGCTTGAGGAATTGGTCCATTTCACCTACTTTGTCAAATTTATGTATGTATATTTATCATAGTATTCCTCCATATTCCTTTTGGTGTCTGCAGGGTCTGTAGTAATATCCTCTGTATCATTACTGGTATTGATAACATGTCTTTTCTCTTTTCACTTTGTCATTCTGCTAGAGGCTTGCCAATTTTACTGATCTTTGGAAAAATAGTTATTTGTTTCATTGATTTTTCTCTGTTTTTTTTTCTGTTTTTATTTCAATGATTTCTGCTCTTATTATTTCTTTCTGTTGATGTTGGGTTTGATTTGCTCTTCTTTTTCTAGGTTCTTGAAGTCGGAGATTCGATTATTGATGTGAAACTTTTCTTCTTTTCTAAGGTATGCATTTCATACTATAAAGTTCACACTCAGCACTCTTTTAGCTGTGGCCCACAAATTTTGATATGTTGTATTTTCATTTTCCTTTAGTTCAGTGTTTTGACTTCTCTTGAGACTTCTGCCTTCATCTATGAATTATTATGTTGTTTAGTTTCCAAGTTTGTATATTTTCCTGTTATGTTTCTCTTACTGATTTCTAATTTGATGTGGTTGGAGAATACACTCTGGATGATTTCAATTCTCTTAAATTTGTTGTTTTTTTTGACACTTCTGATACCAAGTAAGTGGGTTTTCTGTCCCACCTCTGTCTTGACACCAGCCAATTTACCAACTTTCTAGACATCATAAACATCTGGGTATCATATATTTTATTTCTGACACTAGTTAGTGTCAGATTCTACAGGTTTAAGGGCTTAGTCCCACAAGACTGTCCTCACTTCAGACACCAGTTGCAAGTAATGGGTCCCCAGGATACCCACACTTTTGTCCAACTTGGCTACAAGTTGGAGTTTGCCACAAGCCTCCCTCAGATTTGATAATTTGCTGAAGCGACCACAAAACTCAAGGAAACATTTACTTATGCTTACTGGTTTATTATATACAAATTACTAGCTAGATGAAGAGGCAGAAAGAGCAAGGTCCAGAAGGGTCCTGAACACAAAATCTTCTGTTCCCATAAAGTCGAAGCACACCACCCTTTTGGCATGTGGATGTTTTTACCAACCCCGAAACTCCCTGAACCCTGTAGTTGAGGAATTTTTATGGAAGATGCACCATGTAGGCATGATTAATTACTAACTCAGTCTCCACATCTTCTTCCTTCTCTGGAGAATGGGGGTTGGGGCTAAAACTTCCAAGCTCTTAATCATGGCTTGGTCTTTTTGATGAGCAGCCCCTATCCTAAAACTATTCAGGAGCCCACTAAGAGTTGCCTCATTTGAACAAAAGAAATGAAGGGGAAATCAAGACATTCTCAGATGAAGGAAAACTAAGAGAATTTGTCATTAATGGACCTACACTAAAATAATGACTATCAACATTTTTTTTTAATCACCCAGGACATTCCAAAGGTTTTAGAAGCTCTGTGTCAGGAACTAGAGTAAACTCAAATATTAGGGGAAAAAAAGATACTCCTAACATCCGTATTACTTAGGAAATTACAAGGGTTTTAGGAGCTGTGGCAGGAACCAGGAACAGAGACTAAATATATATTTCCTCTAATGTCACACTTGCCCAAATGGTCTTATTTGAAGTTAATATGCTGATAATGAGGGTTATAGAAATGAGGTAAGGAGGAAAAAAGAAAATGACAGCGGTTTGGGTTAATGACCACAGGAAAGATTAAAAAGGGACAAAATAAAAGAAAGCTGGAGACCCACTTATGGTTCAGAATCATAAATGTTTGGTAGCAAAAATCTATAGAATTTTTTTCATTTTGTGCTCCCTCACCCTCACCCCATTCCACCCCCAATTTCTTACTTTCAAAGAGGCAAGGATAGAATCCAGGTTTGTAGAGCTCATGAATGGTGAAAGTTCATTCAAATCTATATCTGCCTGTCTCCAAAGTCTATGCTAAAGTCTATGTAGGTTAAGGAGCTGTGAAGTTGATATTGTATATGTGGTTCCCTTAGAGGTGAACATGGCAGAATTTAGGAGGAAAAAAAATGACATAAGTGTAGATGTAGGCATTAGGGAAGAAGGATAAGACAAAAAGAAATCAGAGGATGTTTTTGTTAACCTGTATTGCAATTCACTATGTCAAGGTTTTATTTCTGTGTCAAAGGTTAATTTCCTTTGTAATGAAAATAATACCTACATTATAAGATTTTTGTAAGGATAATGTGGCATATTAACTGTAAAGCATTTAGGGTAGTGTACAACACTCATATGTGTTCAAATTTAATGTTGTTTAATGTCTTTGAACATGATTGCTCTAAGTTTTCTGTTCAATAAAATGAAGCCAAATTAGAATTATAGCAAATGAGTGTTTTCTAATAAGTGGAACTCCTTAAAATGGAACTGGAAAAAATATATTTGCATTCACTCTTGTATGTATAAAACCTCCAGAAGAATAAACAGGGAATTTATAATGATGGTTTTTGGTGCAGGGTGGGATACAGTGGTGCTGGTGGTGTGGTTGTAGAACTAGGCAGGTGGGTTGGAGGGAGTATTATTTTGTAATTTAAAAAGTATGATCCCTGTGTATATATATTAATGATACAAGTTTTTAAAGGGAAAAAAGGTAGAGTTAGCAATCAAGAATTTACCCATTCCCTTCTCCAGAAGTGTTTGGGTTGAGGCCGCTTGCCCATTAACCAGGGAAGTTGTAGAGAGATACTCCTTCCATGAGTGAGAGGTAGGATTTGATGGCCTCTATTGTCCCTGTGTTGTGATTCCTGAAATATGAATGGATTATATCTTCTCCCAGCCTTTATTCAGGAAATATACACTAAGTACATGCTGTAGTGAGTCTCTTTATTTAGTGAAATCCAACAAATACTGCTTTTAATTGCGTGATTTGTCTACTTTTGATGTTGACTAGATTATCTTCATCAACTAAGAAGACTTTGCATTGGAGGAGAGAGTCTGTTGCACTTAAAACTACAGAACTAACACTGAAAACATTGTTCTGCAAATATCTAAGTACGAATATAGTCTCTTGATTGATGGGAGCAGAGTGACCTATTGACCCACAATGGCATTATCCAAGGGCCAAGGCTATATCAGTCACTTCTGTTTTCATAAAGGAGACAGAGTGCCCAACATCCTTGTTCATCTATAGTTTCATGCTTATATGTGGAAAGAATCTGACTGGGTGGCTTATCTTTCTTACTTGACTTTTGTTCTGACTTGTGAACCCTGTTTTGGATTCTAGTTCTAGTGTTATTGACCTCTCATCTGCTGGCCCTGACATGAACTGTGGCTAGGTTTAATATTTGCTTTGTCTCTGTTCAGAATTATATTTTCTTTCCTCTTTGATCTCTGACAGCCCTTCAAAAAATTTTTTCAACTTTCCAAAGAAAATGCTTTTTGAAATCACTATTATCATGGGGTTGCTTCTATAATTATTTTGGCATTAAATTTCATTCTCTGTACAACAATAGCATTACCACATAATATAAAAGGACCCCTTGTTATTGTCGTCTGGGCAACCCAGAGTGTTGTGGAATCTTGTGACATTTCACAGTGTGTTGGCATTGTAAAGAAATTTTATTTGTGTGTTATTTTTTGAGCATAATTCACCAAGCTTGATAAAATAAAGCACAAATATGCAGAAGCACTGTGAATTTTCCTTCCTCAAATCAATTTTTCCTTTCTCTCAGTGAAGTTTGGAAAATAAATACTACTAAGACAACATTGGGAAAAATTTTTAACAATATTGATGTTGTCTGACTAGTGAGTGGGTAGTAGTAAATGACTCACCTTTTAGAAGTAAATGAATTCTTTCAGGTACCAAGCACTATGCTGGAGATATTTGTTCACTCTTAACTGAGTTAAGCAATTTATGATCAGATTTCTCTAAACTTCAAAAGCAATTGCTGCTAGATAACAGTCTGATCAAGCTCGTTTTGTGTGATGTCAGATGGAATCCAAGTAAGCCTTAGGTCAATTAGATTCCATAGGACACATATTTCCATAATGCCTTGGAATTGGCAAAATTTTTATCAGCAACTTTTAAGAGAGAAATCTTATGAAATTTGAATACATTTTAATATTAAAAATTTTCTTTTATAACTACAGATTTCCCCAGGGACTGACTTTTTATTCCTAATTGATTAGTTAGTGCCATATCACTGGGCAAAAATTCCCCAAAGTTCAGTTACCTCTTGGTCACATTTAGTTTGATAAGAATATTTAACTGAGGGGTGTACCAAATATTTGCTGTGTCTTCTCCTTGAAACTTAAATTATGTTTGAAAGCTTACTCAGAGTAATTATAGGATACTTTTTGCTTTGGATTTTTGTAGGTTAGGAAACATCGTATTTACAAGCCCTAAGACAAAAAACATAAAATACATTGAAGTCATTTTTTAAAATGTTTATTTATTTTTGAGAGAGAGAGAGACAGAGGAGCATGAGCAAGGGAGGGGCAGAGACAGAGAGAGAGAGAGAGAGAGAGAGAGAGAGAGAGAGAGAGAGAAACAGAACTTGAAGCAAGCTCCAGGCTCTGAGCTGTCAGCACAGAGCCCAATGTGGGACTCGAACTCACAAACCGTGAGATGGTGACCTGTGCTGAAGTTGGACGTTTAACCAACTGAACCACTGAGGCGCCCCTAAAGTCATTTTATCACTAAAAAGGTAAAACATCAGAATAACTATCAGACACTCAAAACCCATTTATTTTAGTTAAAAGCGGTAAGGAGAATAACTTTCACAGTTTGGTTTTGACTTAAGGCAAATGACAATTAAGCTAGTTGTAAAAGTCTTGGACCTTGGCTGACAATTCTATTATTTTTAGCATTGACTGTTGTAGAAGATACTGCCAAAACTAGCTGATTTTAGCTTCTCTGAAAGACACTTGCTCAGAAACTTTGGAATTCCTTCTTTCTGCCCCATTAGCTTTCTTTTCTTTTGGGATTTCAGTTGTAAGTAATTAGATAGACTTTCTCAGTGTATCTCCTATGTCTCTTACCCTCTTTTCTGTATTTTCTTTACTTTTATCTCTCCGTGCTTCATTTTGATGATTCTATTCAAATTTTGCTGCTAGTTCAGTAATTCTGTCCTCAGCTGTATGTAATTTAATTTTAGACTCATCCATTGAGTTTCTAATATCTGGTTTTATTATATGGTTTCTACATTTTTGTCAAAATTTGTCATGCTGTTTTCTGTCTTTTTGGACATATGAAAAAGTCTATGCATAAAATTTTCATCATCTGGATTGCCTAAATCTATTGTTCCCTATTTCTCTTGGTTTTTAATTACATTGTCTGGTTACTTTTGACTGTGCCGAAAAACGTATAATGAAAACTATGAAATTAATTTGAAGCTTATGATAGTGCTATCCTAGGCCTTATTAATTGTATATTTTCTTTTGGCAAGAGCCTAGAAGCATTAGCCTTCCCAGATCAACTTGCTCTAATTATAGAAATTAATATGATATGAAGCTGTGCTTCAGTCCCTGCAAAGGTTGAACTATTTCTAGTTTATCCTTCTTCCTAAGACTCAGCCCTATGGGGTTATAACCCGAAATATGGAGTATTTCACCAGAGAAAGTTCATTTCTCTGACCTATAAAGGCTTTCAGAATTTCTGTTCAGCATCTCAGCTTCTTTCCTAAAAGAGGCAAAAGTCTCCAGAAGAAAGTGGCCCTGAATGCAGGATTTGCTTCTCTGGATTCCTTTGTATTTATAGACAGTGTTGATGAACTAACTAATAAAACTAATAAAATCATGTTTTCCTAAGCTTTAGTCATACCATTTCCCTATCCCATATTCTCAAGAGCTCACTTTTCAGAAACTTATTGATGATACTTTAAAAATCCATTCTGGATCTGGCTCATTCTTTGGCCACATAATTACATTGATTTGACAGATGTGCAGGAATGCAAGGCTTCTTTCTTGATTTTATTGACATTTATCAGACTAAATACTTGAAGGAAAGTTTTTCCTAGGGATTTAGGAAGATTTAAAAAACCAGGGGCACCTGGGTGGCTCAGTTAGTTAAGTGTCTGACTCTTGATTTTGGATTTGATCGTTATCTCATGGTTGGTGGGTTTGAGCCCCTCATTGGGCTCTGTGCTGACAATGTGGAGCCTGCTTGGGATTCTCTCTCTCTCCATCTCTCTGCACCCCCCCCCCCACTTGTTCTCTCTGTCTCCTCTCTCTCTCTTTCTCTCTCTCTTTCTCAAAATAAGTAAATAAATTTTAAAAAATTTTGTGGGAGAAGAAAATTTAGTTTTATTGATTTTTACAATTGTTAGGTCTTGGTGGATAGACCCCTTAATTATAATATAATGCCCTTCTTCCTCTCTTGTTACCGTGTTTATTTTAAAGTCTAGACTGTCTGAGTATGGCTACTCCAGCTTTCTTTTGTCGACCATTAGCATGATAGATGGTTCTCCATCCCCTTTCTTTCAATCTGAAGGTGTCTTTAAATCTAAAATGGGTCTCCTGTAAACAACATCTAGATGAATCTTGTTTTCCTATCCATTCTGTTACCCTATGTCTTTTGATTGGAGCATTTAGTCCATTGATATTTAGAGTGAGTACAGAAAGATATGAATTGATTGCTAGTATGTTGCCTGTAAAGTTGGAGTTTCTGGTGGTGTTCTCTGGTCCTTTCTAGTCTTGGTTGCTTTGGTCTTTTTTATCATCTTTTCTCCTCTGAGAGAGTCCCCCTTAAAATTTCTTGCAGGGCTGGTTTAGTGGTCACGAATTCCTTTAATTTTGTTTGTCTGGGAAACTTTTTATCTCTCCTTCTATTTTGAATGACAGCCTTGTTGGATAAAGAATCCTTGGCTGCATATTTTTCTGATTCGGCACATTGAATATATCCTGCCACTCCTTTCTGGCCTGCCAGGTTTCTATGGATAGGTCTGCTTCAAACCTGATCTGTCTTCCCTTGTAGGTTAAGGACTTTTTTCCCCCTTGCTGCTTTCATGATTCTTTCCTTGCCTGAGTATTTTGTGAATTTGACTTTGATATGCCTTGTTAATGGTGGGTTTTTGTTGAATATAATGGGAGTCCTCTGTGCTTCCTGGATTTTGATGTCTGTGTCTTTCCTCAGGTTAGGAAAGTTTTCTGCTATGATTTGCTCACATAACCCTTCTACCCCCTTTTCTCTCTCTTCCTCTTCTGGACCCCTATGATTCTGATGTCGTTCCTTTTTAATGAGTCACTGATTTCTCTAATTCTTTTTTAATTTTTTTTTCAAACGTTTATTTATTTTTGGGACAGAGAGAGACAGAGCATGAACGGGGGAGGGGCAGAGAGAGAGGGAGACACAGAATCGGAAACAGGCTCCAGGCTCTGAGCCATCAGCCCAGAGCCCGACGCGGGGCTCGAACTCACGGACCGCGAGATCATGACCTGGCTGAAGTCGGACGCTTAACCGACTGCGCCACCCAGGCGCCCCTCTAATTCTTAAATCATGCTCTTTTGCCTTAGTCTCCCTCTTTTTTTCTGCTTCATTATTCTCTATAAGTTTGTCCTCTATATCGCCGATTCGCTGCTCTGCCTCATCCATCCTTGGCATTCATTCGAGATGGTAGCTCAGTTATAGCATTTTTTTATTTCATCCTGACTAGCTTTTACTTCTTTTATCTCCGCAGAAAGTGACTCTAATCTATTCTCAACTCCAGCTAGTATTCTTATTATCATGATTCTAAATTCTGGTTCAGACATCTTGCTTGTATCTGTGTTAAGTTGTGTTGATTCAATACTAGAATTTTTTAAATATACAGGTAATTCTGACCTAAGTCTGTTGGTTAGGCTGTGTTGAATTCGTGGGTGGGCAAAACTGGTAAATGGTGTGACTGCAACTACAGAGAATGGAACTAAGCATGCCTGCAACCTGTCGGTAGTGATGGATTTCTTTGAACAGGGTAGATTTCAGAAGATCAAAACAGAAAATGACTGGTTTCTCCCAAGCAAACTTTTTCTAGAATATCTGAAGGAGATAGATTGAGTGTTGCTGGATGTTTAATAGTTTAGGAGCAGTCTAGAAATGGAAAATTAAAAAAAACTATGATAATTTATGATGTCTAAATACTGGATCAGAACTTGATAGAGGCAAAAAAAGTATAGCTTGATATGTACTCTCTTCTTTTGTCTTATATTAAGGAAGTAAACTATAGTATGATGTGGGTGCAGCTAGGACTCCATAAACATACACACAATTTTGTAGCTTTTCAGCAGGTGGGAGGTATTTCTTCATTACATCTATCTATTTATCTATCTATCATCTATCATCTATGTATTTTCCCACAAGGCTATCAGATCTGGAGCCTGAATGAAGACATAGTTTTTCTTTATGACTTTCTTGGCAAGGTGATGTTAATGCTGTGAAGTATCTCCTTCCTAGCAAACCATGACCTCATTCTGACCTGGCACTCATTTATTTGAAACACCTTGATCATCACTTTTTAAGTCTTCTGGGGAAATAAAAGTAAAGATATAAAATTGGCTCCATGTTAAGTATAGGGTTTGTTTTTGTTTTTGTTTTTTTTTATAAGGAGGATAAGTTTCTCTTTTGCTAACCTAATAGAGAAATTAGTTTACATGTATTTGCCAAGCTTAATTCTCTTTCTGCAACAGAGCTCACCTTTGGTGTCCCTGTGGATGGAATTTTAAACCTGGTGGTATGAGCATAGCAATTTATCTCCATGGCTGGATGGGGCTTAGGAAAAGGGGCATGCTGAAGGGATTTTGACAAATTTAAAACTGGCTTTTAGTGTGTATGTTGAAAGAATTCTAAGAGCAAGACGTTGTGCCTTCAAAAGAGTTAGGAAATAACTGTTAAAAGCTTTCTTCTAGTGTATTTTTCACAAAAACTTATAATTTTGAAAAATGACCAGAGTCAAGTGGCCTTTTGTAGTCTGAAGTATTAAAACAGCCCAGTCCCTCTGTTTAAGAGATCACCAGGCACATTAGTATGTTGAGGAATGACAAAATTGTCCAATGCCCAAAAGTCGTTAGGCCTGAAATGATATTTGTAGTAAAGCCCAAATTAGCCCAAATTAAAATTTAGCTATAGGGGCTCCTGGGTGGCTCTGTCGGTTAAGCATCTGACTCTTGATATCAGCTCAGGTCATGATGTCACGGTTTGTGGGATTGAAGCCCGCATCAGGCTCTATGCTGACAGCATGGAGCCTGCTTGGGATTCTCTCTGCCCCTCCCCCACTCATGTGCACACATGAGTGCACACCTGCTCTCTCTCAAAAAAAAAAGCTTGAAAAATAAAATTTAGCTATAAATTTCATGAAATCCATGGGCTGATCTCGTATTATCCCTTTCATGGCATTGCTGAAGCCGACATGCTATAAGAACGTGATAATGCAATATTAAAGATGAATTCTGGGGCGCCTGGGTGGCGCAGTCGGTTGAGCGTCTGACTTCAGCCAGGTCACGATCTCGCGGTCCGGGAGTTCGAGCCCCGCGTCAGGCTCTGGGCTGATGGCTTGGAGCCTGGGGCCTGTTTCCGATTCTGTGTCTCCCTCTCTCTCTGCCCCTCTCCCGTTCATGCTCTGTCTCTCTCTGTCCAAAAATAAATAAATGTTGAAAAAAAAATTAAAAAAAAAAAGATGAATTCTGATTCTGTTTATTTATTTGGTTACCTAGTCATTTTCTAAAAGAAGTTAATATAAGTGAACCTCATTTTATACAATTGGAAAAGCACTTGGTAATATACTTGGTAAAAAATTAAATACATTTTAAATGAAATTTGGACAATATTTATAAGACTCTGTTACTCTTTTGTAAATGAAATATTTCAGAAACATCACTCATGATTACTATATTTATAAGTTCAATTTTTTATATTTCTTAAACTTTCTTAAATTTGGACATATCTGCTTATTGGTGTGAGGGTAGATAGGAAGGAAATGTTAGTTAGAAGAAAGGTGAGGAGATGGCTAATAGGGGAAGAAGGTAAAAAATATTATTTTGAGGCAGAATTCTTCATTGCAGGCGTTTGGGGAAAAGGAAGAGCATAGCCCACAGTGTAGCTGATGAAGGTGAGCAATCTTTAAGATAGGGCATAGAAAGAGAGCAGAGAACATTGTTAAGACAAAACCTTTTCTGTTGTGTACTAGGGAGAGTGAGATTGCTAACTACCTGGTGAGTCAGGTTTATCAGTCACTATTCTTGTAGGTATAAGCAAAGCAAGCCTACTTGTAACACAATTAACATCTCCCTTCTAGTGCCACAAGTCATTGCTGATGGCAACTTGGAGTAGCAGTGTTTATCTTTGAAGAGCTCAAAGCACTTCATAGACACTTTCTCTGTTTCTTTAGATCTCTTATCCTCCCAGATAAGCCTACATTGTGTCTTCACCACTTAGCCCACAATGGAGTTGTTGACTTCAATGTGAAGCTGCCCAGCCTTGCCTAATGCTGGATTTGGAACTAGCAAGAGATGCTTTTGGGTGTTCTGTTATTATCTTCCTAACCATTTTTTTCATAGCCTCTCTGAATTCACTCATGCCATGTGTCAAGGTCTATGCTAAACCACACGCTTGCAAAGGCTGAAGTCAGCTCTACTTGTAAGATGAGTTAGCATGTGATATATCTCCCCATCCTCATCTGCTCCCTTCCCACTGTCATTATCTCCCTGGAAGGCAGTGGGAATGTCTACTTCACCAGAAGAAACCTGAAAACCCAGAAAGTGTTTGCTGCTTTTCCTAGTCATTCAGTAACTGAAACAAACAAACAAACAAACAAGCCAGAGTTTCCTCTGTCCTCCTCATGTGTCCTAAATGTTGCATCACTTCGCTTCCTTACAGATGATCAACTTTCAGTAAAGAGCATAAAATATTTTTAAAGAGGCTGATAAAGCATTATATACTGAAATAAACAAGATTCAGGAGTCCAATAGTTGAGTTATAGTTGTGCTGTAGTTGCCTAATCTATAAATTAGGATAATTTAGGATAAATTAGGATGATAAAGCCTAGCTCGTCGGGGGAAGGGGAGCACTGCAAGAGTCGTGAATAGCAGAAGTGCTGTGTAGACCACAAAGATTCACATAATTGTTGGTTATTTGGATGTTTGATTTTATGGATGCATGCTTTCATAAAAATCCAGAAAATTTAGGATTTTCTGGTAACATCAGATGGCTGGAAGGTTATCCCTTTTTATCGTTTGACTGTGGAGCAGGGAACGGCAGAAAGAAAATAGAAAAAAAAATTTGCTTCACCCTACTATGTGTTTTAGGTGATTTCAATTGGCACAATCAAAAGTTTGCATTCTACAAAAATACTAGTTTAGTAACAGCTCCTGTAGATCTTGCTGCATTTTATTCTTGCTTGGATCTGAGGAAGTTAAAAGCAGTGATAACATTAAAGATCGGATGAATTATTGTTATAATATTTGTGCCAAATTTCTGAAAGAGTTTTCTAAAAATGTATAAAGAATCATTCTTAAGGGCCTGTCTCAGTCAATTGTTCTTTATTTGCCATGCAGAACTTTGTAAATATTTAACTTTCTTCAGAGTTTGGAATGTGAAAATGTGATTTATTATTTCTAATGATTGGAAAGGGGCTTGGTATCTGCAAACAAAAGGTATGAATTGAAAGAGAATGCATAATACAATACATTTCTTTGTACATAGTGGCAGAACAACATGTAAAAAGAAAAAGTGAGGGATTCTCAGCACGACTTGTCCCTCAGCATTTCCAAGAGGTGGTGTTTAAAGTAATAATAGCTTTTATTCTTTGAGTACTTATTATGTGCAAGGCTGTATTTGAACTAAGTGCTTTATGTGTATGTCTGCTCTCTGCATCAGAGCACTGACTAATAGAGAGTACAAGGTGAATTGTGTTGAGAATGTTATTTACCTCTCTTAGTCTGTTACAATATCAATTATTTTAAATTTCTTTTAATGACAATTCCAAAGGTTCTTGAAAAAGAGAAAGAGAGAGACAGATAAATGCACAGACATAAAGGAGAGAGGGATAGGAGGGGGTGGAGAGTGAGAGCAAGAGTGAAGGAGGAGGAGGAAGAGGAAGAGAGAGAAGATGGAGAGAGATGGAGACAGATTAGTTGTGAGATTCAGGCCTCTGTGGGCAAACATGACTCATGACAGATAATGAAAACACAACTTCATTATTGTCTCCCTCAGCTTTATTTCAGACATTCAGTGAGAGTAATTATCTCTTGCTAGTGAATCAGAACTTGGGTAGCTTCCATAACCTCTCTGCTCTTACTTGGTTATTAACACATCCTACCATCTCTTTTAAGAAACAAACCCCATGTCAATAAATAAATCAGAGTTGCCAAGTGTAAGATGTTAATACAAAATGAGCTTGATTCAGTATCAGATGTTTTCCCTTTTCCAACTCAGGCCTTCTTCTAGTTGATAGACATGATGGAAGAGACATTGTTGGCTTCTGTCTTTCTGTGCTTTGTGTTTTCTTCTCCTTAACAGTCTTCTCATACCAGTTTTTGAGCTTGTTCTTGACGCTCCTGAGGTTTGGGTAGAGAGGGAGGTTGAGGTTGGGAGTAACAGAAGAGAAAAGGTCATAAATTGGTTCTTCTGGGCTGAGTACTTTTCAGATGTGATTCTCTCTCTCATGGGCATTTTTGTGAGTTCTTCTGGGATTCTCATTCCTGGAGACCTCTCACATTGAAGTTTGTTGACTCTTTCAGATCTATCTCTATATTACATGGTCTCTTTGACTCCCTTTTACAGTCCCTAGAAATCAAGTGTCTTCTAGCTTCTAGATTCTTGTTCCTGGGATTTTTTTGCTTCTGTAGGTGTCACTTCTGTAGGTGGGCCCACTTTGATAACACGGTAGCTCTTTCTACCGAGGGACTTGCATCTCATCCACCAGAAACATTTATACAACCCTTGTGCCAGCAAAAATTTAGGAGAATAGCTTGATTGCAACAGGGCTACCCTGCCACAGGTCATTCAGGCTAACTTAGGCTTCAGGCTTCAGTCTTCTATGCCCATCAATGGCAAGGGAAAACCTAGTTGTTCAACTAGGTGCCATGGAAGGTCCATGCGAGAGAAAAATGAGATAATAGTAGACCACTCTTCTGTTCTGAGTAAGTGGGAGAAACCTCAAAGTGTAGCTTTCTCTAAAGAAATATTCTCAAATATTTTTCAATTTTCATGCTCTCTCTCCCTTTCTCCTTTTTTATATTTTCAAGGTAAGTAGGTGGATCCATGACTTGGAAACTACTTTAACTTTTTGGCAGGTACAAATTCTATATATGGTGATCTGTCTCACACTCAGTTTGGCATCAGATATAGATTATACTTATCTTTCAGTAAAAATCGAAGCAGGAGAAATCCCTCTTCAACTACCGTAGTCACAATCTTCTTTGCAGTTCAAAGAAGCATTATGAGGAAATAAGCAAATTAATTAATTCTAATGATTTTATTAATTATAATCATAGAGACTAATACAGTTTAGATACAAAGAAAGTACCCAGCAAATGTTTGTTTGAAGAGGAAAGGAAGAGGAAGGGCAGACAAGTCACCTTATATAATCCGATAAATGTACCCATATTCTAAAGCCCTGCTTTTTCCCCTTTAGCTTCTGCCAGCTTTGACCATGATCTTGCTCTTAGCCCCAACAGCCATGTTTATTCTCCTTGCATCTGCTATCTCTCCTTTGGGTAACTGATTATCTGACCTTGGTCATCTCTCTGAGTTCACATTTGCTACAAAACCTGGTTTTGGGGTAAGCTTATACTCCTTTGATGATGAATCTTGACCTACCTTATTTTTATTCATTTATCAAACAATTATTGAGAATCCACCATAAGTCAGGCATTAAGAGGCACTGAGAATAAAAAGCTTAAAAGGGTATGGTCTTCGTATGTTAACACAAATAACTGATGTACAGGGCAGACATTAAGTGCTTTATAGAGGTTATCTTGCTTAATACTTACAGTCACCCTGTAAATAGATATAGTTATTATCATTTCTGTTTTATAGATGACAAAACAAAACACAAGAAGGTTAAATAAATTACTCAGGCTCCCATAGGAGTAAGATGGAGCTGGCAGTCTCCATGTTTGGTTGGTTCGTTGGCATTTTTTAACCAACATGCTATGCAGCTCCATCCATTTGGTTCTGCCTGATGTATTGAATGACTTCTGTCTGCTTCTAGGGTAGAGCTAGTGGGTCAGTGATGGGGCTTTAACTGGCTCTGGTGATGGCAATGAAGCTTCTCATGAAAATTATGGAGATGCAATATTGTGTGTTGATAAAGGGCATTGGTTGAAGTTATGACTTCAGTCTTTATTAATTGTGTGTCCTCTTTATTATAATTGAGGCATAAGCCTTAATTTTCTATTCTGTAAAATAAGGATAATAATGATACCCACTCGGGGTTGTAGGGAGGTGAAACAGAATTTAACAAAGTATGCGACACTCAGGAGGCATTCAATAATTATGCTATTATTTTTTGAAATACATATATATTTTTTAAATTTTTTTAATGTTTTATTTATTTTTGAGAGAGAGTGAGAGACTCAGTGTGAGCAGGGGAGAAGCAGAGAGAGAGAAGGACACAGAATCCTAAGCAGACTCCATCCAGGCTCTGAGCTGTCAGCACAGAGCCCAATGTGGGGCTCAAACCTATGAACCATGAGATCATGACCTGAGCTGAAGTCAGATGTTCAACCAACTGAGCCACCCAGGCTTCCTGAAATAAATATATATATTTTAAAGTATAATATATCAAAAATATTCAAGTTTGGTCTTTGTTCTGAAAAAGTCCAAGGCTTTGCTCATAGTAGGACATTTGAAATGAGAAACTTTTATTATTTCTATTTTAGAGAAGAAGGAAATGATATGAAGAACCACCAGAGACCTGTCTAAAAATTTGGTTTTTGTTTTAATTTATTTTTTATTGAAAAAAAATTTTTAATGTTTATTTATTTTTGAGTGAGAGAGCGTGCACAGGAGGAACAGAGAGAGGGAGACAGAAAATTCAAAGCAGGCTCCATGATGTCAGCGCAAAGCCTGATGAGGAGCTCAAACCCACGAACTGTGAAATCATGACCTGACCCAAAGTTGGATGCTCAAATGACCGAGCCATCTGGGTGCCCCAAGAATTTGGTTTTTAGAAACAAGATTTCTTGCCTCTCTGTTCTTACTCTGTTTATGGTGTGCATAGGTCAATGAAAAGCAAGTTTTCAGCATTTGTGTTTCTTTTCCCAGGAAATTTTTTTTTACCTTGAATCCATAACACTAGAAGACCTGTGTAATTCACATAATTTCTACTTAATTTGTGACTTTAAAATGGCAAAACTGCTGCATAGTGAGGCCCCTCCCCACTGGGGAACCTCAGGCCCACTGATGAAGGATATTGGCTTCTACAAAGATGTGCAAGATATATATGAGGTGTGAGGGGGAGCTCACATGGGTAACCCTTCTTTAAGTTCCTAAAAGACAGTAAGGGAGTGAATGACACAACTCTATTTCAGCTCTGAATGAAAGCCTGTATTAGAGACAGTTCTCTCTTTTTTTTAATGTTTATTTATTTCTGGGACAGAGAGAGACAGAGCATGAGTGGGGGAGGGGCAGAAAGAGAGGGAGACACAGAATCAGAAGCAGGTTCCAGGCTCTGAGCTGTCAGCACAGAGCCCGACATGGGGCTCGAACTCACAAACCATGAGATCATGACCTGAGTTGAAGTCGGTCGCTCAACCGACTGAGCCACCCAGGCGCCCCGAGACTGAGGTTCTATGTGGAGTTGGGTTTGACTATTGGCAATTCTGTCATAGTTTAGCATTTGATCTTTGGATAAAAATTGGCTAAGTAGAACATTATGTCATCAAAATGAATAGACTGCTTTGTGACATTGGAGGACACATAAAATATGCAAAATAATTCTTACAAAAGGAAATAAAGCACATTATATCTGTTTGGGGTTACATGAACTCCAGAAAGAAATCCATACATTTGAATTTAAAATCATTTTCCTTAAATTAAAATCTTTTCTAGGGCACCGGTTTTAACATTAGAAAGAGAAATTATCCTCTAAAACATGAGACAAAACTAAATTTCTTAGATTCCCTACTGTTCTACTTTATTTTGAAAGGTCCAGAGGCAGTAAATTCTCAAACATGAAAATGTCCTTTAGCTGCATGGCATGGCCTCTGCTATGAGTTTCTCAGAGAGCCCATGAACTCTTAAGATATTCTTGCTAAAGCATAGTGGAGAATTGTCTCTTCAATCTTCTCTCTGTATTTGAAGAAGGAAAAATTCAGTGTAGGGAGAACTTTTCCATTTATCTATACATAAGGAGGTAGTGAGGGAAACAGAGAGAAAGAGACAGACAGCCTCAGAGATGGAAATAAAAGGGAGTCATTCTGAGCAAGCAAGCCACTTAACAGCTTCTCTGTGGCCCAAATGTGAAACCACATACAGACCTATTCTCAAGCAAATGAAGTAATTTTCCACATTTGCTTACAGAAAAGAGCTGGACTCATTCATCAGACTAACCTGCAGTTTCCAGAAAGGTCAAAACTGTCCATTTTGACTATTGTATTGATAACACCTAGCTTAAGGCTTGGCTTATGATAGATGGACAGTAATATTTGTTAAATGCAAAGTGTGAGTGATCAAATTTCTCCCTCTTTATGTTACTTTTGGTATAAGAAGCTATAGTATTTTGAATTTAAATGCAAGTGTGGTTCTCTTAGCTTAGGGCAGACCCTGCAATGTGTATGTTTTACAGTTTTTGAGCCTTACAGACTACTTTCGCAACAACATTCCTTGGAAAAGATATGTAAACAATAACAATCTTTATTGTAACCAATTATTTTGGAAAGCATTTTAACCCTTTTAAGTAGAGAATTCATTCTAGCGTGTGTGTGAAATGACATAGGCCTAACTAGATGTGAACATTCCTTGTGGGGAGGCTTGGCTGCTGGGGTTGATTAGGTAAGGCCACTTGAAGCAGGATCACAGAGGTTATTATATTAGTCTATTCAAGCTGCCATAAGAAAATATCACAGATGGGTGACTTAAACAGAAGAAGTGTTTTATCACAGTTTTGGAGGCTGGAAGTCCAAGATCAGGATGCTGGCTTGGTTGGGGTCCAGGAAGTGCTCTCTTTGTGGCTGTCAAATGGTGCCTTTTTACAGTATCCTCACATAGCAGAGAAAGAGAGACAGCAAGAGCACTTTACTTACAAGGGCACTAATCTCATCACAAGGGACCCATCCTTATGGTCTCATATGAACCTAATTACCTCACAAAGGCTGCGTTTCCAAATAACATTACAACAGGGGTTAGGACTTTAACAAATGCATTTTGGCAGGACACAACTCAGTCCGTAGCATTCCTGTTGAGTTGATTGGATTTATTCTGAATTTTCTGCAGTTTCTTAAGCAGCTGAGCAACAGAGAATAAGATCATGGTCTATGTTTCAGGAAGATAATCCTGAGTAAGATGGACTGAAGAATAGTTATGATTAGCAATGTGGAAAGAGGAGAACTGTAGATGGAGGAGTTGACTGTAAGTGAGATGTCACAGATTTAAAATAAGGTGCTGGAGTGGAGAAAAGCAAAAAATCAAGGATTCATGAAAAATGAAGAACCAACAAGTTTGAGCAACCACTTAGGTATGGAGAATGAAGGAAAGGGAGGCATTAAAGTGCCTCTGAAATTTTGAGCCTGTACAATATGAAGAATAATGGTGCCGTTGATAGATCCAGGGAACTTTCCAGGGAGGAACCAAAGTTTGATGTGCAGAGGATGAAGAGTGGAAGGAATATCCCATTTTCCCAGCTAGGTGGCACCTGTGTGTGTATGCATCTATGTCTATATACCCATCTAAATAACAACGTGAGCTCGCAGCTGAAGTCTATTTTTAATATGAAGTGCTAGCTGGAAATAATTGAGTCATAAATTAATAAACTCAATATGACAAATATTTATTGAGCACTCTTTCTGAAAAAATGGGAGATCCAAAGACTAGTAGTCCTTGCCATCTGTCGGCTTACAATTTAGTGAGAAGTTCATGTATTTAAATAATATTAATTTAAAGTAGACTGAGATATTATGTAGAGAAAATATCTTCTGTTAAAGGTAAATGTTCTAGGGGAAAGGTATTTAGTATTTAGAAATTTAGTATTTAGAAAAACTTCTACTTGGAGGGAGTAGAGCTTGATGTGATTTTTGAAAAATGGTTGGACTCAACAGAAATGAGATTATTCCAGAAAGAAGGTATCTCATGAGCAAAGATCCTGAGGTGAGAAAAAGCAAAAGGGCATGGTCGAGAAAGAAGAGCAGAACATTCTGATGTAAGTGTAAAAAAGGTGGAAGTACATGGCAGAGGAAAGCATCTTTCCTAAATATCATGTGTTCTCAAAGAGGCAGTGTTACTCCAAAGGGAGGAAAAAAATAGTTCTTACTTAAAAAAAGTTTTTGGAAATGTTTAGTGATTTATTTGGGCAGGGGGAGGGCAGAGAGAGAGGAGAGAGAGAGAATCCCAAGCAAGCTCCATGCTGTTAGCACAGAGCCTGACATGGGGCTTGATCCCATGAACCATGAGATCATGACCTGAGCTGAAATCAAGAGTTGGGACACTTAACTGACTGAGCCACCCAGTGTCCCTAAAAATTTTATTTTATTTTATTTTATTTTATTATTTTATTTTATTTTTTATTTTTGAGAGAGACACAGAGTACAAAGGGGGGAGGGGCAGAGAGAGAGGGAAACACAGAATCTGAAGCAGACTCCAGGCTCTGAGCTGTCCTCACAGAGCTTGACGTGGGGCTTGAACTCATGGACTGTGAGATCATGACCTGAGCTGAAGTCAAAGCTCAACTGACTGAGCCATGCAGGCACCCCAGTTCTTACTTTTTAAATGAAAAAAGCACAGATATACATACAATAAATAGTCAGGCATACAGTATATCTGTGGTATTGAAATTGTGTGTGGGTGATTAGCAAAAGAAATATCTAAGAAGACTCCTTAAGTTGAGGAACACTGATATTGATGGATTTCGGCAAAGCAATGAATTTTATGAAGCCGCCCAGAAGAGAGTAACTTGCTTTATCTGACTTCTGGTTCTGGTGATTTGAGGTGAGTGTAGGTAATTTGGGGAAAAATACTCTACAAACTCAAATTGTTAATGTAATTTTGGAAATTACATGTAAGGTAAATTATGCAAAAGTTGGTTTTCCCTGACTCATGGAGAGAATGACTTCCAAAATAATTTTACCCTTCTCTTGGATTCTGGTGACTTGGCATTATAAGGCACATGAATTGCAGGATGCTTTCAGAGCCCATTACAGTCATTAGATAATGAACATTCTTCAATCTCACCAATGCCATTAAGAGTGACATCATCATTTTCTAAATCTAAAGACGTAGACTTGTCCTTTTTCACATTGCAGAACAGTTTGGTGATAGATCTAAGATTGAAAGTTATTATTTTTATTCTAGGAGGTGCTGTCAGTTTATTTTAATCATTTTATTAGCAAGTATTTATGAAAACACAAAATGTGTAATTATTGTAAGTTCCAGGCCCTGTGGGGGAAAAGACTTAGAAAATTAGAAGTTACATTTACAGGTGTAATAGAGAGTTGGAGAAACAATATAGAAACTCATGGGAATTTATGTTAGAATGAGTTCATGTAGTCATCTGGTAACCTAACTTTGGTAAATAAACAATAAATAAATAAATAAACAAACAAACAAACAAACCCTTTAGCTTTTTTTGTGATGTGTATCTTTTTTAGGATAGTAACACTGTGTTGAGTATCCAGTTTCACAAAACTAATCAGGAGTCACACAGAAATAAGCAGGAAGAATGATACAGACAATTTACATTAACCTTGGAAAACTAGAATCTGCTGTAACTCAGGAGGGGAAAAAACAAGAATAAAGATTACAGTAGGAATACATGATAGATTATATTGCTGTTGATGAATATCTACTTCATCACCCTACTGAAGACTGACTTGGCCATGTGACTTGCTTTGGCCAATGAAGATGAATGGAAGTGACGTGTGTTACACACAGGGAGAAGCTTTGAGAGCAGGTTCACACTTTGCCAAACTCCTTTTCTCTGCTGTGATGCCCACAATGTTCCAGGGATGACTATGTCAGGTGAGTCCTACAATGAGCTACAGTCAGTCCACTATGACATGAGCCATGAGTGAGAAATGGAACTCTGATTTTGTAAGCTAATGCAATTTTGTTTGTTACTACAGCACAGCCCTACCTAATCTCACTACTACTGAAAGCTAGGACGGCAAGGTGTCAATGAGTAAATGCAATTCATGGGGTTGATTAATGAGAAGTATGGAAAATCCTTTCCTACAGAGAAAACCAGCTGGCTGGAACTCAGTAGGAGAGGCAATGATTATAGTTGAATGGTTCTTCAGTAGGTAAGGCAGTGTATTCACTGCTAGTTATGTTTTATGTGTATCTTTGGGCATATATCTATTTCAGTTAGCAGACAGAAGAATACAACTATTTTATGGGGAGGAAATAAGTAATGAAAAATGGCTGCTTCTTACTTTATTATTTTTCAACCATGCATTGCAATTCAAAATAATTTACTTCCCCTCAGAAAGTGGGAAGTTTCAAGGGAAAAAAAAAAAAAGCCTAACAGTTTGTTTGCCTGTGACCTTGAGTTAGGGTTTTCTATCATTCACTCATAGTATCTTCCAGTCCTATAACTTACTATTTGCATTTGAACATGCATCATATTGCTTCTCTGCCTTTCAGCTTTTATTATTTGAGTGTGACCACTATCACGACGGTAGCACTTCTTCAATGTTACTGATTTATGAAAGGGAAAAACCCATCCACATGAAATGATGGTGATTAATAGATAATATTTTTAAAGCACTTAATTTTGAAGAATTTCCCTTGTATTATCCCTTTTATATCCTCACAACGATTCTGTGCAGCAGGTGCTACTATTATCCTGATTTATCAGTATAAGAAACTGAGGCACAGAAAGGTTAGAGTTGTACAGTTGCACAGAGACTGGCAGAGGATGGATTTAAGGATGTAGAAAGTTAGAAATAGGATCCAGGAAGCTATTTTCTAGTCTCTTGCTAATGAGTGGTACAAATTTAAGCAATTTCATATATCTGGATCTGAGTTTTTCATGTTTCCAATAAAAAGAGTTGACTAGGGGAGTCTCCCAGCTGTAAAACTCTATAAATCTCTGCATCATTAAATAACTACATTTAGATCACTTCATGCATTATGGGAAAGAATTGTGGCATATTAGAAAGGCTATAAGGTTTGGTGTGACGCAAATGTGATGTCTGGCAAGTCTCTTAGCCTTACTGAACCTGTTCCTTATGGGTAAATTGTCAGTATTACCCATTTCAGGAATTTGTTGTCATGTCTAATTGAGATAATATATTTTGGAGTTCTTTGCTAACAATATAAACAATATAAATAAAAGAAATGATCACCATGTGAAAGACACTATTCATCCATTCTTTTATTGAGCCACCCATCCATTCATCCATTAAATATTTATTAAGTGCCATTCACAAGGGTGGAGAGCAGGGTTACTTTCCTGTAAGGAGCTCATAGACTAAATTGGAGATAGGAGAAGGGCAATATTGTCAAAGGGCTTGGACACCATGTTAGGGAGGTGAGATTTTAACCTGTTGGTGGTGGGAATCCATGGAAGGATTTTTAAGGAGAGGAATGTGACTAAATTTGTACGGAAACTATTAGTCTAGCAAGGCTGTGGGGAGATGGAGTGGAGGGAACGAGACAAGAGAGAAAATTGGTGACAGTAGTACAGCCTCTCCTTGTTGCCATCTGAGACATCAAGCAGTGTTTGGCCATAAGTAATTCTGAAACTGCAGCCATGAGAGACCCCTGTGTCTGCATGGATATCGAGGTGGCAAGAAAGGGACAAAAGGGACAAGAGTCTGTCAGCTATGTTGGCAAGGCTTATTCAAAGACTGCCAAAATTGTGTTGTTATTGGGGATTTGCCTCCACACACTCTACACTCCACTGTCCTGCACTAAGCTGGTACCCATGGAAGCACCAGAGGTACTAGGAATATAATAGGTGGGTATATAAACTTGATTTTACTTTGATCATTATATTGAGTCTGGTTTCCCTTAGAAGTCAATCCCTAGCAGAACTAATAAACATCAAACTGTGGGAAAATAGTCATTTTTGTCTAAAATGTGTTATTCCTTTGTTCTATTGTTTTCTGGTAGAAGTATCAGAAGGTGGGAAAGCCAGAGGCCTAGATAAACCAGTAATTCTTTAATTAATTCCTAATCCTCCCCTGTCATTGACCCTAATAAATAAAAGCAGAAATCCAGGGATATAACATACATAGATCTTTCCAAATGTATAGATATATTTGCATACATCTTTTCACATATAGGAATCAAAATACTTGTTACCAAAATTTGTATTAGTAAATACAGAATATCATAGAATATAATAAAGTTGCCAACTCTGATACCAGGTGTCTGGTTTCAAATCCTGGCTCATCTTCTTGCGGGCTGTGTGACCCTGGATAAGTCATCTACTTCTCTGTGCCTCTATACAATGGAGGAAATTGTGTTCCTACCAGTTAAAAGTGTTTTGAAGGGTTCCATGAATATAAAGGGCTCAGAACAAGGTCTGGACCATCGGAAGAGCCTAAATAATGTTAATTCTTATTAACTGTATTAACTGTGGTTACTATTCATGCTGCTAAGGAGGCAAGTGTGCCTCCTCATGGGCCTTTCTAAACACAGAAGTGTCAAATTTAAATATAAGGCAAGCAAGAAGTTTGCCCTTAACTCAGCACAAGAGGCAAATAGAGTCAGAGAATGATGAGACAGAAACTTAGAACTGGGAGGCAAGTCCAGTTCTTTTTAGAGTCACCTTGTTAATTATAGCTTATGCATCTCAGACATTTCCAAATCCCTTTTCCCTAGCAGAACTGATTTTGGTGTTGTCTATTCCCTGTTCCCCATGGTCTCCCTGAGCCTGAGCCTCAGCCTGGACCCCTCTGACTTAACAGATGTACTAGCATAGACCTTCTGCTTTCCAAGGTCAGAATTTCTGGGTGCTCACCATCAGCCAAACTCCTTGGCACAGTATGTATCTGAGTGGCTTATAAACAGGGCTGTGTCTGAGTTGGTGCTAATGCCTCCTGCACCAGAAATAGTTAATAATCTCCTTGCAGGTGCTTTCAAATTGACTTCCTGATAGAGCAGCAATAATCAGTACCATCACACCCTAACTTTACTCTAGATTGCTAGGTCTTTGAACTTAGGGGCTGGTTTTTATTAAAATGATGAATTACTGTATGGATGCAGTAGGGATTCCCTCTACTTAACTCATAAAAATATCAAAAAAGGAAGCAATGGAATAAACTGCCTGGTAAATATGATTTTTAAAAACTTGAAAAATTACCACAAAAAAGAAATGGAGGTATTAGCTAATGCTATGTTGGTTATGATTTTGCAATATATAAATGTATGAAACCAACATGTTGGACACCTTATATGAAACTTACACAATGCCATGTGTCAATTATGTCTCAATAAGACTGGAAGAAAAAAAACTTAAAAAAAACTTACAATGTCAAAAATCATAGGCAATATTAAAATGCAGTTGACAAATTTGGAAAATTTTATGAGTTAGGATGACTGTGTAATTAATTTCTTAAGGTGTCAATAAGGTGTAAAAGTCAATAAGGAAAATACTGAAAATGGAGCAAACATAAGACATTTGTGGCATTTTGCAGATGACATGATATTATGCATTGAAAATCCGATAGACTCTACCAAAAGTCTGCTAGAACTGATACAAGACATTTGTGGCAGAAATAATTAAAATCAATAAACATGACAGATTTTCAACTTCACTAGTGATCATATAAACATAGATAATGGAAAGTTACTTTTTTTTTACCTATGAAATTGGTAATGATTAAAATAGGTAATCATGATGAAGCTACCATAAAAGTTATCTCTTACATTGTCTAAACAGTACAATACTTCAGGAACAGAATCTGACCATATGTTAGCAAGGGCTAGCCAAAGACCTTAGAAGAATCCATACATTTGATTCAGTGATTTCAGTTCTAGAAATGTCCTCTATTGAATTAGGGGTCCATAAAAAGATTGTCGTACAAAGATGTTTACTACAATCTTGGTTATAATAGCAACTAAACTCAGTGACATCAACAACAACAAAATAGCAAAACAAGCAAAAAC
Organism: Herpailurus yagouaroundi; assembly: GCF_014898765.1. NCBI lineage: Eukaryota > Metazoa > Chordata > Mammalia > Carnivora > Felidae > Herpailurus > Herpailurus yagouaroundi. The sequence continues at coordinate 85,697,329 of NW_024412388.1, read as the reverse complement.
AAAAGAACCTGTAAATGTGTATTTTTAATGAGTTAAAGGTGGAGAGTGATCCCACAAATTATGGTTCACTCCTATGGTAGTATTATTGCCCACCATATTTTTAAAAAGCTTTTATTTAAATTCCAGTTGGTTAGTTCACAGTGTGATATTAACTTCAGGTGTACAATTTAGTGATTTAACACTTCCATACAACATCTGAGGCTCATCACAAGTGCCCTCCTTATCCCCATCACCTGTTTATTAACCCATCCCCCCCCCACACCTCCCTTCTGGCAACCATCAGTTTGTTCTCTATAGTTAAGAGTGTTTCTTGGTTTGCCTTTCTCTCTTTTTTTTCCTTTGCTCTGTTGCTTTGTTTATTAAATTCCACATGTGAGTGAAATCATATGGTGTTTGTCTTTCTACCTGTGCAAAAATATGGAATGCTTCATGCGTTTGTGTGTCATTCTTGTGCAGAGGCCATGCTAATCTTCTCTGTATCATTCCAATTTTAGTGTATGTGCTGCTGAAACGAGCACTACCCAACATATTTTTTTTCAACGTTTATTTATTTTTGGGACAGAGAGAGACAGAGCATGAACGGGGGAGGGGCAGAGAGAGAGGGAGACACAGAATCGGAAACAGGCTCCAGGCTCTGAGCCATCAGCCCAGAGCCCGACGCGGGGCTCGAACTCACGGACCGTGAGATTGTGACCTGGCTGAAGTCGGACGCTTAACCGACTGCGCCACCCAGGCGCCCCTACCCAACATATTTTTAATGCATCCATTATTAACCATGTTTAGAAATAATTTTTAATAACATGAAAATGCATGTCTCCATCATACTTCATTATATTATATTATATATGATAGACATATCAAGCTGTTATTAACCATGTTTTGGAAGAACTTTTATTAACTTAGGGATATATACATACATATATCATAATATATGTAAATATGATAATACACAATTACATCATAATAAAATATTGCCTACATTTAAAAAAGTAAATCTACACAGATACACAAACACATACACTGTAGAAAAAAGACTGGAAGGAAATAAAACCTTAACTGCATGTAATTGCTGTTTGATAGAAATGATGGGGCTAAAATACACTTAAAATAGCATGAACGATCCTGCTATAGAGATGTGATTTATGCAGCATTTTTGGACACTTCTCAAATTGAGCCTCACCACAATTCTGTGGGTAAGTACAGGCAGGTATTATTTCCCCTTTGCATAGAGAAAGGTGCTGAGGCTTAGGGAGGTGCTTGGTTTACTCAAGGTCAAAAGGCAGAGCTGAAATATGAACACGGGTCATTTGACACCGTATCTGAAGCTGCTTTCACAAAAATAAGTTGACTCTTTAAGATCATATGGCTAGAAAATCTATAGCTATAGGGACTCCAGGAAATGGTGAGAACTTGCAGTAACAATTCTTGAAAGTTTCACAGCTGTTGATAAGTAAATGCAGATTCTAAGTAAATGCAGACAGAAGTTTCTGCAGGCTTAAAAAAAATTATTTATTACTCACAGTATCTTAGCATACTGGCTGAATAGAAGAGCCATGAGTCACCCCTGAGATTTTTGAGGGAAAGCAAATGGGTATTATCCCAGTCTATACAAGAGACAAACTCATAAATAAGAGAAGAATACACTTGACACTCCCACACACTGAGACTGTGGCCAAAAGGAAGGTAAATTTCACATTCCTGACTTCTGAATCATGAAGTGGTTTCATATTCTTATACCCCAAACAGGGTATGCTACTGAGGCGTCCTCAAGGCTTGTTCACAGGTGAGTCTGAGCAAATGCATTTCTTCCTGAGATGCATACCTCTCTACTTTAATTTAGTTCCCTTTGTATTCCATTTTGTGTTCCCAGTAAAAACAAAAGCACTCTTACTCAAGAATTTTGGAATTAGGAAAATGAGCACTGGAGTAACTTTATACTCATCTGGAAGACACAACATGTAACCTTTACCCCTCCTTCATTTGAAGAAAACAACTATACTGTGGTTGGTACAGGAAGTCCCTGTGGGGTATCTCCTGGGTGCCAATTATTTTTATCACTCATAACAGGTTTTATTTCATTTCCTCAATAAGTACTCATTTATATAATTTGCTCTTTCCTCTTAAAGTATTATCTATTTCATTCAAGCTCTAAAAGTTTACCCTCAGTTTTCTGTTTGGCTAGAGTGCTTTGCCTTCTGAATTTTCTAAGCATTTTTCTTGATCCATCAAATCGGTTTGCATAGATAGACCTAGTGTTCATTATTCCTAAAATGTAAAATACTATGCTAATTTATTTTATGCTTGATTCTACCTTTGTGCTATGGCATATTGAAAAGCATTCTGAACAAAGAAGACACTAGTAACTATTAATAGCTGATTGGGAAATATTATGACTCATACATATTTAGAATACAGTATAATGTCAGTATATTTTGGCAAACATACCTTAAATTACAAAAAAGGAATGCCTTTGTTAAGTTCTTTTTTTTTTTTAAGTTCTGATGGTTCTTATCAACTTAGAAATTATAACATAATGCCTTGGAAGTAGGTATGTTCATCTCTGGTCACACCTTTACTGGCCCTCTCAACCTCATGCTTTTCATTTAACCCCTCATATTTGGACTTTTAACAAATGAGAGCAAATTATTGGTGGGGTTAGATTACTGTACATAAAAATATGCTAGGTGATAAAAGGGTAACAAAAAATTATACTCAAGACTGTAGAGTAAGACCAATGTCTGTATGTGTCTGGAGAATGTAGGTGCATTAGTTTAGCATTTGAACAGTTCTGGGGCTTTAATAGGCTTATAATATACTTAGGAAAGGAAACTAAATATACTCATCTAAATTCAAATAGCAATATAAACGAAACAGTAATCAAGGCATGTCAAAATATGTTCTGGAGGGGAGCTAGGTTTAGGTTGGGAGAAATTGCTGTATTGTGGAGTCATCAAGAAAGTTTGTGTGGGAAGTTGCTAAGGATGACTGCAATATAGTGTGTAATAATATCAGCTTTAGATCAAGACAGGCCTGGGTTTGAATTCTGGCTTTGTGATCTTGAGCAAGTTATTTTATCTCTGGGTTTTGGTTGTCATTTGTTACACTGGCTTAATGAAAGTAACTTTGTAGATGTGTTGGAAGAATTCAGAAAAATGAAATATGTAAAGCATTCAGCTTAGTTCCAGGTACACAGTAAATGGTAAACAATGGTAGCTGTTATTAATTAAATTGGAGCTTGAATGACAGGTTATATTTCAATGGTGGAAGCTGAGACTGAAGGAAGAGGAGAGACAGGACAGAAAAAGGCAAAAGATCTTGCTGGTGGGGCAAAGGTATGAATAAGGATGAAAAGGCCTAAATATACAGATACATTTAAGAAGAATATAAATGGATCACACTGAAGATTTTGGATGGGGGGGCAAGGATGTTACACCATTTGTATTGAGCAGAGGCAGTTTGCTTCAGGTCACAAACCATTTGACCTTAGCAGGTGGCTTGGCATCTTCCCATTGGATGCTGAGATGCTGTTTTTTGGCAAGGTAAACATCCTATATTTATTTGGTTACTTGCTTCACAGCACCATGGAGTGTCTTACACATTATGTAGTTCTTTTATGACACACCTGTGAGGTAGAAAAAGCTGTGGATAAAAATGGCTGGCATGAACTGAATGGCCCACAGCAGGTGATCGTGCTATGGGGATGGGCCTGGCTCCAAGTTTTCTTCTTCCCAGAGCCTCCCTATAAAAGCCCATTTGGCCAATCATGGCATTTCTCATTACACATCTGCTCTGGGAAAGAGAGAGAGCACTGAGCACTGTCAGGACTCAGGCAAGAGGCTTCCAAGTCTTCTGCAAATGACTCATGCAAATAGTTTTGCTTTACATATATGGAATATAGATGTGTAATTATGCAAACACTTGCACATAATTTCCACAGTAGCATGGTGTCAATAAGCAGGTGCTTTCTTGTGTTTACAAAAAGGCTCATCCCACTTCTAAAACATTTATTTTTGTAATATCTTTCATGTTCGACTTACACTTTTCTTTGGACAGATTATAGCTGTTTTTCCTTCTCCTCTGACAAATGACTAGGTGAGCAGACATGGTAAACATCTTATGAAGCCATGTAAACTTTGGAGAACATTTGTATTCACCAAAGTCACAAAGCTAAGGCAAAAATGACCTCACTGGATTTTCCTCGTTGTTTCGTGAGCATTGAAAGGAGAACACTGGTGAAGGAAATGCTCTCATGCAGGATTATGGAGATGAAGGACAGACTTGCATGGCAAGGATGCTCAGGGATCATCTCAGTGATGTTTTATTTTTACATAAGAGAGCTTCAGCCAAGAATTTAAGTCCATGATTCTCAACCTTGGCTGCTATTGGCATTATCTGTAGAGATTTGAAAACAACTTCTTTCTTGGGTCCGTTTCCAGGGTCTCTCATTGTAATGGGTTTCGTGTGTGGCTAGAACACCTAGAGTTTTAAAACAACTCCCTGCCCTGGTGATCTTCTGTGCAGCCCCCAAATTGAAAACCACTTTGTTCCAAGCCACTTGTACTAATGAACTAATATTTCATTAAGATTTCATTAGCCTTCAATAGGATATGTCAATATGAGCAGCCAACATCTGTCAGTGGGAGCCCAAACTGCTCAATCTGAAGCAATTTCCTCAAGCTTCCAAACTTCCTTCTGGAAAGAGAGGAGAGAAGGGCATATAGAACAAAGAAATGAATCATGAACTGTATTTAAGAACTTTATGCCTGTATTTAAGAACTTTATGCCTGACTTTAAATTTCGGCCATGATTAATTAGCTTGTATCAGACTTCCCCTCCCACTAAAGTGTGTACCAGTATGGAGAAGAATATAAAACAATTACTTGCAGGAAATGGGCAGCAAGCAATGTCTGTGAGCAAAGGGAAACACATGAGCTACATCCTGCATTCACCCTGATTTCTCCCTGAATGGAATTTCCAGACCACTGTTTGGGGGAATAGAGCCCAAGCAGAAAACAGTATTTTTGCTATCAGAGGAAACAGACTGGTGTTTGGAGTTACCATGGTGACTGCAATTTGAAGGGTAGGATATCAGACAGAAGAAGCTACAGGACTTTCAAAAATCTACACAAAAGTTCACACTGTGTCTTTGGCTGACTCATAAAGTGGAGCATGACAGAATGAGATTTCAAGAGATGGGACAGAGAAAAAATAAAGGGAGCCTGAAATATAATTGGGAATTTTAGAGGTTTCACAACTCTGTGGAGACATTAATGTTTGGGTCCAGCTAAGTGAACTCCCTAGGCTTGTTGTTGCCATTGAAATACCACATCCTAGAAGTTAGGGGAATGCTAGGAGTATGCTAGAAGTAAGGGCTGGACTCTAGGAAAAAGGGCAAAGTGAAATAGACCCACCCTTGACTCAGACTAAATGTGGCAGGATGAGGGTGACCCTCTAGTGATATGATTATCTGCCAGATAAAAAATTAATGTCCTTTAGGAGATAACATACTGCAAAGCACCTATGATATATCATTTATAATATCCAGCATTTAATAAAAAGTTTTAGGCCTGCAAATAAGTGGGTAAAGTGCCAAATAATTACGAGATAGAACAGAAAAAATGGACCTAGATGTGATATAAGTATGGAATGTAGTTAGTAAGGAGTTCAAAATAACCATGGTTTATATGTTCAAAAATAAAGGAAAATAAAGGCAAAATGAATAAAAAGATGGACTATTTCAATAGACAATTGGAATCTATTAAAAGAATATGATGGAGATCTGGGTCTGCAAAGTTCAATATTTGAAATTAAGGTCTTTATACCTAACATATGACTATTTAGCCTGGATTCTCATGGTATTTGTATGGAATAAAATCTGTGATGTGAATAAAGAAACCAATAGGTATAAGATGATTAATGACAAATAAAATATAAGAGAGTGGAATTGCATATGCAAAAGAGGAAGTTCTTATGTGAACTGTGCTTGATTTTGACCAGTGAGATGAGACAACTATAAAACATGATGTTCAAATGACCAGAAATACATATTTAGTCTGTGTATTAGTTTGTTAGGGCGCTGTGACAGAGTAACACACACTAGGTGGTTTAAGCAACAGAAATCACATGGCATTCTCCTATATGTGTGTCTAGGTCCAAAATTTTTGCTGAAATTAATTGTAATTAAGTTGCTATTGCTTTCAACCCAAAAACCTAATAATTGAAATAATTGGAACAAGATGTAAGCCTTTGAGGATTCAGTGTATTTGGAAATGATCAGGATAGAGCAAAACTTGGAGTTCCAGATGGACAAACCACCTGCTTCCTTGGCAGTCAGAAGGGGGAAGAGCAAGGAGTCTGGAATGAACTGGAGGAAAAGAATGGTGGAAATAAGAGGAAGATTGATTTTTGGGACAATCATCTAGGAGAGGCCTAATTTCAGAGTCTAGTTATTGGACTGGATTCTAAACTAGATGCTGTAAGATCTACCTCCATATTTAGATTCTCTAACTTAGTCGTGTAAAATAGCTATTATTGCATGTTGGTTTCTATTGTAGCTTGATGCTATCTATGCTTGTACGTGTAGTTTTGGGCTGCCTCGTAAGTCAGTTCTATTTTGTTTTTTAAAATTTTATTTATTAATTTTTGACAGAGAGGGAGAGGAAGAGAAAAAGAGGTTGAGAGAGAGAGAGAGGGAGGGAGAAAACACATGCACATGCAAGCAGGGGAGGGCAGAGAGATAGTTAGAGAGAGAATCCCAAGCTGATGATAGCACAGAGCCCCATCTGGGGCTTGAACCTACAAACCGTGAGACTATGACCTGAGCTGAAATCAAGAGTCGGACGCTCAACCGACTGAGACACCCAAGCACCCCAGCTCTATTTCCTTTTTAAATCATATTTTCTGAAGTAAAAACATGCCTGGAAGATGATGGTCACATCCATATCCCGGCCCCATAGTTATAAATTGGTCTCTAGATCTTCTACATTGGAAAATATATCAGTGCAAGTGAAACTAGTAATCTTAAAAAAAAAAAATTAGATTTTCTTTAAACTCTTTATGTAGTGAAGAATAATCCTTGTCCAGAAGAGGTCTGCCCTCTGCCCTCAGCTGCTGGGAGGTATTCTCTAAACCCTTGCAATGCCATACCTGATAGGAGTCTTTGTGGGACTGGAGGCTGTGAATTTCAGAGTTTTCACAGCCTCTGCATTTCCAGATAGTCTGACAGAATTTCCGGGTAGTCTAACGGTATTAAATATAGTAGGAACTTTGAGTCACACAGTATCAGTTTGACCCCAGAATGCCTGGCAACTGAGGTCAGCCATGTGGGCAATCAACCATAGAGCCCAAATAAAGGCTCTGGATGCCAAGGCTTGGGTGAGCTTCCCTGGTTGGCTCTCTGGCTGATACTCCATTTGTATCATCATATATTACTGCTGGAAGAGTAATGCTGTGTGTGCGTGGCTCCATGGGGAGAGGATAACTCAAAGCTCTGTGTTTGGAACTTTCCTAGATTCTGCCCTATGTGCTTCTTCTCTTGGCTGATTTTAATCTCTATCTTTTAACCTAACCTAATCTGTATCTAAAACCATAATCATGAGATAAGTGTTTCTGGTGAGTTCTGTGAGTCTTTCTAGTGAATTATTGAAACTAAATGTGGTCTTGGAACCCCTGAGTTTACTATTGGTCAGAAGTAAGGGTTTCTAGTTCACACAAGGGTTTCTCACTTCACACAAAAGTAAATAATTTATAAACGATGTTTCTGTAATTACTAGTAGTGACAATTCACCTGTGAAGAACTATTTTATTTTATTTTGTATTTCAAGTTTTTATTTAAATTCTAGTTAATTGACATAGATGGTAAAATTTCCCTTAAGTGTAGAACTTAGTGATTCATCACTTCCATACAACACCCAGTGATCATCACAAGTGCACTCCTTAATGCCCATCACCCATCTGGCCAAACCCCTTGTCCATCTCCCTCCATCAACCCTGTTTGTTCTCTATTCTGTAGAGTCTCTTGTGGTTTGCTTCCCTCTCTCTCTCTTTTTTCCTTCCCTTATATTTGTCTGTTTTGACAAAAAGAACTTCTCATTTAAATTGGCATGAAAATAATGCTGATAGTTGCTTGTAATAGGGAAGAGGATTTGAGATTTAAAATAACTGGCAGTTCTTCTAAGTACTGAGGATTCATTCATTCAACAAATATTTGCTGAGCACCTTATTATATGTCTTAAAGATACAGTCCCTTCCATTAGAGATGATTCCTAGATTTTAAGGAAAATTGATAATGGCTAACAGAGAAATCTGATTCAATTTGAACAAGGATTAGATTGTTAAGAGAGACAGATACATCAAGGTCATCAAGTCTGTTTTGTTGTAATGGTTAAAATTGTGGTGTTTGGAACCAAGTAAACATGGGCTGACCACCTAATGTGATTTTTCAGTGCCCATACTATGACATTCATTGCAATTTTCAGCTCTTTCTCACTTTCCTCATCTGTAAAGTGGAGATAATAATATCAACTTCATAGACTTCTTGTGAAGATGAGGTAGGATGATGATGTATTAAAAGACTAGTCACAGGGGCACCTGGGTGGCTTAGTCTGTTAAGCATCCAACTCTTGATTTTGGCTCAGTTCATGATCTCACAGTTCATGAGTTTGAGCCCCAAGTAGCCTCTGTGCTGACAGTGCAGAGCCTACTTGGGATTCTCTCTCCCACTCTCTCTCTGCCTCTCCCCTACTTGTTCTCTCTCTCAAAATAAATAAGTAAACTTAAAAAAAGATCGGTCACATAATCAATACATGTTATCTATTGTTATTAGTATATTCAAGTGTTTCTTAATGAACATTTTAAAAAAATGAGTGTGAGGGGATATTGTTTCCCAGCATACCTATATTAATGTCAGTGACCACTTAGTTCCTCGGTCCCAGGAGTGACTATGGCATCATGGGGACAGAATGCAGGTCCAGTTTTGAACTGTATATTGTAGCAGAAAAGCAAACGGACAGGTTTGGGATTTATTTAGTAACAGTGACTTCAAGTACAGCTGCTTTTGCCACCTTTTGTTTTGTGAGTAAAATACCAGAGAGATTTGGCTGTTGTATATTCAGGGGTACCAAGCCCTGGAGAAGGTGAAATTGGATTTTGTGGTCATGGCTTTTAGGCAGAAGAAGGATTCTGAAGCAGCTGGGGAGAGTAAAATAAACTGGGGAAACTAGTTTAGTCTGTAGCAACATTCACGTGTTTAGATGGTTTCTCATTTGGGGTGGCTCAAGCTCTGCCCCCAGACCTTTTAATTGCACAGAATATACTGAGCAGGCAGTACTGCACAAAGCTTTGGTAAATTGTTCATTTCTGAGATTTTCTTCCTTCATATAGACATTAGCTTACTCAATTAAATTTATGGGATAGGAAGAAGCAAACATAACATAAAAAGCTAAGCTAACATTTTATGAAATCACAGTACTTTTCCTTGAGTACGTTAGAAAAATAAAGCCATGTAATCCCACATGGAGCCTTCTGCACATCCCTGCCTTTGAGCAATTTAGCCATTTTAGCTGAGTGCACTAATCTCTTCCAGGGAATTATACCTTGCACTGACACCACACTTTGGGCTCTTCCCTTTTATTCTCAAAATGAATAAATCTTGTTGGCTAGCAGAGTAGATTATATTTGACTCATTTTAAGTCAATTACTCAAAGTCACAAGGCTAGACTAAATGGCAGAGCTAAAAGATTAGTGCTAGTTCCCCCTTCAGTGGACCCTCAGTCTCCAGACTCTAGCTTTGCAGTAGGATTGTGTGGGAAGCTTGTTGAAAATGCACATGCCTGGGTGTGAGACACAGACGTGCTGATACACACTGTCTGGTACAGGAACCAGAAGTCTGCTTTTTTAACAGCCACGCTTGGTAATCCTGAAATAGGTGATTGTAGACCACCACCAGAGGGATCACATAATGAGGTCTTCTGGTAGCAAAAGCTACAGGTTATCTCTGCATCCCTTAAGCATCATCTGCAGTCCAGGGTAATGCCATTTCTGGTGGCATAGAAGAAAATAGAGCTGTTTTCTCCAAAAGAAAAATGATGTTTTCTTTTTCTCTCCCTTCCTGATGCCACTGCAAGATGTTTACATCTGAGACTTGAGAATTTTCGGTTGAAGCTCAGCTTTACCCTTGGGATCTCCAGGAGTGGCTTGTATTTGTGATGTTCATACTGCATTAGGGAATGAACATGAATATACTAGAAGCAAACCAGAGCTTCAGCCATGAAATGTTCCTCTTTCTGGGCAATCCACTCATGCCCTCTGTAGCCACTGATTAAATGCCATGGCCTGACCCTATTCTTGCTTTACGTCTGGTCCCATCAACTCCTTCGACCTTCTGCAAGTAGTTACCAGGAAATAGACAACATGCTAACCTTTCTGAAGACCCATGCTCCTTCCCAGAAGTGCCTAAGCAAGCCATCTCATGAGAATACACAATTGCTTCTGGGGTCATTCTGGTCATCAATCACCAGAAGACAGCAGTTTCTGCAGCAATTTGACACTCGTACTTTGTGCTGAAGTTGGAAGCTGCCACCTTTCTTTTTATTAAGGAAAATTCAGCTTTTGGCATGACCTTATGCTGTTTTATTTTTTTTTTTAACCTCGAGTTTTCCTGGCCCTAATGGAAAATGCTTTATATTTCATAGTGCAAGTGTAGATATATAGTGTCAGAATAAATCCCATGTTCTGTGGGACTCCCAAAAACTATAATTGTGTCACAGAAACAACAAAACATGCTAATGAAGAAGGTTTTTTTTTCCATCAGTAAACAGTCTGCATACATATAAGTTTCCTGTAAACTAACAAAGATGATACGTTGGGAAGTTTCTTAGCAATTTCAGAATCATGTGATTGTATTTTCTCATTAGAAAAATTATGGGGGTTAGAATGCATTAGGGGTTAGCAAACTTATTCTGTAAAATATTTTAGGCTTTGCAAGCCATATAGTCTCTTTTATAGTTACTCAGTGCTGCTGTTGAAGCACAAAAACAGTCATAGACAAAACATAAATGAATGGGCATGGCTTTGTTCCATTAACTCATTTACAAGAACAGGAGGTGGACCGTGTTTCTCCTGTGAGCAATAGCTTGCTGACTCCTGGACTCAGTGGTCTTTCCTGGATCCTTAGATTCGTAATTCCATTCAAGCAAATTAAAATCCAACTGTCAGGGGTGCCTGGGTGGCTCAGTCAGTTAAATGCCCAACTCCTGGTTTTGGCTTAGGTCTTGATCTCATGGTTTGGGAGTTTGAGCCCATTGGGCTCTGTGCTGACAGCACGGAGCCTGCTTGGGATTCTGTCTCTCTCTGCTTTTCCCCTGCTGATGATTTCTCTCTCTCTCTCTCTCAAAAAAAAAAAAAAAAAAAAAAAAAAATCCAACTGTCACTTGGTTACTCTCTGATTAAGATCTATAATGCTATCCATTTCTAATTTTGTCTGTCCAAGAGCACTGGTATTAGAAATAATACCAATATTTATTTAAAAACTCTTGTGCAGGGGCGCCTGGGTGGCTCAGTCGGTTAAGCGTCCAACTTCCGCTCAGGTCATGATCTCATGGTCCGTGAGTTCGAGCCCCTCGTCGGGCTCTGTGCTGACAGCTCAGAGCCTGGAGCCTGCTTCCGATTCTGTGTCTCCCTCTCTCTCTGACCCTCCCCCATTCATGCTCTGTCTCTCTCTGTCTCAAAAATAAATAAATATTAAAAAAAAAGAAGAAAAAAAATAAAAACTCTTGTGCCATGAGTCTGATAAATATTTTTCAAATAGTAATTGAATTCTCTCAAACCTAAAAAAATGGCGCTATTATTATGATTTTCATTTATAGACGTGGGAAACTGAGGCCCAGAGAAATAATAAGGGAATAATTGTATGTACCTACAGTAAATGGTACAGTTGGGAATCATATTCAGGTGTGTCTACTTTTAGAACCTGATTTGTAAACATCATGCTCTATACTGCTTTACATGGAGGTAGAATATTTTTGTATCCCAAAGAGTTATTAGCATGTGTGCTAATCCCTCACAGGGGAACGAGCATAGAGCAAGAATGAGGAAAAAGGGGGAAAAAAAAAGGAGATGGAAGCCATGGAAAAGAAGGATTTTAATAGGTGGGTCTACAATATCAAACATGATGAAAGCTGAGGCAGAGAACTGAAAAGAAACCACTGGATTTGAAAATTAGAAAGTATCTGATGACTCTCAGACCCTCAATGGTTGGGGCCAGAGGCCAGGTTTTAAGAGGAATAATATGGGAAAGTAAATGTCTTTTTAGAAAATTGGCAATACATCGGAGAGAAATAGGATACTGCTTCCAACTCCCCCAACCTTTTCATTCCCTCTCCAGGGGGCAATTAAGAATACCAGCTAAGAAACACGTATTCTTTCATAAGTTGATCCTTACGTTGCTTGGCAGAGTTGCCATGAGATAAACATCAAGACTTACTACTACAGAGGAGTGAACACTGCTTTGTGCAGCGGGAATTCATCAGTCTTGAACCCAGTCAGTGAGTGACAGCCGGACACTAAGGTTTCCTTCTTGGTGGTTGGGAGTATTGTGTCAGCATCACTGAGTTCATTATTCTTTTACTTTCAGAGCAAGATGAAATTAAGAGGCTAGCTTGTTGGGAAGTTAGTTCACTATGCCGTACAGATCTAAGAAATGTTGGAGTGACTGCTGTTCCTGAAAATATAGGTGGTAGTGGAGTAACAGGCTTAGTTCTCTTGGTTTTGCTTTTCTCATAAAATAGGAGAAATGGATCAGTTCTGGCAGAGTTCAAAGCTCTCTTTCTGTCACTGAGGAGAAATAACTCTAAGGGCCAGAAAAATAAGATAGTGTTTTTATGTCAATCCCTAAATTAGAAAGTTCCAAGCTATGTTATTTCTATCTATAGCCATCTAAGTGGGTTCTGGGGACCTGGTGCTAACTTTGAAGAGAGTTGGCCTCTTTTGCAAAAACCTTTAAACTGAACAATTGCTTTCAAAACAGATTGTCTATAATGCCAAACTAAAAACTACTCGTTTGAATTTTAAAAGAATCATCATGTGGAATACTTTAAGATTAAATACATAAATATCTTCGGTGATCCAATATGGGAATTTGAGTGAAGGTCAAAGTTCTTCTATGACATTTAGAGATGTTTAAAAATAGTACTTTGAAAACAGAGGAAACTATGGATTATCCATATTAACCTTAGTGGTATCATGAATAATGGGCATTAACCAATAATCAATCTCAAACCTTAATTAGCCATTATACAAGGTTTAGTTTACAAGAAAAGCAAATATTTTATCAGAGTGGCTCATAAATTGCAAATTGACATAATTACACATATTAAAATTTTATTTTGGGGGGGCACCTGGGTGGCTTAGTCAGTTAAGCATCTGACTCTTAAGTCAAGAGTTCGGCTAAGGTCATGATCCCAGGGTTGTGGGATCAAGCCCTGGGTCAGTCTCCACGATGAGTGTGGAGCCTCCTTAAGATTCTCTCTCTCTCTCTCTCTCTCTCTCTCTCTCTCTCTCTCTCTCTCTTTCTTTCTCTCTTTGCCTCTGCTCCCTCCCTTGCTTATGCTTGCCAGCTCTCTCTCTCTCTCTCTAAAAAAAAAAAAAAAAAAAGAAAGAGAAAAGAAAAATGTATTTTTTCAATTTGACAATGGTGATTTGTGACTTGCTTAAAGAATTGTTATTAGAAGCAAGGAGATAGGGCAAAAGATCTGAATAATTTTTTCACTAAGTTGTGTAATTGAGGCTTGGCTTAAATGACATGTAATGTAATTTAATTATTTAATGAACACATTGGTGGTAGTGTGCAGTTTTGAGTATTTTAGGAAATATGATTCTTTTCACCTGCCCTTAATTATAATTTTTCTTGTACTTACTTTTCTATTAATTAATCTTTAAAAAGTGGGGACACCTGGGTGGCTCAATGGGTTAAGCCTCTGACTCTTGATTTGGCTCAGGTCATGATCTCATGGTTTGTGAGTTTGAGCCCAGCATTGGGCTGTGTGCTGACAGTGTGGAGCCTGCTTGGGATTCTCTGTCTCCCTCTCTCTTCCCCTCCCCTGCTTGTACTCTCTCTCTCTCTCAAAATAAATGAATAAACTTCAAAAAAAAAAAAAAAAAGAAAAAGGAATTAAGAAACCCTTTTTCAATATTGTAGGAAATCATAATTAGTTCATTATGAACTAATCGGAGTATAATTATTCATGTTTCTGTTCCTTTTATTTATCCTTACAATATTTATTCAGTTTTGAATTCAAAAGACCTTTAACTAGTTCTACCGCTAACTCTAGCAGTAGGTACCTAGTAGGTACCTAGTAAATGATTTTGTATTTGTGTTCTTTTGAATAACCTTTTTTCATTTTTTGGCTTTAATGTCTTTTTTTTTTTTCAAGTTAAATCTGGTTTGACACAATTTTATAGACAACCAAGATGTCTATGCTGCTTATTAGTTGCACTTAGGTACTTGCCTACTTTGCTTGTTGACATTGGGATTGACTGTAGAAGTGAGCAAATCACCCAGTATTTTATTAAGATGCTTGTTATTCTTATGGTTTCATGTAAAGAAATGAAATTAAACAAACTCTAAAACTTACAGCCCGTCCTATGTACATCCCTGGAATAAGAAAGTATTTCTGTTACTTTATTTCAATTCTTAGGGTCAGATTTACTTTTTATGAATCTATTGATTGTTCTTTTTAGGATTAGTCACAAAAACTTAGAATATAAATATAGTTGACTTAGAATTACTACCTAATAGCAATTGCTATCATACCGAGACAGTTTCATTTGTATTAAATGTATGAAATGGATAATTCTATGCATGGTTATTTAATTAATTAAAAAGGTGATTACTGAGGCTTTCCTATTTATTTTGGAAAACAAAAACTTATTCCAAGTATTTAAATATGTTGAAACATGAATCTTCTCAGGCCGTTGCTAGGATATTGCAGACAAAATAATTTTGCTACTTGCTTGAAAAATCTTGTTCTTCCTATGAGAGCAATCAAACACAATTGCCAGAGGAAATAAAATATTTAGAATCATCTTGTATTGAATTAAGTCTTCTATTGTTCCAACTAATATTAAATTATAAGTCACCAAGACTATACTTATCCTGGTAAGCAGTGAGTAATGTATAGAATTGTCAAACAATATGTTGTACACCTAAAACTAATATAACATTGTATGTCAATTATACTTCAATAAAAAAGGAATTAAAAAATTATAGGTCATCAAGTCCAAGTTTGTTTTTTATTTTAAAGTTTAAACTCCAGATTTTAAAATATTATGAGAATTATCTTAGAAGGAAGTAGAACCTTGTTTCTGAAAATATCAGATATAGTACTTTTTTTTGAAAGACAGCAGAGTAAAATATCTCAAAATTAAGTTTCTCAATACAAATTAATTTCTCATAATTAATATTTAAGAATTTCTGTGTCTTATTTTGTTCATGTATTAAAATTGCTTCTCATTCACTTTGTTATAGAGATAAAAGATAAAAGGGAAATTTTAAACGTGATTGATGGCAATATTCACTTGACCTAGACAACAACATTAAGCATCCACTTCTGAACATAATCAATTTCTAAACTGTTAGAATGTTCTTCTTTATTTAGTACTTGTTATGGGCTAAATTATGTCTCTTCCTGCTAACCCCCATACTTATAATATTGGAGTCCTAACCCTTATAGTGCCTCAGAATGTGAATGTATTTGGAGATAGGATCTTTTTTTAAAATGTTTGTTTGTTTGTTTATTGAGAGAGAGAGAGACAGAGACAGAGTGTGGGAGGTGCAGAGAGAGTGAGAGGGAGACAGAAAATTCCAAGCAGGCTCCGCGCTATCAGCACAGAACCCGATGCAGGGCTCAAACCCATGAACCGTGAGATCATGACCTGAGCCAAAATCAAGAGTCGGACACTTAACCGACTGAGCCACCCAGGTGCCCCAGAGATAGAGTTTTTAAAGAAATAATTAAAATGGGGTCTTTAGGGTGGGCCCTAATCCAATATGACTGGTATCCTTGTAGTAAGAGGAAATTAAGACATAAACAAGCACAGAGAAAAGGCTATGTGGAGACCCATGGAGGAAATGGCCAGAGAGGCTTCCAAAGAAACCAACCCTGCCAGCACCTTGATTTTGAACTTTCAGCTTCCAGATCTGTGAGAAAATAAATTTCTGTTGTTTAAGCCACTCAGTCTTTTGTACTTTGTTATGGCAGCCGAGCAAGCTAATACAATACAGCTATAACTATGGAAATTCTCAGAAAAATGTCTTCACTTTTCTGAGAGGTTTTATGAATTCCAGTGCTGGTGGTTATAAACTTTATCAACCACAACACATTGGTGGTAGGGTGAAGTTTTTGGTGTTTTAGGAGATATGATTCTTTTCATCTGCCCTTAATTATAATTTTCTATTTCCTCTGACTTCCAGTTTGGTGGATAGACAGGGAGTGTTACAATGGATGGTGAGAATTTGATGTGTTCCAGAACATCTGAGCACTGAATCTATTGTCTTTATAGTTCCATGTGTTTGTGTAATGAATAAGTGAGACTGTGCACATGTGTGTGTGTACATGTATATGAAGGATGTGTGTGTAGGTATGTGTGTTGAAGAGGTGCTATAGTGGACTGGTTAAGAGCACAGATTCTAGAAGCAGGGAGAGGCAAATTTTTTGCTCTACATGTACTAACTGTGATCTTAGGCAAGTTATTTAACCTCTCAAGTCTTTACATTCCTTATCTGTTAAATGGGTCCAGGGATAGTTCCTCCCTCATAGAGTCATTGTGAGCATTAACTGGTTTGAGTATTTAGAATAGTACCTGACACCTAGTAAGTGCTGGGTACATGTTAGCTATTATTGCATGCATTTTTGCAGGCGGCTTCAAGTGGAACAGAATTTTAGTCCCAATGATTGGTGAGAAATGAAATACGTAGTAGCTTGAAATGTCTATTTTGTTAAATAAGAGAAGAATGCACTTCTTTCTTGACTTCATTCATTCATTCATTCATTCATACATTTAAATAAAGCTTTATTTGAATCTTGCTTTCTTCAGCCAGCAGCTTGCATAATTTTGGTCAGTTTACCTGACCTCTGAGGTCATAAGATTTGTTTATCTCAATGATAAAATAAGGGTAGCAATCTCTATTTTACAGAATTATTGTGAGGATTAATGAGATGAAGCAATGGATTCGAAGAACCATACATGGTCCTGGAAAGTAGGAGGTGCTAAATTGTTGCCTTCTTTTCCATTCTTCGTATTCCCTAAATTTCAATATGATATTAAGGTTATACACTGTAAGAAAAGGGAATCAAGGTGTGAGAGAAGTAGGAAGGCACTTAGAGATGAAACTGAACCGCTCGCGAACACACGGAGGACAGTGGGGCCAGATCCAAGAGAGGACTGAAAATTCTGTCTCCCGCTCTTCCACATCAGTAAGTTGTCCTCCTAACATATATGCTTCTGCCTCTCTCTCCTTCCCATATGAGACCTAATAGCATTTAATGCACAATCAGTGGGGTTTTTTTATTTGATTTTTTATTTTTTAAAATTTACATCCAAATTAGTTAGCATATAGTGCAACAATGATTTCAGGAGTAGATTCCTTAGTGCCCCTTACCCATTTAGCCCATCCCTCCTCTCACAACCCCGCCAGTAACCCTCAGTTTGTTCTCCATATTTATGAGTCTCTTCTGTTTTGTCCCCCTCCCTGTTATTTTTGTTTCCCTTCCCTTATGTTCATCTGTTTTGTCTCTTAAAGTCCTCATATGAGTGAAGTCATAGGATTTTTGTCTTTCTCTAATTTCTCTTAGCATAATACCCTCCAGTTCCATCCACATAGTTGCAAATGGCAAGACTTCATTCTTTTTGATTGCCGAGTAATACTCCATTGTGTATATACACCACATCTTCTTTATGCATTCATCCATTGATGGACATTTGGGCTCTTTCCATACTTTGGCTATTGTTGATAGTACTTCTATAAACATTGGGGTGCATGTGTCCCTTTGAAACAGCACACCCACAATCAGTGGTTTTAATAAATAGTCAGGTAGAGATTGACTGGGGAAACCAGATCATGGTAAGGCTTGGCAAGGGTGTTACTGTTTTTCCTGTTCTTACAAATGTGAACATGTTTTATGTTTCATAGGATTAGGGTCATAGCCTTTTGGAAGTCGATGATTTGTGTGCTAAATCTCTGCTGGTCCCTCCCTTGCCCTTTGAACCCCTTCTTAATGGCCGTATTGATTTGCTGGATTTCCCGACCTTCCCTTACTTATTAATTCATGGCTCCCACAGTCAACCAAGGGAAAATGCATCAAGCTCACTTTGCTCCCTGAATCTAGAACTGACACATCCCGTCTGCAGCATTTGGCACAGTGGCTGATTTGTTATGGATTTCTCTTTTGCCAGTACAATTTATTAGCCAATTAATTTCCATTTTAATCTCTTTATGACCCTAACACGTTGCAGAGAAGTAAAGGAGAACCTATTGATAAGAACAGAAATTTTTAAGTAATATAGAACCAGTCTACACAAATTTCAGCCCTTTTTTAAGGGAATGCAAAACTCAGATAAGGCTGAAAAGGACTTGAGAAGAAAAGCTTGAAAGTTTTACAAGAGTCCAGATGGTGGCAGCAGAGAATGTGAGAAAAACTCAGGAGCAATAATGGCTTAAAAGTATGATTCGAATATGTTGCAGATAGTTGCAAAGCTACTAATTATTGATTGGCAATTAAAATAGGGAAACTGGCTAAGGAACTGTACTTCAGTACCAGAGATGCCTGCGTATGACTCATTGGCATTGTAAATTTGGGCAAGCCAATTAACTCTTCCAGGTCTTGTTTTCTCATTTGTAAAGTAGGGATAATAATAGTTACAGGATTGCTTTGGGATTAAGAGAGATAATGTATATAAAAGGTTTAGCCCTCGCCTAGAAAATTGTAAGTGCTTAGAAAAAGAGAGAAAGAGACATGAGGGAAGGGGGCGGGAGAATTATGTAAAAAATGAGCATGATATTTCATAATGAAGTTTCTATAACATATTCTAAATCAGTGTGGTACTATAGGGAAAATGAAAGCAGTCAACTCTTGGGTACAGGCAAAAAGGAGATGCATTGCCTGCAGAGAGTATTTATCTATCTATCTATCTATCTATCTATCTATCTATCTATCATCTATCTACATTTTATTTTTTCTTAATTTTTTAAATGTTTATTCATTTTTGAGACAGAAAGAGACAGAGCACGAGTGGGGGGAGGAACAGAGGGATAGGAGGACACAGAATCTGAGGCAGGCTCCAAGCTCTGAGCTGTCAGCACAGAGCCCAACATGGAACTTGAACCCACAGACTGTGAGATCATGACCTGAGCTGAGGTCTCTCAAACGACTAAGCCACCCAGGCACCTCCTGTCTAAGTTTTAAATTTTAATTCCAGTGTAGCTAACATACAGTGTTGTATTAGTTTCAGGTATACAATATAGTAATTCAATAATTCTCTACATTACTCTGTGCTCCTCATGTGGAGAGTTTAAAGAGAATAACAACACCAGTGAAAAATGGTCTACTTTTTAAAAATCACTATGCACCAGTGATTCTAAATCATGCCAGTGATAAAATGCTTTTTTTTTTGCTCTAAAAGGAATGCCTTAGTTTTTTTTTTTTTTTTTTTTTAGGTTTTACTTAAATTCCAGTTAACATTCAGTGTAATATTAGTTGCAGGTGTACAATATAGGGTTCAACACTTCCATACATCACCTAGTGCTCATCACAAGTGCCCTCCTTAATCCTCATCACCTACTTTACTCATCCCCCTGTCTACCTCCCCTCTGGTAACCACCAGTTTGCTTTCTATGGTTAAGAATCTGTTTCTTGGTTTGGCTCTCTTTCTCTCTTTTTTTTCCCTTTGCTTGTTTGTTTTGTTTCTTAAATTCCATATATGAGGGAAATCATATTATATTTGTTGTTCTCTGACTTATTTCACTTAGCATGATATACTCTAGTTCCATCCTTGTTGCAAATGGCAAGATTTCATTCTTTTTTTTTAATGGCTGAGTAATATTCTTGTGTGTGTGTGTGTGTGTGTGTGTGTGTGTGTGTGTGTGTGTGTGTATTTATCACAGCTGCTTCTTTTTTTTAAAGATACAACTTTTCTTATTTTAGGACAAGAAATGGGAACATAATACAACATTTAAAAGTTACCAGATTTGTAATTTCAATATAGTTCCATCGATTTCTTATCTATCTGGATGTATTCTCACATAGGCCAACACAGTTTGACTAAAGTTAACTTCAATAAAATGACAAATTACATCTGCATTGAAATAATTGGTGGTTTAATCCTGGAATATCTCTTTCATGCAAGTCCCAAATCAATACCACATCTTCTTTATCCATTCATCAGTAGATGGATACTTGGGCTATTTCCATAGTTTGGCTATTGTAGATAATGCTGCTATAAACATCGAGGTGCATATATCCCTTTGATTTAGAATTTTTGTATTCTTTGGGTAAATACCTAGTAGTACAATTGCTGGATCATAGGGTAGTTCTATTTTTAATTTTTTGAGGACCTCCATACTGTTTTCCAGAGTAGCTGCACCAGTTTGCATTCCCACCAACAGTGTAAGAAGGTTTCCTTTCTCCACACCCTCTCTAGCACCTGTTTCTCGTGTTGTTGATTTGAGTCTAAAATACTCTTTCTTATAGAAACTCCTATAAATTGAATTTTTTAAATGACCCTTACCTTTTGGCCTTGACCTGCCTGCCTTCTATACTTATCTCTCACTGACTTATTCCTTCCAGTCCAATTGGACTAATTGTCCGGTGGAGAATGTACCCTGCACATTCCTGCCTCCACATTTTGATTTATACAGTTCCCACCACTTGGAATGACTTGTTCTCTTCTTTTCTTTTATCTAGATCTTACTTTTCCTTTATGGGCTCAGGATAAGCCTACATTTTCAGAAAGCCTTCCCCATCTATTGGATCCCACTAGGATTCCTCCCTTCTTGTGTGTGTAGCTATTTTGGCACGTAGCATCTGCTGTCTTGTATTGTAATATATTGCCCCTCCTCCCTATGTAAATGAGAGCTCTTTCATGGAGCTGATACTTATTTCCGTGATCTAGACCAGATTTA
Organism: Herpailurus yagouaroundi; assembly: GCF_014898765.1. Lineage (NCBI taxonomy): Eukaryota > Metazoa > Chordata > Mammalia > Carnivora > Felidae > Herpailurus > Herpailurus yagouaroundi. Next base: position 85,676,154 of record NW_024412388.1, on the reverse strand, counting down.
GATTTTGCTGTCATCTGTACACTTGTGCTTGGAGTTCCAGTTATTCTATTTCACTAAATAAACACAACTGGTGGGTATCTTCTATTTTGAACTTAATCTGAGAGATGTATACATTAACTTAAATAGTGTATATAATGTAATATCAATCAACATTTAAGAAATAAGACTTGGAGACAAGTGACTGGAACCTCCCAGAACTGAGATGAGTCTGGAATGCCCCAGGTTCCATTGAAGAAATTGTTCAGTCATTTTCTGTGGGAACTGGAATCATTTAATCCTTTCTTTGCAGGTGTGGAATCTAATTCAGGTTTTAGCATGCAATGTGTATCTTGTGGATTACATGGAAAATACTGGTCTTTGAACTTAAACTTAACCTTGCATCTATATTCTAACCAGCTCCTGCAAACAGTATACTGTCAATGTTTACCTTGACATTCTAAGAGACAAATAGTTTTTTAGTAGGATACATCAGGAAATGAACTACTTAAAATAAATTGAGAAGATCATTAGAGAAAATGTAAAATGTCTTTCTTCACATCTTCGTATTCAATATGTTAGCCTTTTCTCATGAGGTCCTTCATGACAGATCCTGGGATCACAGCCTCAGTATCCAGTAGAGGAACCTTAAAAGTTCTGGGACTCTTAACAGGTGGTCTGGGAAGAAAGAAGCATTTCTGAGCTGAGGTGGCTTCTGCTCAGGAGCAATTATGGACAGATGGTTTGTTTTCACTTCTCTCAGACTCTAAGTGAAGTTAGAACTGGATGTTCAGTCTTTCATCACTTGAGGTAGTAAGGTGAGAACTCTGTCTTATCTCATTACTGATGACAATCACTATCTTAGTCATTTTGTGAGCCTCGTTCTGGGAGCAAACCAAAGTTTGTCATTACCAAAGGTACAAAGAAAATGTGGTAAGGGAGAACATGGCATAAATCTGTAGCTGTTTGAAAGACTATTGTATAAAAAATGACTTAGACTTATTCTGTATAAACCCAAGGAATAAAATGAAGAACAATGATAATGGACTTCAGTTCAAAGTAAATAAAACTTTCTAACAATCTGTTGTCCATATATGGAATGGAGTGTTGTGTTGATACTGTGTTTCCCATGATGTGAGATATTCACATAGTGGGAATTCTGTAGGGTGTTCAAGGGTCAATGAATATGAATAAATTAATTCTAACTCTCCTTATCTATAGTCTATAGTTTTTTCAATTCTGCCATTTCTTTTCCCAAATCTATTGATTAGCCAGTCAGAATTTTTCGAGCATGTCAAATTCAAATCAATCAGCATAAAAAATGAATTTTTTTTCCTTTCCTTTTTCCTATTCCTACTCTCATTATTATTGTAGACTCTGGTCTTATCTTTTAACTTCTACCAGTTAGGGATATGGAAGAATAAGCCTCCAAGTAGAAAAGTATATGGTATTAAAATATTCAGCATATGAAAAATCATATGGGATTTTGGAAGACTATGCACAGAATTTCACTTTTTTTTTTTTAAGCTTAGAGAAAAATATAGTCTTGTAATGAAGTCTTACGTGGCACATGAGAGGAAAAATCTTGTGCTTTCCTCTCAATGGGAAGCTTTAATCATGTATTGAACAATTCTTTTCCCCAGCCTACATGTCCCAAGGGAGGGATTTAATGGGGGAGGGATTTTAATACCCCTTCTATTCAAGGGGTAAAAGAAAATTGCAAGCTTCTTTGGGTTTTTAACTCACATAGTTTATGCAGGTGCCATATTGGCATTTTCTTGCAGGACAAGAAAAAAAATAGACTCCCCTCCTTTTTTAGAGTGGGGCTTATAGGCTCTGCAGTGGGGTGGTTTGAAAGTCCTCAGAGAGAGGTAGTACAAAGCCTTCCATATGTTATTCAAACCACTGGTTTTGAGGAAGAATGAAGTGTAATTGTATTAGTCTGTGTCTAATCAAGAAAGAAAAACCACATAATAATTAGTAATTTGAATTGGAAAAGTTAAATAAAAAGGATTGTTGACTATAACAGGAAATCAGCATAACGAAAGATTAATTAATATAAAAGGAAGATAGTTCTAAGGAATATAAGGAATATAAGAATGTATATAAGGGATATAAGAATAGTAGATTACCAGTAGTTCTCAACTTGTTTGATTTCTGTTCATTCCTTTATTATTTCTTTCCTTATGCTTGGTTTGGGATTATTTTACTCTTCTTTTTTTTAGTTCTTAAATTGGAAGCTTGGATCATTGACTTGAAATTTTTCTTCTTTTCTAATAGGAGTATTTAGTACTATGATTTTCTCTTAAGTGCTACTTTAGGCTCATCCCACACATTTTGATATGCTGTGTTTTCATTTTCATTTAATTTTAAATCTTCTTTAATTTCCTTTATGACTTCCTCTTTCTCCCATGGGCTTGGGAGCATATTGTTTCTTTGTTAGTATTTTGGGATTTTTCCAGGTATCTGTCATTGATTTACAGCTTACTTAATTATGGTCAGAGAATATATTTTACAAGATTTTAATTTTTTTATTTTGTTAGGATTTGTATTATGGCCCTGAATTTTGTCTATTTTGATTAGTATGGAGTTTACTATATGTATTTAATTAGTTACCCTATGTTCAAATTATGTTACACAGCTTAATACAGTGTAAGGACCCTGCAACAATATATTCCCAATTCCTTTCTCCCATTCTTTGTGCTATTGTTGACATATATAGTACTTTCCGTATACTATAAATACACAATTCACTGCTATAATTTTTGCCTTAGGCAGCTAATTTTATTTTATTTTAGATTATTTGTTTTAAGTTTATTTATTTTTAGAGACAGAGAGGGGGAGAGAGAGAGAAAGGGAGAGAGAGAAACCAAAGCAAGCTCTGTGCTGTTAGAGCAGAGCCTGACGTGGGGCTTAAACTCACAAACTGTGAGCTCATGACTTGAGCCAAAATTAAGTGTCGGATGCCTAACCTACTGGGTCACCCAGGTGCCCCCTTAGGCAGCCAATTTTAGAGCTATTAAAAATAAAAATTCTTTTTTGTTCATCTTAGTTTATACCATTTTCAGTATTCTTCATTTCTTTGTATAATTGCAGGTTTTTGTGTGGCATTGTGTTCATTTTTCCTGAAGAATTTTCTTTAGCATTTCATCATAGTATAACCTACCACTAGTCTGCTAGTGATAATTTATCTGTTTTTGCTTTTCTGAAAAAATCTATTTCTTCTTCAGTTTTGAGAGGCATTTAATGGGATATAGGATCTCAGGTTGACAGGTTTTTTTTTTTTTGTTTCCTTTTAATACTTTAAAGATAGCATTCCATTGCTTTCTGGCTTGCATGGTTTCTGACATGAAGTTTGCTGTAATTCTTACCTTTATTCTTCTGTATGTAATACATCCTTTTGCTTTGCATTACTTCAAAATTTTCTCTTTATAATTGGTTTTCTATAGTTTTAATATGGTATTTCCTTGTGTGTATGTGTATGTCTGTATGTGTCTGTGTGTGTGGTTTTGTGTATGTCAGTAGCTTTGGAAAATTCACAAACATTAATCTTTCATATAATTCTCTCTTCCTTCTCTCTCTTCCTTCTGGGTTTCCAATTATGTGTATGCTGGATTGATTTTGTCTCACTGCTTTTGGATGTTCTATTCCTTTTTTTTCCACTCATTTTTCCTCTTTCTGTTTCAGTTTGGCTGATTTATGCTGATCTTTATTTATTTATTTTGTCTATTGACCTGTAAACTTCACTGCTTCTTTCCTCAGCCATGTTGAATTTACCAATAATTAGTAGAAGGAATTCTTATCTGTTACTACATTTTTCATTTATATAATTTCCTTTTAATTTTTTCTTACAGATTTTATGGCTGCTGAAATTCCCATGTATTAATGCATGTTGTTCACTTTTCTCATTAGAGTCATTAACATTTTAAGCATATTTATTTTAAATTCCCTGTCTAATACTTAGACATCTGGGTCATATCTGAATTTGGTTTTCCCTGGACAGTTTTTAAAAATTGCTTCTTTATGTGTCTTACAGATTTTTGCATGCATGATCTTAATCTTATGTAGGAATGCAGTGACTGTGGTAAACAGAATCTGGGGATAGGTGCCCAGAAATTGTTACATCACTCACATTGCTCAGTCTTTTGCATGGGAGTTGAGTCAATCTAATTAGAGATTGAGTTGGGTTTGGCCTTTGTTGTTATTACAGTTACCATGCGTGTATATTTCGTAGGGCATTTGCATATTCCTGTTATAGAGTCTTCCTACCAGTAATCGTCCTCCAGTAGCCTCACTACTCATTTTACTGTGCTCAACTGTATTTAATAATAGATCTTATTTAATTGTATTAGGTCTGTACCTGTGGTAGTACTAGACTGAGTATGTACTTGTGCATTTTTTTTTTCTAACTGATGGAAACAAAACTAAATTCTAGAGAGCTATGCATGAAATGCAGAAGCAGAAATTTGTTTACATACCCTAACCCTCCTTCCTCTTTTATCATTCCTGCAGAACCATAGGCACTTTTACCATATGCTTTTCCTTTTTGGTTCATAGTCATGTTGGTTTCTTCTTGGCTTCTTCATCTCAACCTAGGTAGCAGAACGCCTTTGTTTCCTTCCTATTTAGTAGCCTGATTGCTCCTCCTTGTGGACACATTTTTATTTTTATTTTTATTTTCTTTTTTTTTTTTTTTAATATATGAAGTTTATTGTCAAATTGGTTTCCATAAAACACCCAGTGCTCATCCCAAAAGGTGCCCTCCTCAATACCCATCACCCACCCGCCCTCCCTCCCACCCCCATCAACCCTCAGTTTGTTCTCAGTTTTTGAGAGTCTTTTATGCTTTGGCTCTCTTCCACTCTAACCTCTTTTTTTTTTCCTTCCCCACCCCCATGGGTTTCTGGTAAGTTTCTCAGGATCCACATAAGAGTGAAACCATATGGTATCTGTCTTTCTCTGTATGGCTTATTTCACTTAGCGTAACACTCTCCAGTGTGGACACATTTTTAAAAAGTCATTCTATTTTCCAGAACTTGTACACCCTTTCCATTTACCAAAGACCAAATATACTGCCTCTTTTCAAGAATTTATTTAATCTATTTTCCGTATAAGAATAGCTAGTAGTGCAATATTTTAAAGTTTCATGTATTTCTGAAAATAGAAGTTAGTTAGGTAGGTAGAGATATAAATGCCCTCTTCCAATATTGAGAGATTAAGCAAGCATCCTGATGTCCTTTGTTCTGAAACAAAGTGTTGGCCATTTCCAGTGTCAATGTCTAATAGAGTCAAATGTGAGCAATTGTCCAGTTTCCTATTACGTTCTCATGTTCACAGAGAGATGCCAGAATTAACACTATTCTACCCACAGTGCTCACTACCAAAGAGAAACACCTTTACTTTTGAATAAAAACAATCAAAGAAGAAAAGTATTGGTTTTGGAAGTTGTAGTAAAATCTCGATTTGGTGTACTTTTTTATTCATGTGGTTCAAAGTATATTGTATGACAAGTAGTTTTTCTTTTCTGAACCTCAGCATCAATTTCCTTCTTTGATCATATTTCCTATCTTTTGTCTTTTATCAAGGCATTTTTATTAGTAAGGGCTATTATCTCCTTCTTTCTCCTTAAGGCAGTCTGATAGCAATCTCTAATATCCTTTGAATAAATTTCATTCAAGGCAGTTATCAGTAGAGGCAACTGTCCCCTTGTTTAACCAAAATTCATGGTTTCATTTTTGCTTGGGCATCTGAACTCCATTAGTAAGGAAGAGTTTCATGTTTTGTACCCAGAGTACAAAGATAGTCATAAAACATTTTTTCTTGTTTCGAGAAGGGTGGTCAAGAATGGGCCTTAAGATGCCATAGATGCCTTTCTAATCCTTGCTTTAATAAATAAATAAATAAATAAATAAATAAATAAATAAATATCTTAGATGAAGTTAGAGATAAAGAGATTTTCCTGGACAATTAGTTATTCTGCATATGGATCTGTGCATTCATAATTTCCCTTTCTAAAAAATATTTCAAGCATTATTCCTGGGACTTCTGTCCCCTATTTTTATCTTACATCATTCAAAGTTTTTACTTTCTGGGCCTCTTTGTATTATCCCATGTATCAGGGTCAAGAGAGAAGCATCAACTAATAATGGCTTAAACAGTAGAGTCATTTAAAAAAAATATTTATTTTCACAGAGAGAGAGCAACTGAGGGAGTGTCAGGGAGAGAGTGGGAGAGAAATAATCCAAAGCAGACTCTGAGCTGTCAGTGCAGAGTCTGATGTGGGGCTTGAACCCATGACCATGAAATCATGACCTGAACCACAATCAAGAGTTGGACGCGTAACCAACTGAGCCACCCAGGTGCCCCGAGACACTTTTTTTCCCCCTGCATTTGAGAAGTTTGGAGCAGACAGCATAAAGCTGAAGTGGTATTACATAGGGTCAGGAAAAAATCTAGGCTTCTGTCTCCTTTCCTACCTTTCTTCTGTACAGTCACTATTCCCATGTTTACTGAATGCTCCCGTAAAACTCCATTCCAGTCAGATAGTAGAAAGGGATAAATCAGGGCAAGTACCCTTTCCTTAAGAGTAGTTCCTGGAAGATGCCTTCTATTACTTTCACATTCACACAGGCTTGTACCCAGTCACACAGCCACACTCAGGTGCAAATAGAGTTAAGGAATGTCTATGTTCTGAGATGCTGTATGTATTTTGGTAGCTAAAATTTGAGGTTTCTGGCAGTAAAGGCAAAGGGAAGATAATTTTGGCAAACAACCATTGGTGTATGCCACATACCACATTGATATGCACATTTCTAAGAAACATTTCACAGGAGCCAGTCAAATTCGAAACTGAGAATCCCATTTATTTTTACCAAGATGATTCATAGATTCAGTTGCATACCATTCATGTGCTGGGAAAACCTGTGTACCATAATGGTTTTAAATTCAATTCTATTCTTACACCTCAATATAATTAAAATTAATTCATAGCCATTTTTGATACAAGTCCCAAATTATTTACTTGTAAAAGTGAACATGAAAAATATAGAAGTTACTGACTAGCAATACATTAATGTCTCAGTGAAATCTGTAACAGTTTCAGTACATGTGTTCGTGCTGTTAGATGTATTAACCTTTCATCCCATGCTTGTCTTCCCAGTTTTATGTGGTATGGTGTTTACATCCACTCTAGTACTAAAAGTTAAAAATACTCAGGAATCTATAATAATGAAGGGCATCGATAAGAATTTTTCACACTCAAAATATTGAAGGAAATATCTAATTGAGGATTGGATCCAATTAGAATTATTAACACTACTCTGTATCCCCAAGTTGAATTGTTTGATTCTACAACTTTGTCTTCTTGTTAACAAAATACATGCCAGTTTTAAACATAGCTATTCAAGAGGAATGAGATAAAAATTAGCCTGCAATTTTCAAGGAAAATTGTAATTTCCATATAAGTGCAGTCCAATGCCTTTACCAATATACACATAGTTAGTTTGTTAGATTATAAAAACCGTTCTCCTAACCCCCTTCAGTCTCAAACTACTGACTATTTTCTCTTTTTTCCCTTAGGGAAACACTCTTTGAAATAATACTCTGTATTTTATATCCTCAATTACTCTCCTCCCACTGTCTCTTGAGTCCAATTCAATTAGATTTTTTTCTCCATCATTCTACTCAAACTCTATCAATGATTTTTAGGTTTCTATAATCAATGGTAACTTCATAGCATTCATCTTATTAATGTATCTATAACATTGATACCATTGATTACTCTCTCCTTCTGGAAGCTCCTTTTTCTCTTGACCTACAGGATGCTATACTCTTTTGGTTTTTCCCTGATCTCAGTTTCTTTTGCTAGTTTTTCCTCATCTTCCCAAACCCTTCACATAGAAGTGCCCTAGACCTTACATGTGAAGTTCCTGTCTCTAGGCATTCGTGGTCTTCTCAAATCTCATGGTTTTAAGCACAATCTGTGTACTGATGAATAAATGATATAGAACTGTATCCTGGACATTTGCTCTAAATCTAGGCTCATATTTCTAACTACCTACTTGAGTTTTCAATTTATAAAATCTAATAATCATTTTAAATGTAACATATGCAAAGCTGAGCACCTGATCTTTGCCTCAAAGCTTCTTCCCTAGTTTTCTTGACCTTGATCAATGATTTATTCATCATTGCAGTTGCTGCATCCCAAAGACTTGGAGTTGGTTTTTTGAAATTGTCTTCTCTTATATTCCACATATAATCATTCAGCATTACCTCTTGGAATTACCTCCAAAGAATACCCAGAATCTACCATTTCTTACCATCTCCATCACTGTCATTATAAACAGCTGTTTATAGCTATTACCTGGAGATTATTTCAGTAGCTTCTTAACTGTCCTCTATTCTTGTTCTCTTGCCTGCTCTTTGTTTCTTCTTAGCATTTATGCCATTACTGTGCTCAGAACCTGCCAGTAGCTCCCCATTTTTACTCTAAATGATAGCTGAAGTTACTTTGATATTCCCATCTACCAGACTCTTTCTGTTCCCTGGTTATGGAGCACCTGATTTAGTTCTGAGGATGGGGCAAGAGAGAAATGAGCTCCTTTTATAGCTGGGGAAGTTGGGTTCTCACTTACATACTCTCCCTTTCCATTGCAAGATAAACGACAGGCTGATGAAGATATTTCTTGGCCCTAAGCCATACCAACTTGGGACATAGGTGACACAAGTAAAGTAAAATTGTTTTTCTTACCCACTCCAATGCATCCAAACTTGTGTTTTTTTGCTCTGACAAAGTGCTGGAACTTCTCTGGAAATCTGGACTTCCAGAAATGCTCTCTCATCCATGAGTAATTGTCTAAAAGTCATTTTTCTCTGGAGCTCCCAGACTGTGGGCCAAGAGAGACTAGAGCAAGTTCCTTGCTACTGAGGGTCCACACATGGGACCAAGGTCTGTCTGCCTATTGCCTGATGCCTGGATGGGTGAGATTCCTTCCGAGCCCCTTGGTGTATTGTGCTGGATCCCACAGCTCCCTCAAAGGCACTTTTGTCTGTGGATGGATGCCAGATATTTATTGTTGGGAGTGTGTAGAAAAAATGAGGGATACTGTATGTCTCAATGATGTTGACATCCCTTCTAACTGTAATCTTGTGTTTGGCATCCTGTGGCTTTAGCCTGTTTAGCATTCTGTGGCTTCCTTCTCATCTCCAGTGGTTTTCTTCAAAACTAACTGGGGAGGGATTATTTCTCATACCTCTGAGTAAGAATAGGACAAAACCCTAAGAGGGTAATAAAGAAAAGAAAGATTAGCTATTCCAACTTGAGTTAAAAATATACAAAACACTGACTCACTAGAAATTATTGGTAAGAGACTTGCACTTCGAAATGTCTGCTTTAATGATTCAGAGGCAAATAAAAGTGACTGGATGAATTATCTATTATAGAGAAGATGTTTCACTTGACCCAATTTAGTGTGAATGACCCTAATTGCCTCTTTGAATGTGAGAAGGGCCCATTGCCAAATAGTGGCTCCCAGTTGTAAATGGGTAAATTTCAATAAAGGAATTGTTAAGAAAGTCTCTGTGGAGAGGAGAGGTTGAGCTCCAAGTAGGACGTGTTCTGGATAGAAGTAAATGGGGTGTGTGAAAGTTGGTGGTGAGGCCACAAAGGCCATCTATATGAAGCAGAAATTACTTTTGCATGAGCACAATAGCATGACTGAGTGCAAAACCTATAATGCAAAAGATAGTAATTGTCTGAAATGTTTTATTCTTAACAGAAGTTTTATTTTGAGACTATAAGAATTTTTGGAAGGTAAGTAAGTAGATATATTGTTAGAGTGAGGAAGGATTGGATGAGTCCTTAGTCCTAGCTCTCCCACTAATTGGCTGGGTTCTTGGGTCATAGTTTCGTCATCTATAAAATATAAGAATAATTGTGGAAGTCCCTTTCAGCTTAAAAAGAATCTATAAATCAACAATGAATAGAGTAAGAGTTGCTCCAAAACCTGAGATGGAAGAAATACCATGGAGCCTTTTTTTTTTTTTCTGGATAAAATGAAAATCTGGTTTATTTATTCTGCATATGCCAGACATGTGCTCAATTCTGGGGATAGTCTTGGAAAAGAAGGCAGACAGGTCTTGCCCTCCTGGAACTTTTTCTTGCTCTCATTTTCCAAGGATTAATTCTAATATCACTCATTTTTTTCAGGTCCTGCCCTATCTCTTGGGCTATTCCAAACCTTGTGATTTGCACAGTCCAGGAAAAATAAGAGCAATCCCTGGCTCTCTGATCTATCACAGATTGCTATTGCTTTTTTTCTGATTCCATAAGATATTTTTGAAAGTGTCTGGCTCTGCAGGTAGCATCTCTTCTCAAGAGCTAAGTGTTCCAGGAACTTTGGCCATGGCTCTATTTGCCTGCTCCATTTCCATCGGAACTCAAGTAGCTGTCAATGACTCAGATCTTGTCCTTTTTAAGTGTTATGAACAAGTAAGCCAGTGTATGACACTCCACAGAACCCCACCTTCATCCAACTGCCCAGTCTCTAGGAATCAAGCTACTATGAGGCTTTGAAAGACTACCCTGATCAATGCTCAAGGCTATAGCTTCCACCGTGTCCTACTCTGGGCAATGTAGTCCTTATCTTCTTCAGGCCTAAGTCTGCAAACCAGCGAGACAAGGATTGAATTTGACTCACAGATAAGTTTGTTCTCCAATTAGCTAAAGTCTCCATCCTGCCTTTTGTTCCCAACAATAAAACTGAACATCTGTGTTCTCATTCTTTCCCTGTTGCTTCTCTTATATTTTTGGTTTAAGTGCACAACCTTTAGAACAAGATTGTTCGAGTTTGAATCTAAGCTCCACCACTCACTAACTATGTGGCTTGGTCAAATCATGTAACCTTTCTACATTTCAGGTTTTCATCTTTAAATTGAACATAAATAAAAGACACCTATCTCATAAGTGTATGTGTTGCACTTAGAACCATCACTAGTACATAATAAGTACTTTGTAGGTGTTATTACTTTATTTATCATTGCTTATTACTTATTGTTATATTATTACTGACCTGGCTTTTATAGGTATTTGAATGAGATCAGTAGACTAGATCTTTTAACATAAAGGCCATAATGGCTTCCAACTATTGAACTATTTCTTCAAAGTAGTTCTATATTCCACCATAGCCTATCAACATTTTTGGCCTTTAACAGAACAAAAAATTTCAATTATCTCCTTGACAGTAAACAAAAAGGTCTAATGGACTTTTATTTTTAGGGAGGAAGAGTGTGTGGAGAAGTATCTTTCATTTCCTTTGGTATTAGATTACTGATTTTAAATCACCCTATCAGATTTTAACAGGCCAAAGAAAATTTGCCCAATTTCTAACTCAGAAGTCTGTACAGATTTTCTTACTCTGCACCTTATTTAAGCATCACCAGGAAGATGTTTCTATCGCATTGAGGAATTGGCTAAATTTCCCCCCCTCCATCTGCTTTCTAGCACTTGTGGCTTTTTATTTCATATCACTTATAATTCAATGTAATTTGAGTTGCTTCTTGAAGTCTCAGGCTTGACTTGTTAGCTTGTCAGTCATCCCTTTTCTGTGATGAGTCAAAAATATTTTTCACCTGGTGAATAAAATATGGATATTTCATTTCATTGAACCATTTCAAGTTTCTAACATTGAATTGTTGATGTCTTGAGATTCTTTGCACCTGCTTAATTTTGATACACGACCTTTACGTTGCTTTGAAAGTCAAACTTCTAATGGGGAAGAATGTATTTTAATGTGCATATTGGCATGTTTCATAGGTTCAAAAGTGCTTTCTTTTATGTGCACAGAATGAAAATAAATGATCCTCTGACAGCCTGTCAGCCAGAGTTTTATTAGCTATGTCTGACCATGTCCCTTGGGTGGAAATGGCAGCCAAGAGCATCTGGGTTTTTATTTATTGTTAGGACATTTTGTACACGTTGTGGGAAGACCATAACCTTGCTTCTTCTTGCCTCAACTCTTGAGTAGATAAGCCCCTGCCCCTGTGGGGGGAATTGGGAAGGAACTTTCTTTAAGACTGTGCCTTTACATGCACACCTTTCCTCATGTGAGGGCCTGCAACTCTAGAAATGTGGAGACCTCAGGCGGGGCTGAGTATTGAAGAATTCAGGGAAAGGGGACCTTTTTATTATGTCTTAGACTGCAAACTTCAGTGAGATATATTTGTCATTGCAGTGGTTATACTTGTTAAGTAGCCAGGACTGGAGACTAAGAAGAACAAAAGGAAAGAAAAAAAAATTAACTGTTCTAAGAATTGTATCTAATGCTTGGCAGGTATTGTCTCTTTTTATTCCACAATAATTCTATGAAATAAGAACCAATTTTATGCCCAGTTATTTATTATTTATTTTTAATTTTATGCCCATTTAAAAGGTGAGAACATTTGGGATCAGACAGGTCAGGCAAAGTAACTTGTCCAAGTAACATGTCTGGAAACAGAAACAAAATTAAATATAAGTTGATTTATTATAGGTCACACAGCGAGCAAATTAAAAGCCCACTTGTTCTAAGGACTTTACTATGTTATGGAAAATTTTATTTTATTGATCATTTATGATAGATTTATAGAGAATATAAAGTTGCTAAGCTATTTTTAAGGAGGGTTTTTTGTTTGTTTGCTTGTTTGTTTTGGTCAAGGCTAGCTGGATTTCTTTCTTTGTTATTTTTTTATTAGAGAATTCAAGAAACTCTTTTTTTGTTTTGTTTTATTAAAGTATAATTGACATACAACATTATATTTCTTTCAGGTGTACAACACAGTGATTCAACATTTACACACGTTACAAAAAGATCACCTGGATAAGTCTAGTTACCATCCGTCACCATACAAAGTTATTACAATGCTATTTACTATATTCCTTATGCTGCACTTTATATCCCCTTGACTTATGTATTTTATAACTAGAAGTTCGTCCTGCTTAATCCCCTTTATCTTTTTAGCTCATCATTCCACTCCCTTTTCTTCTGGTAACCACCAGTTTGTTCTCTGTATTTATGAGTCTGTTTCTATTTTGTTTATTTGTTTTGTTTTTTAGATTCCACATGTAAGTAGAATCATATGATATTTGTCTTTCTCTATTTGATTTATTTCACTTAGTATAATTCTCTCTGGGTTCATCCATGTTGTCACGAATGGCAAGATTTCATTCTTTTGATGACAGAGTAATAGTCCTATTATATATATATACCACATCTTTATCCATTCATCTACTGATGGATGTCCATTTATTGAGGGACACTTAGGTTGCTTTTATTTATTTACTTATTTAAAAAAAGTCTTTTTAATGTTTACTTTTGGAGGAGAGAGAGAGAGACAGAGCGTGAGCAGGGGAGGGAGGGAGGAAGGGACGGAGAGAGAGAGAGACAGAGAGAGAGACAGAGAGAGAGAGAGAGAGAGAGAGAGAGAGAGAGAGAGAGAGAGAATCTGACCAGTCTCCAGGCTCTGAGCTCTCAGCACCGAGCCCGACGTGGGGCTCGAATGCATAAGCCTTGAGATCATTACCTGAGCTGAAGTTGGAAGTTTAACCAACTGAGCCACCCTGGCACCCCATTTAGATTGCTTTTATATCCTGGCTATTGTAAATAATGCTGCAATGAACATATGGGTACATGTGTCTTTTTGATTGGTGTTCATTTTTTTGGATAAACATTCAGTGGAATTGCTAGATTGTATGGTAGTTCTGTTTTTAATTTTTGAGGACCCTCTATGTTGTTTTCTATGGTGGCTGCCCAATTTACATTCCCAATCCATCAAGAGGGTTCTCTTTTTTGCACATTCTCACCAACACTTGTCTTTTTGATAATAGCCATTCTGACAGGTATAAGATGATACTTTGTTGTGGTTTTAATTTTGCATTTTTTTGATGGTTAGTGGATGTGTCTGCAATGACTTTAAGTGCAAGTAAAATAGTTCTCCCTATTTGTGGCTAAAAACTATGGTAATATTGATGAATATTGCTAGTTAGGCTCTGGTGAATTATCTTCTTCAGGTAGTTGGGATTTAGTTTGAGAATTCATGGAGAAATGAGGAAGCATAGAAAACTGCTTTCCAAATTTTACAATTTAGTTAGCTTTATGGAAAATTGGAACATTTCCCAAGATTCAACAACTATTCCAGGACCCAATAGCAATTCTTGTGATGTATTTTGTCATCCACTGAGAAAAGGGCATCTGTGAATTCTAGCTGTGGGCATCCTGGTTGAGTTATGACCAGTATAGCAAGGTCACATGGTAAAAACATGACAACTTTAATAGAAGACATTACCTGCTATTGCTTTCCTCACAGGGGAGGGTGGGGGGGAAGGGCATGGTAGGTACTTGGATACCTCCACAATACTGCTCAAATTTGCAGTACAAACCTCCAGCTGTATGTTCAGCTACATTTACTGTAATATCTGTAAAATCTAGAAATGACATACAATTTTGCACTAAAATCATTACAATTTGGATCCTCAAGAATTGGTACAGTTTCAACTTCTAGTTGAATATAGAGATAGAGGTTATTTGAAGGCTTAGCAATTTTTTTTTCTACTTAGGTTATTTCTAGGTATACCTGCTACTTGAGAATCCAGTGAACCTCCACCTCTAGCTATAGCATCAAGTATCTCATTTAATCTATACATCTTGCCTGTAATGGACTGAATGTTTATGTCCTCCCCAAATCCATATGTTAAAACCTCAACCCCGCAAGGTATTAAGGCATTAAGAGGTGGAGACTTTAGGAGATAATTAGGTTATGAGAGCAGATCCCAAGTGAATGACGTTAGTGCCTGTATAAAAAAAGAGACAAGATCCCTCATCTTCCCTCCATGTGAGGTCATGGCTACCAACCAGAAATGAACCAGAAACTGGGTTCTCGCCAGACACCGAATCTGCTGACACCTTTATCTTGGATTTCCCAATTTCTAGAATTGTGAGAAATAAATTTCTGTCATTTGTAAGCCAGCTAGTCTATGGCATTTTGTTATAGCTGCCAAACGGACTAAGACATTGCCCTAGAACTAGTCTTTCCTCCAACACACCTTTACAGTAATAAGAATAGTGGTTTCAGAATTATTTTGTGTTACTAGCATCTTGATTTTATGTAAGTTTACTTAAAGTTTCTGAGCCTCAGAATTCCTATAGTATTTAAAATGGGGTTAATATTTTTTTTTACTTCATTGTAAAGCAATTACTAGTAAGCCTTAATGAAAAAAGCTTGTAGAATATATTGTATTTGAATCATTCATTGAGTAGTGTCTTGATCAGAGAAAGGGTTAATGGAATTATATTGGAATGAGTTTAATTTAATTTACAGTGATTAGAGAATAATTTTTCCTCTTTAATCCTCAGATTTTGAGATCCCTAGCCATCAGAAACTCCTGAAAACTTCATTTCAATTAGATCTAGTTAGGCATGAAGGAAAAGGAAATTATCAAAAGAAGAAGTGACATACGGGGTGCCTGGGTGGCTGAGTCGGTTAAGCGGCGACTTCAGGTCAGGTCATGATCTCGCGGTCCGTGAGTTCGGGCCCTGCGTCGGGCTCTGTGCTTTCCGCTCAGAGCCTGGAGCCTGTTTCGGATTCTATGTCTCCCTCTCTCTCTGAGCCTCCCCCATTCATGCTCTGTCTCTCTCTGTCTCAAAAATAAATAAACGTTAAAAAAAAATTAAAAAAAAAAAGGAGTGACATAAACAATACCCCTTTCCTCATCTGACCTATCAAAGTTCTCTTGAGATTGAAACTGTGGCTCTCAATAGATTCCTTGAGTTGCCTAGTGTCAACTCCTACCAGCAATTGTGCACACCGGGACTTAGCATCAGTGACCATGACGTTTAGCACTTGTGGAATCAAAGCAGACCACAGGCATAGGGAGACACATGCTATCTTTTCATTTTGAGGAGCACCCTCTTCTGATTGAGAACAATATGCATATACATTGATTTCTTCTAGAATAAAAAAAAATTTAAGACCAAAGATTTTCTACACATGAAGGTAGAAACAGAGTGGTGCACAGTGCTCTTGGGGTGAGCACCACACTCCATCTGTGATTATTATTTGGGCTGAAGTATGTTAAGGACACAGGATGTGCTTTAACATGGGTGTGTGGGGGCTGAATATTTAAACGGGAATAAATCAACAGCCTGCTGCTAACGTATTGTTTAAAAATAAGTATTTCACAATGTACCAGCAGAAATATTAAAACCCAATCTCATG
This sequence comes from Herpailurus yagouaroundi, assembly GCF_014898765.1. Classification (NCBI taxonomy): domain Eukaryota; kingdom Metazoa; phylum Chordata; class Mammalia; order Carnivora; family Felidae; genus Herpailurus; species Herpailurus yagouaroundi. The sequence goes on along the minus strand of NW_024412388.1, from coordinate 85,659,930 downwards.
ATAGGAGCACGGAGATTGGGCTTTCTTCACTCTCTTAATGATTTTATTCAGAGAAGGATTATCTTTTCTTTGTCTCAAACATCAGTGATTCGGCAATTACACAGACTCTCTGCAGGCGGGGGTTGAGACAGAGAGAGCTGGGAAGGAGAAACGCTTTGAGCTGGAATGTGTTATTGAACAGATTTAAAGGTATTTTAATCATAGGCCTTTAATGCTATTTTAGAACATGTGTGTGGCTCCCTAGCTTATCTTCTCCCTTCTGCTGCAGCTGCTAAGAAATAGGCAAATTGCTCTCAGAAAGACGAATACAGTTTATTTTTGGGCCCTGCATTTTTTATTCCAAGTGTTATGAACGAGCAAGTTCATAGAAACATGTGCCTAGACTGTTGGGATGAGCACTGGATGTTGTATGGAAACCAATTTGACAATAAATTTCATATTAAAAAAAAAAATCAAAACATGTGCCTAGAACAGTGCCCTGTGATTAGAGACCTCTGTCTTGAAGTGCTTCCTCCTCTCTTCAGATGGACTTAGCTTCAGACACTCATGACAAGTAGCTACCTGTGCAGGTTCAGCTCATTGATTTGCCACCGCTTTTATTCTCCTGAAATATGACTTTCTATTCATGCTATCCTGGTTTTTATTCTACCCTGTGATTTGTGCAAAAAGAAAAGTATCAGACGTGCCTGCTTAACAGTCTCTATTGACATTTTGCAGAACAGAACAGATTGGACCTATTTTCTTCCTGCATTCAGTTTAAAGTATTTGAACCTTTCTAACAGCTGTGAGACAATATTTATTCTTAGTCAGCAACCGATTTCATGAGTCTAAAACCATGTAATGTATGTAACTGCATATTAAACCATGCAGAGCTGCCTGACTGATGAGTTGGAACTTCAATAGGAGATCAAGTATGCTGCTCTGAAAGGGATGCTTTGGGATGGTGGGATGGGTCAGACTCTACTTCAGAAATACAACAAAATGGTTCAGGAAGAAGCCAAGGATTTCCATTTCAAGAAAGACCACTCAAACTCACAGGCAGGGGGAGTATTTGCAGAGTTTTACCTGTGATGGTGGTAGTAGCAGGGGTAGAGTTGTGGGAGACGATTAGAGAGGGAGGGAGGCAAACCATAAGAGACTCTTAAAAATTGAGAATAAACTGAGGGTTGATGGGTTTGGGAGGGAGGGGAAGGTGGGTGATGGGCATTGAGGAGGGCACCTGTTGGGATGAGCACTGGGTGTTTATGGAAACCAATTTGACAATAAATTTCATATTAAAAAAAAGCAAGTAGCCATTTGTGTGTAAATTTCATAGGATATCAAATAAACTTCAGCCAGTTCTGCTTGTCTTTTAATTATTAATTAAGGGCCACAGGGAAGGGTTGGGTTATGAACCTTTGGAATGTGTGTATAGAATCACTTTGGGAGCTTATTAAAAATGTAGGATCCTGTTTGCATCCTCTAGAATTTCTGGTTCAGAAGGTCAAGGGTGGAGCTAAGGAATTTGCATATTTAATAATCACAGGTAATTCTGATGCATGTAACTTAAAAAACATTGTTAAAGATTTCAAAAGAAGAGTGGAGGATTTAGTATTCTTATTGCCCATGATTGAAACTCACCACTAATCCTCAAATATTCAAGAACTAAAAGCAGGGAGCAAAACTGACTCGAATACATTGTGTGCAGTTTAGTTGTAAGTGATGGGGATGGTAATCAGCAGTTTTTAATTCCTTACTGTGTGTCAGATGATTGAAACCAAATAAATTTTATATAATCTTTATTATAGCTCAGTAAGTCGGTTAACATTACATCATTTTACAGGTAGTAAAACATGCTCAGAAATGTTGAGTAACTTGTCCAAAATGACATAGTAATTACCAGAGCCCCTTAGGCTTCTCACTCTCCTCATTCTGCTCAGGAAAGTTTATCATGACTTCTATACCAGAATCTATATACCAACAAATCTTAAATCTGTATCTGCAGCCTGGATCTCTCTTGAGTGTTCTCCAACCATCTATCTGTTGGCCTGTTGGAATCACCTGAAGTTCTACACATTCTCAACTGTACTTGCCATCTTCCTCCCTATATATTTTTTCTCCTTTACTGTCCTCTAGTTCAGCTAGTAGGACCCACTATCTACCTATTGGTCCAAGCCATACATAATGGAGTTATTTTGATCAAAACACCCAAATATCTCCTGATTCAATGATCTTCTGCTGGTCCTCACCACTACCCTTCTAGTTCAGGCCAGAATCATCTCTTGCCAAGTGTATCAGTTAGTGTTTGCTGCACAATACAAAATTTCCCATAACATAGTGACTTAAAATAGAAATCATTTTACTTTACTCACAATTATGTGTGCCAGCTGGGTAGTTTTTTAGGTCTGGACAAGTTTGGCTAAGCTCTGCTGGGCTTACTCTTGTGTCTGTGATCTGCTGAGATCGCTTGTGGCTTAATGACCTACCATGGCCTTACTTACATATCTGGTGATGGACTGGCTGTCAGGTCATGGCTGTATGGCTTTTGACCAGGGTGCTGGATTCTTTTCCACATGTGGCCTTTCATTCTTCAACAGGCTAGCTCATCCACATGGTGGTCTCAGTATTCTAAGTGCAGTAAAAGAGAAGAAGCCCCGATGTACAAGTATTTTTCAGGCCCTTGAGCTGTATTTGTTAATGTCATCCAGAGCCCCTGACTCACTGTGGCAAGACACTGCCAAAGGTTGTGGATAGAGGGAGAGGAATATTTCATAGCCATTTTTGCAATCTATTACACTGGGACTTGGTAATAGCTCCCTGATGGTTTCCTTACCACCAATCTTGCCTCCTCCAATCCTTTTTTCATCCAGCACTCAATGAATGGTCTATCATGTCAGTACTCCTCTCACTTCACTGGTATACCATTGTTTTGAATGTTCTAAAGTCCTAACTCCTTAACATGACTTAAGGTACTCCAGGATTTATATTCTATCTACCCCTTCGAGCTTTGACTCTCTCCCTATATTCTTAATTTCTTGTGGTTACTCAAACAGCCAGATTTAGTGTTTCTTAATCAGAGAGAATATGTGGCAGTAGGCTCTCATTAGTGTACTTATCTTTCTCTACCTGAAAAGCACATTCTCATTTCCCTATCTTCCTGACCCTCCCTTATCTAAGTAACATATCTATCCACTAGTCTGAGCTTAAATATCACTTCCTCAGGCTTCTGTGGACATTTTGAATAGTAGCACTTAGACTTTACTGCAGGTAAGTGTTCAAAGTCTGCTTTCCTGTGAGAGTAGACGCTCTTGAAGTCAGGAACCATGTCAATTTCATCTCATACTAACTCTCTAACATGTAGCACCATGCCTGGTACATAGCAGGTGCTCAGTAAATACTGGCTAAAAGAACAAACACTCCTGACTTGTCTTATTTCAGTCTGATCATGGCACACTGTAGCTTAGGCTCAACTTGCTGATTCTGTTCCCTTTGCTTATATACTTAATTTATTTTGTGTTTCTGGACTAAAAATTATTTTAGTAATGAATGGAGAAGGAAATATATATACTATCTTTATATCTAATGATATGTACCTAATACATATCTAATATGTATAATGTTATATATATTTAGTAAATTTAGTAATTAAATTCAGAAAATTTGGTAAGCTCACATTATTTCTTGTTCAGGAGTCAAGTGTAAATTTATGTCAATGTCTTTTCTTGCATCCCCACCTCCTTAGAGAGAAAAGTAAGTGAGTGATTTAAGAGGAAAAGGATGGGACCACTGCAAAGGGAGCTTAGACAACTTTTCAGTGGTCTGAGAGCAGTCTTACCCATGTTGCCTTAGCTGTCTGTGGTCTGTTGTTGCATGGAAATTTTCTTGGTAGGCTGGCATCATGAACATTGGCCAAGGTCTGCTCTGTGGAAGCCAGTCAATTCTGGAGGCCATTCTAAAATTCATGGAAATCTACTTGGGAATATAATTTCAAGACCTGTCTTTCTTGGCTTGTGTATATAGTGTGTCCTTATAGTTTGTGTCAAGTGAAGCTGCCATGGTGAACTTTATAGCAAATCTGATAACTCTGTTACTATAAACTCAAAACAGAAAAAAAAATTCAGAAGTCTTCTCTGGACACTAGAAAAAGTTGTCAAATCAAATAGTTCTTAAATCGAAGTTATTGATTTTGAAGCCCTGGAAAACTAGGTCATGTATAATTTGTATAAATCTAATTAGTTAGAAACATATAGACTGGTTTACAGCCTCTCTCCATATCCTTTATCGATCTCAGTTTCTTCATCTATGAAGTGCAGATTCATAATCTTATACTACATAATATTGCTATAGACCTAAGATGAGATAATATATGTGAGATAATTTTGTGTGCTATAAAGTATTATTCATTATCAAGCATTTTTTAATATATATATTCCGGACCTTGTGTTAAGGCCAGGGGAGAGATATAAAAACAAGTAAGATATAGTCCTTGCTCTGAGTAAGCTTGCAGCTGATGGAGGTGACAGATGAGTATAAAATCATAATACAGAATGAACAAAACTGCAGTATCACAGAGGGGGTAGCAATTAATTCTGGCTAGAGGGTTCACAGAAGAGAAGATATTTAATTTGGGCTTGGAAGGATAGGTAAGATTTTACCAGAGGGAGAAGACAAGAAGGGCGTTCTAGTCAGATATCTCCTTCTAATCTGTAACAGGAGACTCACTCTGTTTTTAAAACAATGAGAAGTGGCGGGTAGATACCCAGAAGTCATATAAAAGAGGTATAATTGTGAATATTATTTATTTATTTTTGGATTAAGAGAGGATGAGAGGAAGTCATAAAACAAAGCAGCATCAAGGACTACTAAACCAGAACAAGAAGCAATGAAAATTCACTGGGGGAAATAAAACCCATTACTTGTTACTTTATATATACCCCCAAAATGCATGAAAACTTTGAAGCCACCCCTGAAAATTTCATGCATCAGAAGAGGATGCTTTTCTCTTACTTAATAATCAGATGAGTGAATACGTCAATGTGGAGATTGAGACAAATTGAAAGTGATTAATAGTGTTTGGTAAAGGATGCATTCAAATACTTTTATAAAGGTAACTTCAACAACAATTCATGAACTAAACAGAAAAATAGGAAAGTAACTGAGTTCTAATTAGACATATCGTCAACACTTTGTGTCATGGGTGGAAAGGCCCATTACTCCTCATACCCCCTACCCCTATTGCCAGGGGACAACGAAGATGGATGCTTTAGTTTTAAATGAAGAAATCTGTGCGAGACAAATTCATGAAAAAAAGTTCAAAAAAATGTTAAAAAAAGCCTTTTAAATGTAAAGAATTCAAGGGGCTCCTGGGTGGCTCGGTTGGTTAAACATCTGACTCTTGATTTTGGGTCAGGTCATGATCTTACAGTGGTGAGATCTAGCCCCGTGTTGGGTTCTCCACTGGGTATGGAGATTCTCTCTTCCCCTCTCCCTCTGCCTCTCTTCTTCTCATGCTCACACTTTCTCTCTCAAAAAACAAAACAAAAGCAAAATAAAAAAAAGCAAAATAATTCAAAATCTGAAGGGAAACATAGACACACATATACACACAGATTCATTTCCCATTTTCAGACATATTAAGTTAGAGACCAGACATATAATTTAAATTATTCAGAAAGATGCCATTGAAAGTGAAAGGGAGTGCTGTTTATAATTGTCACCAGGACAACAGGTGCAAACTGGGACTGTCCTGGGTAAGTTAGATGTATGGTAACCTTAGTTGTAGGAACTGCACAGTTAAACTTCGTTGAATAGGACAAAACAAATGCTTTTTTTTTTTTTTTTTTCCACTCAGGAGCTCCTAAGGCTTCTGGCCTTAAAACACTAGAAGTTTTGGCTAATGCAAAATTTATTATGTAGGTGGGAATAGAGTAGTATAAGCACCAGTATATTGTTGTACTTAAGAGCATTGACTGGCTTCAAATCCTGGTTAACTGTGTGACTTTGGGCGAATTGCTTAATGTCTCTGTGCCTCAACTTCCTCATCAGTAAATTGGGGATAATAACTGTTATTGTGAGAATTAAACAACAATACATGGAAAGTGCTTGCAAGAGTGTCTGGTTCAAAGGATTATGGAAATGCTTGTTAGTTTTATAATTATCCCCATTTTATAGATTACACTTCTCTCCCCGCCAAAAAAATAAAAAATAAAAAAATAAATAAAAGGAACAGATAAACAAATTATGTTCAGAGTTTAACCTGATAATCGGGCTCACTTTAAGGTAGTCAAAAAGTGATCCAGGATAGACTGAGCTGGAAACTTGGGCCTTCTCCAGAAAGAAGTATTTCCAAGCTTTCTCTGGAAATGAGTGAAGGGGAAGAAGAGGTCAGGCAAGATCTTAGTTTACTGGTTTCATTTAAAGTCTCTGAGATGTCCAATGCTCGGTCAGATCTGTACCAGACTTGTTACTCATGTAGTGATATTGTAGAGGCAAATGAGGTTTGAAAAAACACTAGAAACTTCCAAAACAACCACAGGAAGTCCGTATTTATATGCTTACATTTAAGTCTTGCCATTAGGCTGAGTCTTCTTCATTATTACAATAATTAGTAATTACATTGGGGCGCCTGGGTGGCTCAGTCGGTTAAGCGTCTGACTTCAGCTCAGGTCACGATCTCGTGGTCCGTGAGTTCGAGCCCCGCGTCAGGCTCTGGGCTGATGGCTCAGAGCTTGGAGCCTGCTTCTGATTCTGTGTCTCCCTCTCTCTCTGCCCCTCCCCCGTTCATGCTCTGTCTCTCTCTGTCCCAAAAATAAATAAATGTTAAAAAAAATTAAAAAAAATTAGTAATTAAAACAATTAATTACAATTATAATTACTATTAAAACAATAATATAAAAATAACTATAACTGTCATTCCTGAGCCTTTACTAGATGCCAGGCCCTCCCCGAGTCCTTCACATGTATTAACTCATGCAATACAACAAATATTTGATTTAGGTGCTATTATTATTATCCTTTTGCAGATGAAGATACTGAGGAATAAAGAAGTTACAGATTGGCTTAGTTTTGTATTTCATCAGTGTCAGATACATGCCAGGCACCTGGTAAGTATTTATTGAATCAATTTGCTTGTAGGCCTGTTAATATTTTCTAGCAGAACCCACTTACATCGTTGATTTTATTCAGTAAGAAGAAATTTTGAGAATCTATTTAGAGGAAAAAACATTTGCTTGCAACTGCTTTGTTATCCTTGCATATATTTGTTCTTGGTATTTTGATTTCTGTAAGACCACAAGAATTCATAATTATAAACAACATTTCAAATAACCATTTATGTGCCATCATAGGTAAGGATAGAAGTGTTAAATGAGATTTTGAATTCTGGAAAACGGCCTAACAAATGAGAACAGATAATTTTTAATAAATCACTTATGTTTGGCTTTGGAAAGCATTATTCTGGATATTTTTGCCTCCAGTGATTTGATTTCCTAATTATGTTTTTACCTCAGGACAGTATTATAATTGCTTGCATTTTCTGAGCACAGACCAGCTGTAAGGGGAGAGGGGCACTTCTGGGCAGTTCTGTAAATGTCAGGAGCAGGAGGTCAGTCTGGGGTTAATGATGTGCTCTGATTTCCACACAGTGGAAAATCTACCAGTGGAGAGTGTGCCTACGATAAAGTATGTGAAGTACAGAGAGGACACCAAGTAGAAAACGAGGCAGCCGGAAAGACATCAACAGCAGAGAAGGCAGGGGAATAGCACAGAGTAGCCATTAGAGGCAATTGATCAGGGAAACAAATAGAAGATGGTAGTAAATTTTTATTCTCCTCAATGGGCTATTTTGTAATGGTACTTTGGATCCTATGTGTTTGGCTACAAAAGCAGGCACTGCATTTTAATGTTTTGGGTCAGTTATAGAAAACAATAACAGGGGAGAAATAGTATTCCCAAGGATATGATGATATCTGTGTGTTTATTTGCTTCATTTAAAATTTAAAGGGCCCGGCTCCAGAAATGAATTATAGTTAGATTAAATGCTTTTCTAAATGCCAAAGTGATGCAGTGGCTCATCCCGATTTCTCCCTCATCATGCCTCTGTTTGACAACTGAAATCTAAGCACAGCCATAATCTCATCAGCCTTGCTTCTTTAATGAAAGACACTACCCTCAATGATCCATTTGATCAACACTCATTCAACAGTAACCATGGGTGGGCAAACAGTCCAGTGGGGGAGAAAAACACTAAAACACAATTACAGATCACCCCATACTTAGAGTTGTGTTAAATGCAATGAAGAAAATGTCTAATTCTAAGAACACTGTATAGAGGGACCTATTATAGACTGGTGTGTGTGGGGGGAGAGGGTTGACAGAAAGTGTCCCTGCATACGTTACACGTAAGACTTGAAGAATAAATAGGAATTGGCCAGGTGAAGCTGGTGGTGGAAAGAGTCAAGTGCACATGACAGATCTTACTCTATTCTTTATATTAAAAGGGTTTTGTAACTTCAAAGTCAGCCAGTTGACTATTTCTGGTGGGGCTGATTGAAGGGAATGTGATGAAATTTCGAAAGCTCACATAATAACAACAGGACACTGGAGGTGACACCCCTTTCTCCTAAAACACTTCTCTCCACCTTGGAAAGCAGAGACCTGTGGTAGAATTATTGAAATGTAGGTGAACAGGTTGCCTTCCTTTTGGCTTTGATGGTGCCAGAAGAGGGAAAGAAGAGTCTGTATGGTCTCAGTAGAGGTGGAAGATAGCAACCAGGAACCATTGGGTTACTCTTCTCACCATAGCGCAATTATTATGGGCTTTCAGGGACCTCTCTCTGGACAGACAGGGAATGTGTAAAATGCCTTCTGAGGTTGGCAGATATAAAAAGCCCAGATGGCTGATATAAAAAACCCATCTCCAAAGGCATTCTAAGGGGAATTCAGTGCTGCTCTCAGAGCATGAGTTTTAAATCTACACAACCTAGGACCATTGTTTTGCAGATAGCTTCAGCTATTTATTTTTACTGCAACATGGGGGAGAGGTGACTTCAACAACTTTTTCTGTGCTTAATGCTGGATTCCATAAATCACCTCAGAATAAGTCTGGCATTAAAGGCAAAAATGAGTTAAAAATCCTATGTTGTTTTAAAAAAAAGCTGTGTGGGAGGCAATGCTCAGTCTGGGAGGTTTGAGAGGAAAGCTCTCACGATGTTCACAGCCCACACAATCACAGGGTGTAAGTTCTCGGGGAGGAAATTCTTTGGCAGTAGCAACATACATAATCGCATTTTCCTCAGAGCAGACTTTATGTTCGAGTTTTTAATTCATGTTAAGGTTTAAAGAATTGCCTTTAATTATAAAAATGGCTAAACATTTTTATCTAGTATCCTTTCAGAAAACAGATTCCTTGAGGAACGATTTAATCCAATGATTAGGGTGGTGATAGAAAAGCACAGACTTGTTATGCACTCAGCTAGGAACATGTGTGTGTTTAAGTGTGAAGCCCAGATAGGAATATGCATTAAATTATTCCATTTTCATGCAATCACGTGGACAATAAGCAAATCCCACAAGTATTGTTCTCCTGCAAGAATCCTGGCTATTGGCAGTTCATTTTCAAGTACAGATTTCTCTACATGAAATCGAAGTAACCAAACATAATCGTTTCTCTGTCAACTCTTGATTATTAGTGTGTAAATTATGCCTTAATGCTTTCCAGAGTTGCTAACATCACTTCATCAGGGAGCCCAGGTTTTGAGTTCTGCCAAATGTCAGCTTAATGCTGGAGATATGAAAAGTTTCATAGTAATGGTAATAATAATAGTTAATATTTATTGAGCATTCTCTGTGTGCCAAGCAATATTCTAAGTGCTTTCCATGTTTTATTTTGACTCCCCTCAAAACCTCCTGGAGTAGATATTATTCTTATTTCTGTTTTACAGATCAGAGGAAGGGAACTTGTGAAAATTGGCCAAAATCACATTGAGGAGGGCACTTGTTGGGATGAGTACTGGGTGTTGTATGTAAGCGATGAACCACAGGAATCTATGCCCCAAACCAAGAGCACACTTTACACACTGTATGTTAGCCAATTTGACAATAAATTATGTTAAGAAAAAACAGAAAATTGGCCAAAATCAGACATCTCATCATTGTGATCAGGCTGCCAATCTGACTTCTCTACAAATGTGTTACATCAGAAGTGACACATATTTTATTGGTTCTTTTATTTTCAGAACATACTCAATTAAAATTTTATCCAAATTGTTCCTTAGTCATGTATTTTATTTTGCTTACTGACACAAAAGTTAGTGACAGTAGAAGCTAAATATTATTGATCAACACTTGTGGACTTGTTTTAGGATGCTATTTTTGCTTTCTTGCTTTAGTATTATCAGTTTGTAAGTAAATAATACTACCCCCGCACACCCCCACCCCCCCATTTTCTCATGAGAAAATTCTGAATAGATCTTTAAGAAATGTCCTTGTAGGTATAAAGTATGCAGCATGTCCAAAATGTATTTGACCTTAAACCTCTCCGCATTTTGGGGGAGCATTTTGTGCAGCAAGTATTTCCCAACTGTGATAAATGCTATTCTAATATTTTATCATAAGCATATCTTACCTCCTTTTCATCTCTCAAATGACTATAATCTAGATTGTCTTCAAGACTTCCATAATTTCAAATCAAATGGCCTCTTCTCAGATGACATCTCATGATCTCCCAGGAAACAACTTTATAAACCGTTTCTGACTTGGAATGTTCTCCTTTCTGGGTTTGAGTTCACCATTTCCTTTTGGTTTTCTCTTTTCCCCTCTGTCTTCTCAGTTTTCTCTATTACCTTGCCTTTATCTAATTCTTAAATTTTCCCTAAGGGCCTATCCTTGACTGCCATCTCAATGTTAAATTTCTAGTTGCTTCATTCAGACTGCCACACTCCTCTTTACTTTCTGAATATTCCCCGACTTCTTTAGAAATAACTAATTCCTCTTCCCTTTCCCTGTCAAGGGCACTTTATTTATGCCACGGTACATAGTTGTATCCTGCCTGCCTTATAACTAGTCTCCTTTGTGAGGAAACAGTAGGCTCTGTTGTGGGTAACTCAGACAATTATCAGAACAAAAGTTTACATCTCACTCATGGAAGAGTCTGAGGCAGATCAGGGCAGCTCTCAAGGACGGCTGTCAGCCATTCCATTCAGGGATTCAGAGATACAGGCAACTTCAAATTTGAGGCTCTACCTTCTCAGCAAAAGGGATTTTTCTCTGACTTCCATGGCGGAAGAGAAAGATTAGAAATTTAATAGGGGCATCCTGACTCATCCTGGTCTGTGCTGTTCATATTTCACTGGCCATCACAAATCATAGGGTTCTAGATAGCAGAACTGGGCTGTTTAGTCTTCCATGTGCCCAGGAAAGACGGGAGAACTATTGGTGAACAGCTTGGTACATGGATTGTGTCATAACCATTTTTCTACGCCCCATAGTTGGCACAGAATTTGACAATAAACACCAATAATGTCTCATAAACTGAATCTAATCTAGTTCAAACTTGCATCACTTTACAGATGGAAAAGCTGAGGCCCTCCCCAAGGAAAGAGGGTTTCCCCAAATTAGTCAAGGAGATATTTACAGAACTAGGAAAAAGAATCTAAGTTTATTGCTCCTTTTACTACACTTGCTGTTCCTGAAGGAATTTATTCTAGAGGAATTGTATGATTTTGCTGGGTTGAGCATTATGTCCATTAAGATTGTGAGGTTTGGTCCCCAAAGGTAAGGGAATTAAAAGCAAAAGTGAATTACTGGGACCTTATGAAGATAAAAAGCTTCTGCACAGCAAAGGAAACAACCAACAAAACTAAAAGGCAACCAACGGAATGGGAAAAGATATTTGCAAATGACATAT